>NC_077229.1:310345978-310685478 GCF_027887165.1 Monodelphis domestica | reverse complement strand
TCTGTCAGATACTGTGCTAAGTACTTTACAAATATCTCATTTGACCCTCAAAAAAATTCTGTAAGGGAGGTGCTGTTATCCTAATTTCTTGTTAAAACAAAAAAAAATTAAGAAAACGGAGGCAATCAATTTCAGTGACATTCCCAGGGTAACAGTTAATAAGTGTGTGAGACTGTATCTGAAATGAACTCCTCTTCTTTTTCTTTTTTCTTTTTTAAGTCCATACCTCCTATCTTAAAATCAATACTAAGTATTTGTTACAAAGCAGAAGAGTGGTAAAGGCTAGGCAGTGAAGGTTAAGTGATTTGTCCAGGATCACACAGCCTGGAAGTGTATGAAGCCAGATTTGAACCCAGCATCTTCCATCAATCCCCTGAGCCACCTAGCTGCCCCTTTGTGAAGTCTTCTTATTTCCAGGCCTATTGTATCATCAAATGATCAGTAAGTTTTCCTCATCATAGAGACCAATGCAAACTCATTTTAACCAACCTAGAAAAATGATATTGTGATAATTTCTTTAAAACAGATACTTTTTTTCTTTTGCAGCTATAAAAATAGATTCCAAGATAATTGCTGTTAAAGATTTATTATAGTCATTACATTCAACAGCTATTTTATTAATTCTTATAATGGCAGTTATTGTTCAGTTATTTCTGTAGATAAGTTAATTATTGGAAAATTTTTACTCTCCTAGAAATCTGATTTGGAAAGAGTTTTAATGAATTTAAATAAACTCACCATATTTTGTTTCAGAAAATAGATGTTCCTTTTACAAAATATACTTTTAACTTGGTTTTGCTTCTTGTTTGTCATGGTTATAGCTATGCTTTTGGAAAAGTAGGTTTTTTAGACCACCTTTTTCCATTGTAGCAAATCCCCAGTCAAAATTAGTTTAAGGGCAGTGAAATGGTACAATGGATAAAGTGCTAATCCTGGAATCAGGAAGACTCATCTTATCATTATAGCAAAACCACTCCAGTATCCAGGCCAAGAAAACCACTGGAAGGTCCAGTACTGAACTGAAGCTTCAATATTTTCAGCCACATAATGAGAAGTCAGGACTCATTGTAAAAGACTCTGGTGTTATGACAGATTGAATGCAAAATGAGAAGGGTATGGTAGAGGATGAGAGGGCTATACACTATCAATGGAACTAATGACATGAACTTGGACGGACTTTGAGAGACAGTGGAGGATATAAGAGTCATGGCCCCTGGAATCCCAAAGAGAATCACACAACCAAACTACAAGAACATAGTCAGACTTAACACAGCATACGAATAAAGAATTCTTCATTGTCATCAAATTCCCATTCTTGTGCTACCTATTGAGAACTAAACATTTTCCAATGGTAATTTGTGGTACAGCTATGCTATGCAAGCATGAAAAAAAAAAAAAACATCTCTTAATCATGTATCTAAAAGTTTTTGTTGTGAGGCATAGCAGAGCACTCATATGTTGCAAACTCTTCTTTTTCCCAAGCCTGACAATTTTATCAAACTCTCAGTCTGGCTGTCTTTGCAGATGGAACTTTTCCCTTAAAGTGCCATGCTTCCACTTTTTTTTTCTAATCTTGGAATAACTTCGAATTTGAATTCATTACAACATATTTTGAAGTTAAAATGTAATCTGCCCACAAACTTTTTTTTTTTAATGCTGGCTAATTAAGTGATGTTCTCAACATTTTACTATATTTGGAAATTTGAAAAATTAATGATTACAAATGGCAATGTCTGGTTTACTTGCTTTGATAGAGCATAATACTATTCATGTCAAAAATTTATACCAGTTATATAGCCTCCTTGAATCTCAGTTTCAAGGCACTGTGCCAGGTACTGAGGATACAAAAAAGTTCAAGAGGTAGGCCCCTCTCTCAAGGGGTTCCCAGGGAAATGATGGAGGCAACATATATACAACTGTGTACAAACAAGCTAAAGACATGACACATTGGAAATAATTAATAGAGGGAGGGCATAGAATTAACAAGGAATCAGGAAAGGCTTTCTGTAAAATATAAAATTTTAGTTGGGACTTAAAAGAAGCCAAGGAAACTGAGAGGGATAGCTGAGGAAGGGAGGGTATTTCAGGCATGAGGGATAGCCAGGGAAAATGGGAGGTGGAGTGTCTTAGATGAGAACAAGGAAGAAGGCCAGTGTCACTGGATTGCAGAGTGCATGGGGATGGGGAGGTTTAAGGTAGAAGACAGCTTATGAAAGGCTTTGGACACCAAAGGATTTTATATTTGATCCTGGAAATGACAGGGAGTCATTGGAGATATTAAGTGGGGAGGAGAGAGATGACCTATGCTTTAAAAGGGTCATTTTAGCAGTTGAGTGGAGGATAGATTGTAGAGCAGAGAGTCTTGTGTCAAGGATACCAAACAGCAAAATGTTGCAATAGTTTAGGTATGAGGTGATGAAGATCTGTAATAGGGTGGTAGCAATGTCAGAGGAGACAAAGGGGTATATTCAAGAGGTGCCAGAGAAGTTATAAATTGATAGACCTTGGAAACTAATTTGGCATGGAATATGAGAGTGAGGAGTTACAGAATTATTCCCATTCCTGTACTACCCATTGAGAACTAAATATTTTTCAAAGGTAATATGTGTTACAGTTAAGATAGCTCATCAGAACATCCATCTGGTCTTGGCAACCTTCCATTATTTTTCAAAAGATCTATTAGAAAGAATACAATGATTTGCCCTTATTTGTCATTGCTAATCATACCCACAAATTCCACCAGTGAGTCAATCTCTCGTTCTCTCCTCCCCTCTCTGTTTCTCTTGCCTCTATCTCTCTTTCTGTGTCTGTGACTCTGTTTCTCTCTCTTTCTCTCTGTCTCTCTGTGTCTCTCTTCCCCTCTCCCCTCCCGACTGTAAGAGGGAAAAAGAGGTTATTTTTAAGAGAGACTTGATTTATTAAGAGTTTGGTCACCAGGATTTAATTTATTCCAGGGAGATTTATTTACAAAATATAAAAGAGTGAAGTAAGAAAATCAGAGAGAGGATAAGGTAAGATATCTAGCCTAAGCACTAGGTAATTTATTCCCAGCCCCTGGCTTAACCTAGGCAGGGAGAGTTGGTCCTTAGCTGGCCTCGGTAAAACTGAGGACCTGGGGTGGTCTCTCCTGAGGCTAGTCTCTTCAGAAAATATCCAGGAAAGAGTCAGCTCTTTTCACTCACCTTGTGTCAGTAGAACAGCTTCACCAGGAACAGGGTCTCAAGTCCAGTCAGCACATTCTTCACCAACCTCCACTTTTTAAAATGAAGAACTGCAAGAATTCCACTCAGGAAGTTGTCACTCCCTTTAAAAGACACTTTCTCTTCTGTCACTTCCTGTGTCTTCCTCCACTTTTTACGTGGACAAATCATAGTCTAAAGCCTTGCTTAGGACTACCCTGGAGGCAGTCAGTCAATTCTGATTGGTCACCCACCACCGCACACGTGGGTCACAGATCTCCCACTCAATGATTACGTGGGATGTCTACACTCTTGGTGATTAGATTTAAAAATTGGCAGATCTTTCTACTCAACTTTTAAGTATGGTGTTTACACTTTTGGTGATTAAATCTAAAAATAGGCAGGGGTTACAATTTAATCTTCACAATCAGGGGAGAGTTAATTATTTTCATTTTCACAATCAGGGGAGAGTTAAATTTAATCTTCACATGACTGCCTTTCTCTTTATCTATTGGTTGTTAGGGTAACTGGGAGATTGGAAGTGACTTTTACAGTAATAGAAATGTAAGACTTTGGAAGGGGAGAAGTTTTGGATGAGAGAGAAAGAATTTCGTTTTAAACATGTTGAGTTTTAGATGTCTAGAGGACATGCAGTTTGCCATGGTTAATGGCATCAATAACTATTATAACTATTTCTAGGTACTGTGAGCCACATGCAATGTGAAATTATCTAAGTTGGCAATGATCTTCTAGTTAAAGAGGTAGTGTGGTACCGTGAAAAGGAATGATGGGGGGCAAATGGGGGGCTCAGTGGATTGAGAGCCAGTCCCAGAGATGGAAGGTCCTGTGTTCAAATCTGGCCTCAGATACTGTTTGATCCTGGACAAGTCATTTAATCCCCATTGCCTAGACCTTGCCACTCTTCTGACTTGAAATGGATAATTAATATCAATTCTAAGACAAAAAGTGAGTTTTTTTTTAAGAATATGAGGAGGAAAAAACCCAGAGGCATCTATTATAGGCATTCTCAAAGAATTTAGCAATTGAAAGTAGCAGAGATATGAAATGATAGTTAGAGATGAATGGCTCAAGTAAGTTCTTTGAGGCTGTTTTCAGGCAGTAGGTAAACAACCAGTAGACAGGGAGAGATTGAAGATAGGTGAGAGAGTGGAGATGAAAATGAGGATCATCTACTGGAGAAGATAGGATGGAATGGGATCCTTTGTATATTTAGGGGGAGTTGCCTTTGCAAGGAGACTGTCCCCTCTTCATGTGAGATAGTGGGTGAAAGAGGAGGGCTGGATGATGTGAAGGGAAGAAGAGAGAAGGAGGAGCAGCTCTCCATGAAAGTCCTTGATTATTTTTTCAGTAAAAAATGAGAGAAGGCTCAGAGCTGAGAGATGAAAAGCTTTTTGAAAAATATAAAGTAATACTTAAATTTAGGTGGAAGTTTCAAATGATTACATTAGAATATTTCTGAAGTACATTCTAGTTTTACTCCTACAATTTTTGAATTATATCGTTATCCCTAGATGGGACACTTTGTTTCTTCTGTTTTTTGGCTATTTACTTCATTTTTACTTCCAACCCATGGTTACAAAAGGGTTGGTTGTTAATTGCAAAGCAAAATGAGCAAAGGAATGTCAAAGAACGATTCTTGGTAGTGATTTAAAAGGGGTTTATTTCATGTGATTTCTTTCCGCTTAAATTATCTACTGCTTTTAACAGTAAATGCTTATTATTGAAGCAGAACATATAGCTATTCATGTTGTGAACTCTAAAGATCATTTTGACATTTACTTTAATATCAGGTATATTTTACTGAAACAACCACAGGAAAACATGTACAATGCAACCTTTTGCTAGAGATTTTCTTTTAAAAGGGGACATAATTCTCTTCTCTTCCAACACCTTTTAGTTGTTAAGTAGTCTCTTTTGGGGGGGGTAGGAAAAGGGGAAGAGATAGAGGTCTAGACCTTTTTGTAAGACCTCATGCTATGCCATTTACTTGTATACAAAGATCTTATTCCTGCATTAATTGGTTACAAAATTGTAATTCAAATGATTTCTTCTGTGCAGAACTTAACTGGACCCTTCTGAGACTGTAAGTTGGTCCCTGATGCAAAACAAAACTAAACAAAGCAGGATCCACATTCGTAAAGAGCTGTCTAATCCACTTTGGGAATTAGCCCAATCAATTAATTTTAATAGTGAGGATGTGTTGATGTGAGAAGTGTAACCACATGTTTCCCAGATATTTTTTAGAAGCATCTCAAAAAATTCTTTTAAAACTCTTAACCTTTTGTCTTAGAATCTATGCAAGGTATCAGTTCCAAGGCAGAAGAGAGCTGTAAGGCCTAGACAGTTGGGGTGATGTGACTTTCCCAGGATCACACAGCTAGGAAGTATCTAGAGACCAGATTTGAATCCAGGCTTTCCTATTAAATTGAATGGATAAGGACTCTGCCCAATGTGTGATTCTTCCAGTTATTACTATGGGAAAGTCGTCTTTTTATTTTTACTCAAATGAAAGGGTCATCACATGCTTTTTAAAAAATATTAAACTTTTCTCTTTGGTCCACAAAGCCAACTAATGGGACCTTTTACCCTTTGTTTCTTTTCTGTTCATTGTGATAAATGTCACTAGTGATTAGGTGTCATTTTTCTTAGTCTGCAGGTCTTTTTTGGGGGGGGGGGTGTGAGGATGGAGCATGATTTTGAGTGCCAGTTGCCTGCCATGGTTATGCTCCAGTCTTATGAAACGGACTTGAAACCCTTAAAATAAGGGCACACCATCTGTGCAGCACAGTACCTTTAATTGATATTCTTTGCATACAAGACAAAGTTGTGGTTTGATAGAGATATGTTTCAGGTAATAACCTTGATTTTCATGCTCCATTGAAACTTGGCTGCACTGCCCTGAAGGATCACTGACTTCTTTTTGAGTTCAAACCACAATATTAGTGATGTTATTACTAATGCCATTCAGCCAGTCATGGGTGGAAATGGCATTAATTGCAAATTATAGCTTCAGCAAAACCCCAGTGAACTTGGGGAAGCTTTTTTATGGCCGACCCTTGTCATTCTGATTCATGTGGCATCTTGCCTTGTTTTTTTATTTTATTTTTTACTATTGCCATGAACCCCATGTACATTGCACGATAGTCATTTTTTTTTAAACTTTCCTTTTACGTGGCACTTTCCAACAGCCACAGGAACTAAACAGCATCAGACACAGCAGGGTGGATGAGGTTGTGCCATTAATTGCATACCTCTAGTATGTTATGGGGAAGGGGCCAAAGCCAGATTGTCTTCTACCCCCTGAGAAGTATGATAATAGCTCAGCAGTGTACTTCCTGGAGCTTATTCCTATGATGTTGAACCAAAAGTGAAGTGAGGAGTTAGATAGGAGAGAAGAATGAGGACTATTTTAAATTGATTTTAAATTAAATTATATCACTCATCTTTAATATATCTATGCTACTGGTAACAGAAATATCCTTTCCTAGCTTGGGATCCAAGAGATCCAGGTTCCATGTCTGAAGTCCATCAAGCTCCTTAGATGTTGCTTTAATATAAAATGCCCATGAGAACCAGACATAGAGACAAGAAGTCCAGGGTTCAAATCTAACCTCAGATGCTTCCTAGCTGTGTGATTATGGGCAAGTCACTTGACCCCCATTGCCTAGTCTTTAGCACTCTTCTGCATTGGAACCAATACATAATATTGATTCTAAGATAAAAGATAAGGGTTCAGGAAAAAAAAGAATAAGTAAATAAATAAAATGCCCAGGATATAAAATTTTACTTTCAAGTTGATCCTCTAGTTTCTCACCACATGGACCATCAGGCAAACTATGTAAAGGATTAATGTCATCCATCTTTTCTATTCATTCTCTTTTTTTTTTTTTTTTTTTATTTTTTATTTGAAAATTTTTATTTAATTAATTTAGAATATTTTTCCATGGTTAAATGAATCATGTTCTTTCCCTTCCCTACTCGCACCCCCCTCCCATAGCCAACATGCAATTCCACTGGGTTTTACAAGTGTCATTGATCAAGACTTATTTCCATATTTCCATATTATTTTTTTTTTTTTTTAATTTTAATATTATTTTATTTGGTCGTTTTCATACATTATTCACTGGAAACAAAGATCGTTTCTTTTCCTCCCCTCCCCCCCCCCCCCCCCCCCCCCCCGCCTTTCCCTCTCCCATATCCGACGCATGATTCCACTGGTTATCACATGTGTTCTTGACTCGAACCCATTTCCCTGTTGTTGGAGTTTGCATTATAGTGTTCATTTAGAGTCTCTCCTCAGTCTTATCTCCTCCAACCCTGTGGTCAAGCAGTTGCTTTTCAGCGGTGTTTTTACTCCCACAGTTTATCCTCTGCTTGTGGGTAGTATTTTTTTTTAGATCCCTGCAGATTGTTCAGGGAAATTGCATTGATACTTATGGAGAAGTCCATCACCTTCGATTGTACCACAATGTATCAGTCTCTGTGTATAATGTTTTCCTGGTTCTGCTCCTTTCGCTCTGCATCACTTCCTGGAGGTTGTTCCAGTTCACATGGAATTCCTCCACTTTATTATTCCTTTTAGCACAATAGTATTCCATCACCAACATATACCACAATTTGTTCAGCCATTCCCCAATTGAAGGGCATCCCCTCATTTTCCAATTTTTGGCCACCACAAAGAGCGCAGCTATGAATATTTTTGTACAAGTCTTTTTGTCCATTATCTCTTTGGGGTACAAGCCCAGCAGTGCTATGGCTGGATCAAAGGGCAGACAGTCTTTTATCGCCCTTTGGGCATAGTTCCAAATTGCCCTCCAGAATGGTTGGATCAATTCACAACTCCACCAGCAATGAATTAATGTCCCCACTTTGCCACATCCCCTCCAGCATTCATTACTTTGCATAGCTGTCATGTTAGCCAATCTGCTAGGTGTGAGATGATACCTCAGAGTTGTTTTGATTTGCATCTCTCTGATTATAAGAGATGTAGAGCACTTTTTCATGTGCTTATTAATAGTTTTGATTTCTTTGGCTGAGAATTGCCTGTTCATGTCCCTTGCCCATTTGTCAATTGGAGAATGGCTTGATTTTTTGTACAATTGATTTAGTTCTTTATAAATTTTAGTAATTAAACCCTTGTCAGAGGTTTTTATGAAGATTGTTTCCCAATTTGTTGCTACCCTTCTGATTTTGGTTACATTGGTTTTGTTTGTACAAAAACTTTTTAATTTGATGTAATCCAGATTATTTATTTTGCATTTTGTAATTCTTTCTAATTCTTGCTTGGTTTTGAAGTATTTCCCTTCCCAAAGGTCTGACATGTATACTATTCTGTGTTCGCCTAATTTTCTTATAGTTTCCTTCTTTATGTTCAAGTCATTCATCCATTTTGAATTTATCTTGGTGTAGGGTGTGAGGTGTTGATCTAAGCCTAATCTTTCCCACACTGTCCTCCAATTTTCCCAACAATTTTTATGAAATAGTGGATTTTTGTCCCAAAAGCTGGGATCTTTGGGTTTGTCATATACTGTCTTGCTGAGGTTGCTTGCCCCCAGTCTATTCCACTGATCCTCCTTTCTGTCTCTTAGCCAGTACCAAATTGTTTTGATGACCGCTGCTTTATAATATAGTCTGAGATCTGGGACTGCAAGACCCCCTTCCTTTGTATTTTTTTTCATTAATTCCCTGGGTATCCTTGATCTTTTGTTCTTCCAAATGAACTTTGTTATGTTTTTTTCTAAATCAGTAAAAAAATTTTTTGGGAGTTCCATGGGTATGGCACTAAATAGATAGATGAGTTTGGGTAGGATGGTCATTTTTATTATATTGGCTCGTCCTACCCATGAGCAGTTAATGTTCTTCCAATTGTTCAAGTCTAGTTTTAGTTGTGTGGAAAGTGTTTTGTAGTTGTGTTCATATAGATCCTGTGTTTGTCTCGGGAGATAGATTCCTAAGTATTTTATTTTGTCTTGGGTAATTTTGAATGGGATTTCTCTTTCTAGTTCTTGCTGCTGAGCTGTGTTGGAATTATATAGAAATGCTGATGACTTATGTGGGTTTATTTTGTATCCTGCAACTTTGCTAAAGTTGTTGATTATTTCAATTAGCTTTTTGGTTGAATCTCTAGGATTCTTTAAGTAGACCATCATGTCATCTGCAAAGAGTGATAATTTGGTCTCCTCCTTGCCTATTTTGATGCCTTCAATTTCTTTTTCTTCTCTAATTGCTACTGCTAGTGTTTCTAATACAATGTCAAATAATAGAGGTGATAATGGGCATCCTTGTTTCACTCCTGATCTTAATGGGAATGGATTAAGTTTATCCCCATTGCAGATGATATTAGCTGATGGTTTTAGATATATACTGTTTATTATTTTTAGGAATGACCCTTCTATTCCTATGCTTTCTAGTGTTTTTAGTAGGAATGGGTGTTGTATTTTATCAAAGGCTTTTTCTGCATCTATTGAGATAATCATGTGATTCTTGTTGGTTTGCTTGTTGATGTGGTCAATTATGTGGATAGTTTTCCTAATGTTGAACCAGCCCTGCATCCCTGGTATGAATCCTACTTGATCATGGTGGATGACCCTTCTAATCACTTGCTGGAGTCTTTTTGCTAGTATCCTATTTAAGATTTTTGCATCTATATTCATTAGGGAGATTGGCCTATAGTTTTCTTTCTCTGTTTTTGGCCTGCCTGGCTTTGGAATTAGTACCATGCTTGTGTCATAAAAGGAGTTTGGTAGAACTCCCTCTTTGCTTATTATGTCGAATAGTTTGTATAATATTGGGGTTAACTGTTCTCTGAATGTTTGATAGAATTCACTGGTGAATCCATCAGGCCCTGGGGATTTTTTCTTAGGCAGTTCTTTGATGGCTTGATGGATTTCAATTTCTGATATGGGATTATTTAAGAAAACTATTTCTTCTTCTGTTAGTCTAGGCAATTTATATTTTTGTAAATATTCATCCATATCACCTAGATTGGTAAATTTATTGCCATATAGTTGGGCAAAGTAGTTTTTAATGATTGCCTTAATTTCCTCTTCATTTGAGGTGAGATCCCCCTTTTCATCCTTGATGCTATTAATTTGCCTTTCTTCTTTCCTTTTTTTAATTAAATTAACCAGTACTTTGTCTATTTTGTCTGTTTTTTCAAAGTACCAGCTTCTAGTCTTGTTTATTAGCTCAATAGTTCTGTCACTTTCTATTTTATTAATTTCTCCCTTAATTTTTAGGATCTCTAGTATGGTTTTCTTCTGGGGGTTTTTAATTTGTTCATTCTCAAGTTTTTTGATTTGCATTTCCAATTCCTTGGTCTCTGTCCTCCCTAATTTGTTAATATATGCACTCAGGGATATGAATTTTCCTCTAAGTACTGCCTTGGCTGCATCCCATAAGGTTTGAAAGGATGTTTCGCCGTTGTCATTTTCTTCAACGAAATTGTTAATTGTTTCTATGATTTCTTCTCTAACTATCCAATTTTGGAGTATCATGTTATTTAATTTCCAATTAATTTTTGATTTGGGTCTCCATGTACCCTTGCCGATCAATATTTTAATTGCCTTGTGATCTGAAAAGGCTGCAGTTAATATTTCTGCTTTTCTGCATTTAAGTGCCATGTTTCTATGACCTAGTGTATGATCTATTTTTGTGAATGTGCCATGTGGTGCTGAAAAGAAGGTGTATTCTTTTTTGTCCCTATTTATTTTTCTCCATATGTCTATTAATTCTAATTTTTCTAAGATTTCATTCACCTCTTTTACCTCTTTCTTATTTATTTTTTGATTTGATTTATCTAAATTTGATAGTGGTTGGTTCAAGTCTCCCACTAATATGGTTTTACTGTCTATTTCCTCCTTCAATTCTCCTAGTTTCTCTATTAAAAATTTGGATGCTATACCATTTGGTGCATACATGTTGATTAGTGATATTTCCTCATTGTCTATACTTCCTTTTAGCAGAATATATTTACCTTCCCTGTCCCTTTTGATCAGGTCTATTTGTACTTTGGCTTTGTCAGATATCATGATTGCAACTCCTGCCTTCTTTCTATCGGTTGAGGCCCAAAAGGTCTTACTCCAACCTTTAATTCTAACCTTGTGAGTGTCAACCCGTCTCATATGTGTTTCTTGAAGACAACATATGGTAGGGTTTTGTGTTCTAATCCAATCTGCTATTTGTCTGCGTTTTATGGGTGAGTTCATCCCATTCACGTTCAAAGTTATGATTGTTATTTGTGGATTCGCTGGCATTTTGATGTCTTCCCCTAGTTCTGACCTTTCTTCTTTAGCTTTCTCCTTTTGAACCAGTGATTTACTTTAGGTCAGTCCCCCTAGTCCCCTCCCTTGAGATGCTTCCCTTTCTAGCCCCTCCCTTTTTATGCTCCCTTCCCCTCCCCCCTCTCCTTCCCTCCCTTTTTGTACTCCCTCCCCCCTCCCCCTCCTTAATTTTCCTTTCTTTCTTGCCCTAATGGATAAGATAGAATTCAGGATCCCACTGGATCTAGATGTTCTTCCCTCTCAGATTTGATTTCACTGAGAGTAAGGTTTAAGTAATTCCACTTCACGCTCTCTTCCTCTCCTTCTCATATGAGAGTTCTTCCCCTCCCCTTCCCATGTGTATCTTTATATGGGAAAGTTTATTCTATTGATTCCCCCCCTATTTCTTGAAGTTAATCTTAGTATTATCACGGTTCCCCCCTCCCTTTTCCTTTTTTTGCCCCAACTTTCCCCAAATCTTGTTAATTCCCCAATCTTTCCCTATGCATGTTTCTTCTAACTACTCTTATGATGATACAATTTATGAGAGTTACACAAAACATTTTCCCCACATATTAATATATATAATTAGATGTAAATGTAGTCCTTATAGAAGAGAGTTTGACTTAAAGAGAAAGATAAGATTTATCTCCTTTTCCCTTTCTTTCATATTTACCTTTTCATGTTTCTCTTGCTTTCTGTGCTTGGATATCGAACTTTCCACAGAGCTCTGGTCTTTTCTTAGCAAATGCTTGGAAATCTTCTATTTTGTTGAATGCCCATACTTTCCCCTGGAAGTATATAGTCAGTTTTGCTGGGTAGTTGATTCTTGGTTGGAGACCCAGCTCTCTTGCCTTTCTAAATATCGTGTTCCATGCTTTGCGGTCTCTTAGTGTGTTAGCCGCTAAGTCATGTGTGATCCTTATGGGAGCCCCCTTATATCTGAAGCTCTTCTTCTTGGCTTCTTGTAGGATTTTCTCCTTTACTTGGAAGCTCTTGAATTTGGCAATTACATTCCTAGGCGTTGTCTTTTGGGGATTTAGTATAGAAGGTGTTCTATGAATCCTTTCTATTTCTATTTTGCCCCCTTGCTCCAGAACGTGGGGGCAATTTTCTTTTATAATCTCCTCTAGAATAAAATCCAATTTGTTGTTTACCTCTGGTTTTTCTGGGAGACCGATGATACGGAGATTTTCTCGTCTTCCTCTGTTCTCCAGGTCCGTGACCTTCTCAGTGAGATATTTTCTGTTTTCTTCCAATTCATTAATTATTTGGGTTTGCTTTATTGATTCTTGCTGTTTTATCATCTCACTTTCTTCGAGGTCCTTAATTCTGGTCATTAGGGACTGGATTTGCTTTTCAGCCTTGTCTGCCCTTGTATTGGATGCTTCGAGTTCTTTTTCCAATTGAGCAGTCTTATCTGTCAGACAGCTGATCTCTTTCTCCCATTTTTCTTTCCAGAAGGTTTCCATCTTTTGGATAAGTTCCAGTTTGAGATCTTCCAGAGCTTGTTGATAGTTTCCATTTTGGGAGGCGTGATCTGAATTTTTTTGGATTTCCTCCTCATTCTCTTTTCCTTGGGTACTTCCCCCATAAAAGTTTTCAATAGTCACTTTTTTCCCTTTCTTCCTGGAGGCTTGATTTTGGGCCATGTGAGCCATCCCTTTGGTGGTTTTATTTCCCTTTCCTTTTTGGTCTGGGGTCTGGGTTATAAGAGCGGTTTTTCTGTGAATTTAGGTTGCTTCAGACTAGTTCTTCCCAGCCTCCGAGCCCAGGTATTCAGCTCCGCCCAGATAATCAGCGCGCGTTGTTCAGCGCAGCCCGCACCGAGTCCAGGTCCCCTGGATTCTCCAGTAAAAGCGCCCTGAGACGTTTTTTTCCTGGCAGTCCCCAGATCCCAAGGACCCTGGAGTGCCCCCCCCAGACAGAGACGCTCCCCACTCACTCGCTGTCCCGGTGAGCGCTCAGGTAGCTCACTCTGGTTTAGTGGGGGAGGTGGGGTGGGGGAAGGGCGGCTCAGTTCACTTTTCTGTGCAAGTTTTTCCTTCTTATTTTAGTGTGGAAATGTTCAAGCCCCACGTACCTTTGCCTCTGTGGGGTACTGGGGAGTCCTTCTGTTCCTCCAAAGGTGATTTTATGCTCCTTTGATGTAGTCTATTTCGTTCGGTGCTGGGGAGAGAAAGCGTGCAGCTTCTAGATTGCAGCCATGATTACCCGGAAGTCTATTTCCATATTATTCTATTCATTCTCTTTTAAAGAAATGTTTTCGGGTCAAAAGATGCCATAGAAAAAGCACTGGACCCAGAGTCCAAAGATTTGTGTTCTAATCTTGATTTAGCACCTTATTTGTGCATTTATAAAAGTTTCTCCTGTAGTGGGAAAAAAGTAGTAGCCTCAAATCCAAGGATCTAACATTGAACCTTTGCTCTGCAGTGTGACCAGGGAGAAGCGCAGGTAGGTGGCACGGTAGACAGAGTACCAGGCCTGGAGTCAGGAATGCTCATCTTTGAGTTCAGATCTGGTCTCACATACTAGCTGTGGGACCATGAGTAAGTCACATAACCTTGTTCCCTCAGTTTCCTCATCTGTCAAATGAATTAGAGAAGGAAATAACAAGCAATTCCAGTATCTTTGCCAAGAAAACCCTAAATGTGCTCATAGAATGTCGGATGTGACTGGAAATGACTGAATAAATTTAGGTGGCCTCTACATCTCAGTTTTGTTGCCAGCAAAATGCAGTGGTTGGACACTGTAAAGATTAAAATTTAGGGGAGACGGGAGACTGAGGCAGGTAGAAATTTGTTTCTCTCTGCAAGGAGTATTATATTTTTTAGAGGTTTATTGAAGATTAAGGATTAAAGAAAATACAGGATAAGAGACACGTGTCCAGGCCATAGAGAGGCCTAGACACAACCTCACCTACATTATGAAAAAAAAACAGGCCTGCCCCAAAACGGAAGTCCAAGAGTGAGAGCCTCAAAAGCCTTTGAATCAGCTTAAATACCTTCTCAATCTCGGCCCAGGTGAGATTACAAGGCATTTTGGGGAAGTGGAGCAAAGGCTCATGGGGATTGTAGTCCTGTATTCGAGTCTATTTTTTACAATACCAAATTATCTCTTAGAGGGCTTCCCATTTAGTCTGTCAAGCTTTTATTAGGTGCTTATTTATTTATTTATTCATTCATTCATTCATTCATTCATTCATTCATTCATTTATTTATTTATTTATTCATTCATTTATTTATTTATTTTTTCATCCATCCATGTATTTATTTATTTACTTGCTTATTTATTTATTTATGTATATGTTTATTTATTTATTTATCCATTCATTCATTTTTTATTTGTTTCTTTAATTTCTGGGCCTGGCACTTGTGCTAGGTACTAGGGATACCAATTAAAAAAAAATAAAAGCAAGATGGTCCCTCCCCTCAGAGAAGCTACATTCTCATAATAAATCCAGTTACTTTGTCACTACAGTTAAAATATTGAATCCAAATCCACTTTCAGACATGGCCAATATATTGATTACTTTTGTTTGGCCTTACAGAATTGTTACAATAGTGGAAGGTTCTGTTGAGGATGGGGAGAGGTAGCAGTCATGGGAAAAGAAAAACAAAATAGAACAAAATGACATACTGTATATTTTATGTCCTAAAATTTTTACATTTCATTTGTTATCACAGATTTTAAATGCCCTCTTTAAGAGCACTCTCTCATTAATCCTCAAAGTTTCCCAGGGACCTAGACAGGGTCTCTGAGGATCAGAAGGCATTATTTTATTATTTTTTTAACACATTTATTTTCCTATGATAGGTTCCTAATGTAAAACAGAAAGTGAACATCCACAACCTACATAAGGTGTGATGGATCCTAGAGAACTCTTTAAGAAAAATTAGCAGGAGTGTTTCATTAAACAGCCAACTTTGGCATCCTTCCCTGCCTTGGGTGTTAAAGCTTTATTAACACTGAGTTTGAAAACAGCCAACAAGAAAGCCAAATGCTTATGGGATTTATCATAAAACTCTAAAGTCCCATTAATTTACATGTATGCCTTAAATTGCAGCAGCAGAATAATGTATTCAGTGAAGATGGAAGTTACTTCTTTCTCCCATGAGTCTGCTTTATTGTGATACTGGTATCTCATCCTTTAATTAAACTTGTCCAAAGATAAGATCAGCTAAAGTGTTTACTGTATAAATAATTCTCAATCCCACTGTGTAAATTTAAAACTCTGGTAAAAAGAATTTGCCATCTGTTAAGACCCAAAACATAAGGTGTATCTTTGCATAAAAATAAGTTGTACATTATGCATAAAAGTCACTGGAACAACATATATTATCTGTTTTGGAAGGATATTAATCAGGAATGTTTTTGAATGCTATCACTTTTCTCCAGGTGGTAGGCTGCTTACAGTAATGATCTAAGGTCAGTATTTTTTGAGAAAATGAAGGGGATGGGAAAAGAAGTGTATCCAGACCTACTGCTTCATTGGTATGGGGAGTTCCTAGTTCATAAACTCCCTCTACTAGTGCAGATCAGCAACTTAAAGAGTCTTAGAAAGTATTCTACAGTTCGAGAGTGTTGTGTGAGAATTGAGAATTTAAATGTTTTGCCAGTGGTCATACAGCTAGTATGTGTCAGAGACTAGACTTGAACTTTCTGGCTCCAAGGCAGTTTTTCTGTTTTTCCAAATTGTCTCTCTGTCAATGCCCTGTGTTTGAGAAAGTTAGTATTTCTTTATAAATTCATATTTTATATTAATTTTATATAATTATGTTATTTGTATTAATTTTCTATATTAATTTATAAAAGATTACATTTTGTAAAGGTGTGAAGTTAGATATTGTTATTAAAATAAAAATATACACATTAAAGTGTATATAAAGTTAATGAGTTATTTTCAGTTTACATTTTGTTTTTCATGGCAACTTTTTTAAATTTGGAAACTTTATTTAATTAATTAATTTAGAATTTTTTCCATGGTTATGTAAAATTTTAAATTAGCCATAATTGTAAAAATTAAAATTAATATTAAATAATTTCAAATATTATATTTTAAAAGATTTATTAATGATCATTAGAACTAAAGGAATAAAAAAGGTAAAGTAAAAACCACATGCCCATGGCTAATCTATCTGTTCAAAAAGCCTGCTTACCACCACAGTCACAACCCAGGAAACAAAAAGAGCAAGACCAGGGACCCCACCCAATATATCTCTAACTAAGTCACCACATAACAATAGGAAGTCAGTGGGCTCCTGGGAAATGCAGTTTTTAGGATAACAGATTCCCAATTACACAGTTACAAGATTCACGTTCTTTCCCTTCCCTCCTCTCACCCCCCTCCCATATCTGACACGCAATTCCACTAGATTTTACATGCATCATTGATCAATACCCATTTCCATGTTATTAATATTTGCATTAGGGTGATCCTTTAGAGTCTATATCCCCAGTCATTTCCCCATCTAACCATAGTGATCCAGCAGTTGTTTTTCTTCTGCATTTCTACTCCCACATTTCTTCCTCTGGATGTGGATAGTGTTCTTTCTCATAAGACCCTAAGAATTGTTCAGGATCACTGCATTGCCACTAATGGAGAAGTCCATTACATTCGATTGTACCACAGTGTATCAGTCTCTGTGTACAGTGTTCTCCTGGTTCTGCTCCGCTCACTCTGCATCACTTCCTGGAGGTCATTCCAGTCTCCATGGATTTCCTCCACTTTATTATTCCTTTGAGCACAATAGTATTCCATCACCAACATATACCACAATTTGTTCAGCCATTCCCCAATTGAAGAACACCCCTTCATTTTCCAATTTTTTGCCACCACAAAGAACGCAGCTATAAATATTTTTGTACGTCTTTTCCCTTATTTTCTCTTTGGGGTACAAACCCAGCAGTGCTATGGCTGGATCAAAGGACAGACAGTCTTTTAGCACCCTTTGGGCATAGTTCCAAATCATGGCAACTTTTTTTAAAAGCCATGTTATTCTCAAAAGGTCAGTGACTTGAACTCTTAAAGCAATTTTCAGCCATTAGACTGAAAAATTCAAAAACATTTTGTTTTAGTGTTTCCAGAATAGCCAGATATAATTCAATGAAGAGAAAAAGAATATAAGAATATCAAATTGAAACAGATTATCAGCTTATATGTATTTGTTCTAAAAAAGAATTATTGAACAGTGGCTATACATGTCCTGTATTTTTCTTTCCTTAAATTCATCCACTATTCTTAGATACTTCTTTAATCTATCCTTTTCAACCATTATGATCTTAAAATTTTTCCCATATCCAATTGTTATTTTTGTAACTTCTCTCTTGTTTCTTTCAATTTGTGATATTCGTTCTCATATTAGAGTACTCAGAAATATAGTCCATAGTCTGAGTATCACTTTTTGGATAGACTGGAACATCATGGTTCTGTTCTATTCTATCATTTTTGGTTTGGTGTAGCAAAGGAGGCAATGATTCTTTTCCTACCGCAATGAATTTGAGTTGATGCCTTATTTATTTATCTATTATCATACTTGGATCTATAATGGAATTACAACTTTAAAATTTTATTTTTTTCTATTTTTAAAATCCTGGGAATGGTTTATATGTCGTTTTGTCATTTCATCATTGCTTAAGGACATTTGCACACAATTTTATGTTCCAGGGAATCGAACATGTTGACTATTACCTTATTTAAAAAAAAAAACCCTTACCTTCCATCTTAGAATCAATACTGTGTATTGGTTCCAAGGCAGAAGAGTGGTAAGGGCTAGTCAATGGGGAGTAAGTGACTTGCCCAGGGTCACACAGCTAGGAAGTGTCTGAGGCCAGATTTGAACTTAGTACCTACCATCTCTAGTCCTGGCTCTCAATGTACTGAGCCACCCAGCTGCCCCTTGACTATTACCTTATTAACTATAAAAACAGGTTGGTCATTCTGTCATGTTTACCACCTCCCCTATAACCAATAACATTAATTTTGCCTCTTTATAGAGGGAGGTTTTTCAAAGATACCCTTAGAATTTTTCTCATCACTAAGCCTTCTCACTTTGGCTCAAGCTTAGATCTCCAGTTTTTTTTCTGCTACTTTGCTTCACATATTGACATTTCTGCCAATTCTTACTATTTGCTTTTCCTCAAATTTGCTAGCATCTTTGTGCAGGCCTTTATACCCCATACTTGGAAGGGATTCCCTTCTCATTTTTGTCTTTTCACCTCAATTTCTTTCATAGCACAAATCAAGTGCTTGTCTCATGGAAAAAGGCTTTCTTGAATCCCCCCTAGTTTAAGGTTCTTAACTTTTTTTTGTATCCTGGCCTGTTTTGGCTAATAAGTGAACCCTATGGACCTCTTCTCAGAAAAATGCTTTTTAACATCATAAAATAAAATGTATAGGATTATAAATGAAATTAATTATGTTGAAATACAGTTAACTAGTTATCTTTTAAAAGTTCATAAAATGTAAGTTAAGAGCTCCTATGAAGAAGTGTTAGTTCACTCCTTCAAATTCAGCAAGTATTTATCAAGCACCCACTATGTGTCAGGCACTTTGCTAGGTGCTGGAGAGAAAAACTAAAATAAATAATCTATTACCTCAAGGAATTTTAACTGTATAAACATTGTCTCTCTCCTCCTTCAGGTAAACTTCTTGAGATCAGCGATTATTTTTTCTTGTTTTAAGGGGTTTTATCTTTGTCTTACTCTCTCTAGTGCCTAGCACAGTATCTTGCCTGAGCTAGGTGTTTCATAAATGATTATTAAATTGAATTTAATTGAAGTGGACTAAGGGGAAAGAATGATCATTTCAGTTCTGGTGAGCCAGGGAAGGTTTCATTAGGAAAATGAGATTTTACAGTGCCCACTGAAAGACTGCAAGTCTTTGTATGAAATAGTATGTAGGAAGGGACAGTAGGACTATAGATCTCCTTGGACACATGTTGGCACGGAAGCAGTTTCTATTTTGTTCAGAAAGCAGATCACTTAGCTTCTCTGTAATTTCCAATTTAACATATGGGGTCACATCTGTTAAAGGATTATTATACTAGAAGGAAAGTGATGTATAATTTATTAAAATAATCCTATGGGGAGATAACTGACTACATTTAATAAACTAGAATACTTGCTGGATTCATTGAAAGCTCCCAGCTGAATCCCACATCATTTCAATAGAAGGGGCAGAGGAAAATAATTGCCCTTTATATAATGTTTACTGTTTTGTATTAGTGTCTCTCAGTTGAAAAATATTTATGTTAACTGTTCTGTTTAAGCTTTGACTATTGAACTCCTGCTGGTATGTAGTTGATATTTAATTCGGAGCAGAATAAAAGTCCATTATTTCCTAGCTATAGGGAGTTAAAGAAGGGTAGTCTGTCTTTTTTTTTTTTTAAGCTTACCAAACTCCCAGCTAAGAGATGTGCTCGAAGATAAGAACCTGTCTCTGGAGTTGACAATTGTCCAATTTTGCATTCTGCTCATCATTCTAGTTTCTGTGAAGAATATCACTGATGCTAATTTCTGAGGTTGGTTAAAAGTATTTTTAAAGTAATCTCAAAAAAGGTATATATATAAATTATCGTTTTTATTCCTCCCACCCCTGCCAAGTCCTGAAAAAACAAACAAGAAGTGTGTCTGAAAATTTAGGGATATCAATGGTATTTCTCAGGTGTAAATAGCATTTTATCTCTATTGATAGATTCATTTTATATCTCTGTGTGAAGACAAACAGTAGGGGAAATCTTGCACAACTCACATTTATAAATGAGGAAACAAAGAAGTGGAGAATCCCAGGAGTGTCCCATGCTGAAAAGATTTGCAGAAACACTTGTAGATAGAGGCTTCTTCTCTCTGTACTTTATAGGTGGGATTTTCTAATCATTCAGCATATCTGCTACTTTTCTTAAGGTGCTGGGCACTAGAATCCATTACCATTTTATATTTTATTTATTATTTTTTCTAAAATATAGCTTTGCCTTGCTATCTGACAAGTTTATAGTGTACCATTTGCCATTTTATTAGCACCTGGCTAATAAAAATAAAAAATGATAACATGTTAAGACTCAAATGAATGCAGCATTTCTAATTCTGATATGAGGTTTTTTTTTTTTAAAATGCCATGGTGGCTTTGTTGACAAGTATGACTGATAGAGTAATAAATTTGGTTTATGTATCTTTTAGATTTTCTAATTTTAAATATGACCCTTAAATTCAGGACATATTTTTCCTTTCCTTTTCTTTACTTTTGGGAAGAAATATAATGTAGTAGAATCTTGGATGTGGATTCAGGAAAACCTGGATTCAATTCCTGACTCTGATGCTTGTTAGCTATGTGATTATACACAAGACCGTACCTCAGTTTCCTCATCTGTGAAAAGAAGATAATAACACCTACCTATCTCTGATTCAAATGAAATAGTATATGTAAAGTATGGTGAAAACCCAATAGCACAGTTTTTTCTTTACCCCTTTATTTTCTTCACCTCTTTGTATCCTTTTAAATTCTTTTTATTGAAATCATCTCCAGTCTATTCCCAACATTTCTTTTTAGGTAAATTCAAGGATAAGGTGTAAGGGTGTGTCCAACACAATCCCACAAGCAAACTCCTTTCTACAAAGGGGACTAGAGCACTTGGTTTAATCATGCCTGAAGATACATTGTGAGGAAAAATAACTTTCATATGATACTTTGAAGATTACAAAGTACTTTTCTATGCAAATGATTGTCACATCAATATATCCAGACAATTTCTCCTCCAAGTTCCAGTTCTGCAAGCATTTGATGGACATTTCAAACTGCATAGGGTCTCTTAAACTCCATTTGTCCAAAACTGAATTACAGTAGGACCTTATTTTACATGATCAATATGTTACAAAACTCTTTGCTTAAGTTGGAAATCGTGCATAATAATGAGCCCCAGTATTTAATAAGTATTTCTCATACAAACGTACCCAGTCAGGCAGTTTATTTCTTTTTCTAGGATTATCAGAGCTACCAACATCACTGCTTTTATACTTAGGAGCCATTATTAACACTCATGGGAAGTGGGTAGTTTGAGGAACTGAGTGTTTAGGGTATTGGAGGGAGAATTAATGTGTATGTTGAAGTCCCCCAGTATTAGTGTAGGAGTTAGGAAAGAGAGAAAATTTGTGAGTCAGACCCTGAACTCTTTGAGGAAGAAAGGGCAGTCAGCTAGGGGTCTGTAGATAATAGCTACCAGGATTTTCTTTGTGAGGTGGATAGGAATAACATGAACCTCAAAGAAAATAATGGAGCTAAGGGGATGAATTGGAAGTGTCGCTGGGGAACAAGGGATATTCTGACTCCTCTGCCTTTCCTAATGAAGAGAAGAGAAATGAGTAAAGGTACATCCAGGAAGATTTTGTCGTCAATAGAAGCCAAGTTTCAGTAAGAGTTAGTAAATAGAAGGCATAGTAGAGGAAAAAAATTTAAATGGAGTGGAATGTGTTGCCTATGGAACAGACATTCCAGAGGGCACAGTGAAAGGACTGGATGGAGTTAGGCTGTAAGTTTGGAGGGGGGGGGGGGCGTTGAAGAGGATGAGAATTCAGACTTGGGTGGGGAATGGGACTCGGATGATGATTTACAGTTCAGAGTCACAGAGATGTGAAGAGTATGGCCAGATAGGAGAATGTTCATCATTTAGAGGAAGACATCACTCATCTACCCAACAGAGTTTAGAACCTGGGCTAGAGGCAACCCCATTTCATAACCATTTCACTCCTCCAGAGACTGGAGATTAGGTAGGAAAAAAGGTGAAGTCAAAGTTTCACACCACTAACTTTCTTCTTCCATTTCTCTCGAAGGATAGATACAGCAAGAGATTGCATGTCTGAAGTCCATCTTCTATTCAACCCCCAATGTGAATTTAAAAAAAAACCCTTACTTTCTTAGAACTGATGCTATCAATTCTAGGGCAGAAGAGTGGTAAGGGCTAGGCAACTGGGGTTAAGTGACTTGCCCACTGTTACACAGGTAGGAATTATCTGAAGGCAAATTTGAACCCAGAACCTCCTGTCTCTACCCCTGACTTTCTATCCACTGAGCCCCCTAACTGCTCAGACCAATATGATTTTTCAAAAAATCAGCTCTGACCATGTAACCCCTCCTAGCCTTAACTCAAAAAATCCCAGTGATTTTCTTTCTTTCAGCATCAAATGTAAAGTTATCTGTTTGGCATAAAAAGCATTTCACATTTAAGGTCAGTCCTGCCTTTCCAGACTGCTTATACCTTACTTTTTTTTTTAAATAATCTTCATTCCAGCCACAGAAGCCTATTTGGTATTCCCCACACCCCACAACTTTGTGTTTTCTCTCTGTACTTTTCACTTGTGTTCCTTGTGCCTAGAATCATCTCCCTTCTCACCTCCTCTTCTCAGAATCATTAGTTTTCTTCAGCATTCAGCTCCAACATTACCTTCTTCATGAAGCATTTCATGGCCCCTCCAGCATCCAGGACTTCTCCTTCCGAAACTAATTTGTATTCATTTTGTCTATATTACTTTCTTGCCCCTTTCTCATTAAAATGTAAGCTCCCTGAGGAAATTTCTGTTTTACCTTTGTTTCCCTAGCATTATTGCTTGGCATATCCTTTAATAAGTTCTCAATGTTTTTTTTTTTTAAACTCTCAACATACTTAATGGAGCTAATGTAAATATTGATCATCCCATTTCACAGATGAGAAATTTAAGGTTCAGAGAAGTTAACTAATTTACTATAGGTAACAGCCAGTAGGTGTTATCAGTCAAGTCTTCAGCTCATGTTTTCTTACTCTAAGACCATTTTGTTGGATCCTGAGCACATCACTTAACTTATCTGCCTCGGTTTCTTTATCTGTAAAAACAGGGTCAATAATAGCACCTTCCTCACACAATTGTTAGGCTCAAATAAGATAATATATGTAATGGATTTTGCAAACTTTATATATAGGGTTGGGTTGGGAATATTACTGAAAGGAAGGAATATTAATGATTATTCCAGCCCTTTTACTTTCTTATATGAGGAAAGCTCATACAAATGGTAAATAAGAGGAAATCTAGACCCAAATAGGAAAAATGGCTGAATGAGCTCATACAAGTGGTAAGTGACAGATGCATTCTGTCCAGTTCATTTTTCTTTACATTAATACTAAACTTCCCATACTTTAATTTCTTTCATTAATCTTGTATTCTCTCCAACTGTTAGCTTCCTATTTAAAAAAAAAAAAGGAAATTTAAAGCGCCGAATTCCATTTTATAGAGAAGAGTTGCCCAGAAGCCAATTCTGTCCCTTCTAAATTGTCCAGGGAACTATAGCAGTAGTTATTAGTTTCTAATGCTTAATGATACTATTTCTTTTTTTTTTAATGTTATTTCCTTGACTCTAGTCTCATTACTGTTGTCAGTGCCCTCATACAGTAGTAATGATTTCAGCCAATTCATGCCTTCTTGTCCTAATTCATATCACCTTCAGGATCTAGTGCCCTTCTTCCCCCCTTTACTTACACCTTTTTTGCTGTATGCTGAAATCCAGTGACAATGGTCTTCTTTCAGTTCCTCTAACAAGATACTTCTCCTCAGGACTCCACGCAGGCATTTCTCCTGGCTGTTCTCAATGTCTGGAACGCTTTCTGGTCTCATCTCTGCCTCCTGGCTTCCTTCAAGCCCAAGCCTAAAATACTGCTTTCTATAAGAAGCTTTTTCTAATGACTTTTAATTTTGGTACTTTCTTTATTTTATTATTTCTAATTTATCCTGACTATAACTTCTTTGTACATAGTTACTTGCATGTTGTCTCCCGCATTAGACTGTACTCCTTGAGAGCAGAGGCTGTCTTGCCTTTCTTTAAATCTCCAGCACTTAGCACAGTGTCTGGCATAAGTGCTTAAGGAATGCTTATTGAATATCTGATTGATTATCTTTGTCCTTCCATAAGTAGATTTGCCTAATGTGCTGAAATTCTTTCCCTAAATCTTTTTTTTTAATAGTGAGTAAACCCATTTATCTAAGCTAACTATCAGAGTGAACAAAAATTGGATAAGTTATAAGAAATAAAAATATATAGAAACCTCACAGAATAAAGATACTTTCCTACTCTGAAGTGCGATATCTTATCAACTAAGAGGGAAGCCCTGATCTCACCAAAGGGGAAATTCTCTAGAGCTTCTAGGAAGGCAAGCTGAAAATTTGGAATATGTTGAGGAACCAGCTCCTTTGTACATCAACTACTTCCCAAAGTCTGTTCTCTTCCTGTATGAAGTTGCACAGATCCTTCTCAGAAAAAGGAGTGATGAATGTCTTTAATCTAAAGCTCTTATTCACTCATAGTCTTTTAATGTAGCGGGATTTCTAATTCTGTATGTGAATTGTCCTTAGGCTTATTATCTCCTTTACTCTTTTTTAAAGTCCTTACCTTCTATCTTAGAATTAATATAGTGTATTGGTTCTAAGGTAGAAGAGCAGTCAAGTCAAGTGACTTGCCCAGCATCAGTCATCTAGGCCAGATTTGAACCTAGGACTTCCCATCTCTAAGTCTGACTCTCAATCCACTGAGCCTCCTCACTGCTGCCATTTCTTTCACGTTTCACACATTTACCTTCTTTTCCAGTCATGTATCCCATTTGACTCTTTTATGCCACTTGTTTTTATTAAACTCATCATTGGGAATAGCCTGTCATCTATTTACACATATATCTCACCATTGCATGTTGTCACACACAGTGTTGTTTTGGAGATGACAGTGTTTCATGATCATAGCATGGAGTATGACGAGAAGATTAATGTTGGAATTTTGTTTAGAATGTCAAAGGAACTAAAAAATGCTGCCCATTTTCCCCAAAAGAAATTCAACCTGTCTTTTCCTTCTTTTCAATTTTCAAGTTAGCTCAGTGATTCCTCTGAATATCATTGTCAGGATGATGTTATTTTTTATCCATTTTTTTTTTCAGTAAAGTGAATTATTATACAATGGAGGAGCTGGTAAGGGGAATGAGAGAAGTATACCATGTGTTGTCCTTGACTTCCAGATTTACCAACCACCTCAGTGTAAAGCCTCAGTGGTCCTACTCTAGTTATAGCTCTTAAATGTTGTTGGATTTTCATTTTAATCCTCAGTTGGGTTTTTTCAACACTCCATGTTAAGGGGAAGAGGCAAGTAACAGTAAAACACATGAATATTAAACTTTTTTAAAACTAAATAAAAGAACAAAAACACATACCTTCTGAGATATGTCCAAGGTCATCATATGCAGCCTATACTTTCCACACTCACACATTCAGGGCACTGTACAATTATAATCAGTGTTTAACATAATATCCCCAAAGTACTTCAGACCTTCAAGTCATTAAAGATTCAGTTATATTCATCCTATTATATTTATCATGGCATGAAAACAGGTGAATACATTATAGGAAGATTTTTAAAAAGAATTCAAGCAAGTATTCTTGTTATGTTTTTATATTTGTAATATAGATATTCTTGCTATGTTTTCCTGATTTAGTTATTTTGCTATTCTTTTAACATTTTCCCCAAAGTATACCAAAAATATAAAATAAAATTTGTTTGTTGCAAGCAGAGGCTCAGAATTATAAATCATAACTGTTCTCAACTGCTTCTTTGTTCTTTTATATGTTAGCACATATATTAAAGGTTTGGAGAATGAATTGACTTGACACTTCACTGAAATATACAGATTTGTAGTTGTGGGATTTAGTGTCTGTCATGTTAGCAATGAGTCGTGTCTCCCAATTTATCATTTTGCTTATGTTGAAGTGTCTGTCAGCATAAATGACAAGAAAACTAGAAGAAAAGCTTGGTGCTTATTTTAGTGAAAGCTTTTGGGTATGAGAGTTTCAATTTTTTTTCCCCTAAAAATGCTTCCATATTAAAAAGTTACAACTACTTTAGGTTTGTTAATAGAGAAAAAATCCTGTATTTTCCTCCCTTAGGGTCAGGCTTTACAAACACTTAATATCTCTATTAAAGAGACATCAGAGAGTTTTTGTGAGGAAAGCATTTTTAGACTCTGGTGTGCTATAAAAATGTATGGTCATCAAATTACCATAATAAGCTTCAGTATTTTGGGTATTAAGGAAAGTGTGCTGGTCAGAAGGTCTCATTTCGAATAATAGCTCTGACCCAAACTATCTCTATTACAGGCAGGCCATTGACTTTGATTGAGTCAGTCTCATTGAAATAGGAACATTTTTCCTTGTGGTTAGGTAGTTAGTAGGAGAACAAGGAAAGAATTTTATCCCCGAAACCTGGAGAGCAGAGAATATCAGGGAGGAGGATAATTGTGAAGATCATATGAGATATTAAATATAAAGCACTTTGCAAAACTTAGATTGCTGGGGCCAGCTGGGTGGCTCAGTGGATTGACAGCTAGGCTTAGAGACTGGAGGTCCTGGGTTCAGATTTGACCTCAGATACTTCCTAGCCATCTGCCTCTGGGCAAGTCACTTATCCCCCATTGCTTGGCTCTTACCACTCTTTGGCCTTCGAACCAATACACAGTATTGATTCTAAGATAGTAGGTTTAAGAAATCCCTCCAAAACTTAAAATGGTATAGAAATGTCAGTTATTATCATCTACAGAGATACTTGTTCTCTGGTTCTGTTCACTCTGAAATTGATAAACGGGATTTTGGTTGTTTAGTCATTTAGTCATGCCCAACTCTTTATGACTCCATGGACCATAACATGCCAGTTGCTTCTATCCTCCACAGTCTCAGTTGGTTCAAATTCATATTCGTTGGTTCCATGACACTCTCCATCCATCTCATCTTCCGCTGTCACCATCAGTCTTTCCTAGCATCCGTATCTTTTCAAGCTAGTTCTGGCTTCTTATTAAATGGCCAAAGTGTTTAAGCTTCAGCTCTAGTATTTGACCTTCCAGTAAATAATACCATTATGGGAAGAGGTAGGAAGGCATAATGGATTAAATATTGTACTTGGAGGCAGAAAAGTCTGTGTTGGATTCCCTCCTGGTCATTTCCTCGCTGTGCAACCTTGGACAAGCTCATCTCTCCTAGACTCAGTTTCCTTTATAAAATGAAGTTAATGAGCTTAGCTGAGATCATGTACTTCGCAAAGTGCTCTATCAGAGTCATTATCATTATACATGTCACCTTAGAGCTATTCTTCATTAGCAACATCCTTTTTCTCTGACAAATTAGGGAAGAAATCTTATTACTTTTCCTTTTAATGAAGCATGAATATGTGAGAGTATGGATTCCGTGTGTGTCATCTGTAAAATGAGGGAATTAGATTCAATAATCTCAAAGGATCTTTCTAGTGCTAAATTCTATAAAGTCAATAGCTATTTTGAGCAGCTTCATTTGCCTCATGGTGTCCTTTATGGAAGTAACTATCTTTTATCTGATGACCCTCAGGACCTAACCAAGAAAATCAGAGTATGAATTTAGAAATCTTACTTCTTACTTTTTATTTTTAAACCCTTACCTCTTAGTCTTAGAGTCTGTCTTAGAGTCAACACTGTGTATTGACTCCAAGGCAGAAGAGTGGTAAGGGCTAGACAATGGGGGTCAAGTGACTTGCCCAGGGTCACACAGCTGGGATGTGTCTGAGGCCAGATTTGAACTTAGGACCTCCCATCTCTAGGCCTGGCTCTCAATCCACTGAGCCACCCGGCTGCCCCCACTTCTTACTTTCTTAGTGCAAACTAAGGCTGTTAATAGTAAAACCCAACAATTTTGGCTATCTGAAAGTAGAATAGGCTACTGGAGGCAGCTGGATTCTCTGGAGTTCAGGTCCTCAGGCCAAGCCTTGCCAACCAATCTGTCTGCTGGAGATTGTAGGAGAGATTCTCATTCTGATGTTTATTGGACAAGAATTGGCTTCTGAGGCTCTTCTGAACTCTGAGATTATTTCATTGTGATTGCTAAATTACACTCAGAAAGAGCAACACCCTCTCTACAGAATTCTTCCCATTGCTAGGCTCTCCCAAGCTCCACTAGTGCTATTACTCCTAAAAGTTTCCCTATTTACTTCCACAATTCCTGTAGTCTATAGAAAACAACACTTTCCTTTGTTGACTGGTGAGGATATTTTGGGTGAACCAAGAATATACTTGCTCTTATAAAGTGCAGCTTTTAAGTGAGGGATTCTTAATATTTTGAGGGCTGGTGAAGCTTGTGGACTCCTTCAGAGGTTATTTTTAAATGGGTAAAATAAATGTATAAATTAAAACTAAGATTACAAAGGAAAACAATCCTATTGAAATACAGTGATTAAAATGTAAAACACAACCTACATATATGCACACAGGCACACATCTCTGATAAGCTCAGTTTCTTTTATAAAATGAAGTTAATGAGCTTAGCTTATTCATGGACCCTGGGTTGAAAACTGCTCTCCCAGGCCATTTCTTAAAAATTTTGTCTGTGACTTCTCTCCCCAACTAAATACCTTTCACTGGTAACTACTACTGGATTTTGAAATTAGAAATATGCTTTTTTTTCTTTTATGTCTTTTCAGCTAAGAAAAAGAAACCCAAACTTTTAAATAAGTTTGATAAGACTATTAAATCTGAACTTGATGCTGCAGAGAAACTACGCAAAAAGGTAGGTTTGCATTTTTGTTCAACTCAGAAATACGTTGTTGTTATATACAAGTTCCTGTGGTATAGTAGAAAGAACCTGGATTGTAGCCCCAACTTTCTTACCTGACGAACTCCAAGAGGCTGCATAACAGCCACATTTCCTTTTTAGGCATCAAATTGCTATGGGAAAATGTAACATACTGGGAAAAATTCTTGACTCAAAGTCAGGAGAAATGGGTCCAACTACTGCTTTTAACTGTTGTTAATTAGCTCCAATATTATGGGCCAGATTACTTTACCTCTGACTCTTTTTCATCTATACAATAAGGAATGAAGCATTTATGAAATGTTTATGATGTGTAAGGAACTGTGATAAGTACTTTACAAATATCTCATTTCAATGAGAAGGGAAGTAGGTGCTGTTGTTATTTGTATTTATGAATGTAGAGACTGACTTTTCCTGTTGGAAGAATTAGTACAGTTGTATAATTGTCTCAGAAACAATATTGATTTTAGATTGTTGACAGAATTATCAGTTTAATTAAATTTATTAGAGATGTTAATAAAAGTGGTATTTTCCATTCAGATAAACGCAATTTCAAACATAGTTACAAATTGGATTTATTCCCATAAGCTGTAGTTCATTATCAGTGAACTAAAGCTTATTTTCAATGAAGGCTGCAATAAAGTATTAGGAGAAAATAGGTTCCTGCTTGTTCCCAGGGTTCTCACGTAAGATTATATTTCTATGATTTGGGAATTTGGTTGTTCATTGATGGTGCATCAATCATGAAAGGCTATTTCAGTAGGGTGGCATCTTGGTTTAAAAAATAATATTCATTTGGCCACATTTATTGTGTGTGTATGATGTGAAACCTATGGTTTGGTTCTGGTCAGAGAAGACATAATTGAGTTTGTCATCAAAGTTAGATTTTTAAGAATAGGATTAAAAAACAGATACTTGTCATTACATGGAATGGATTCCCACACAATATCTTATGTAAGAAATGAAGTAGTGGTCAAGAAAAGGTGGTTTTGACAGAAGACATGGTTATTCAAATAACTATTTAATTAATTACTTGTGGGAATATGTAAAAATCTGGTTATTTAAATTGTTTAGCTTCTCCCAAAGGCCACCTTTTTATTCTCTACTTGCCCTAAACCTTGCAAAGGCAGGTAACTAGATTCTACTTGCTCTAAATTAATCCAGTATCACTGTTTAACCTTAAACTTGGGAGAATATGAAAGGGAAAAGAAAGAGGAGAGATTAATAGATACTTCAAATAATCTTAGAATTCAGAATTTTGTCTGACAATAATCTTTTTATTTTTATTTGGTAATGATTTTGATTTTTGTCGTTACTTTTACTAATACAAATGTGACTATAATTTGAATTTAATATAGGTAAAAAAAGTCCCAAGTTTAGATCTTGGATGAGTCCTCTTTGGGGGCAGATAGGTTGATCAGTGGATATAATGCTGAGCCTGGCATCAGCAAGACTTGAGTTCAAATCCAGGCTGATACACTATATGACTTTGAGCAAATCACTTCACCCTGTTTAACTCAGTTTCCTCATCTATAAAATGAGCTGGTGAAGGAAATGGTAAACTATTCCAGTATCTTTGCCAAGGAAACCCCAAATGGGGAGTCTGATATGATTAAAAATGACTTTAACAACAGCAAAGATAAATTATATGAATAATAAGAAAGGAAGGGGATAAGCATTTATCCAGGACTGAGTATATGCCAAGTACTATGCTAAGTACTTTACATATTCCTCATTTTAATCCTCACAATTAGCCTGTGAAGGAGGTGCTGTTATCATCCCCATTTTGCAGATGAGGAAACTGAGACTGATAATTTAAATGGCTTAGCCAGGGTCACACAGCTTATATGTGTCTGAGATAGATTTGAAGTCATGTCTTCCTGCCTCCAGGTCCAGTACTCTATCCATTGTGCCATCTAGCTAACGTGATTTTGAATGAATTAATGACATTAACTCCTAAAGTAAAAAGAAGAGCTTGGGTTTAGAAAATCTGTATTTATATCCAGTTAAGTCTTATCTGTAAGATGGCTTTTGGGGGCATGTCTTGTCTGTACGGTGGTTGAGCATGCTAGTGTTGTCCTCTGGTTGCTTTTCCATTCCTTTCTTTGGTAATGAGTTGGTTCTCCAGGCTTTTGAAAGGTGGTTCTATGACAATTCTTGTTACTTTTCAGAGATCTGAAATATTTTAACAACATACAAATATTTGGACTCTTGGAGCTCAAAACATTTTCCATAGGAAGGGGTTTGAAATATTAAATCACTGGGAGACTAGTTCACTAAAGGAAAAAGGCTGTTTTAAAGCAACTTTTTAGATAAATCTCCTTTTAAAAAATGATAATCTTGTCATTATTCCTGGCTTTATTTATATTAACATGACCAAGTTTAAGTTCTTAGATAAAATTATATTTAAACCTCATAAAGCAGAGACCATATTTTCAGCAGCCATGGAAAGAATTTTCTCACTTTCTGTTCAGCTAATAATTATAAAGTAGGATATAACTACTTTTTATCCAGAGACAGAGCTAGTCATGAATAGAAACTAGAAAGAAAGAAATTTTAAAAGAAAGCTTCCTAATAATTCTAGCTCTCCAAAACTAAAAATGGGCTGCTGTGGAGTAAGTAAGCAGCTGGCTATGAATTCCCCTGTTACTAGTGGGCTTTTAGTGCTGAGCAGGTGACTGCTGATTGGGGATACTGAAGAGAGAATTTCTGCTCTCTGACGGACTAGACAGCTTCAGGTCTCTTCCAAGGAAATGTGAATCTAAAGTACAGCTTATTTTATTATGTGTTTAATCCATTCGGTAAAATTCTTCAACACAAATGGGCAGCCCAGCTGCTGACGGAGAACAGAAGTAAAACTGATTAGTGATCATAAAACATCCACAGTTTAACATTTTGCCTTAGGTAGCTGGTACATACACTGCTGATTGGCAGTATTGAGTGTAGTTTCATTTTCAGTCAGCATTCTGACTGGTTGGGACACGATAAGAGGAATGATGTTGTTATGTAAGGAGAGGATGTAGGGGCACAAAGACAAGTGCTAAAAAAGCCAAAGAAAAGCCTAGCAGTGGTCCAGAAAGGAAACCAGGACATGCTCATGGCGTCACTTGGTTATGTGCCAAGGTCATACAGTAATATCAGTTCTTCATGGTTCCTTCTCCAGACTTGGTTCTCTGGTTTCCTATATATGGCCTCTGAGAAGCACATTAAATAACTATAAAATGTATATATTTTATTATAAGCTAATTCAATAACTGTTAAACAGTGTACAATATTTTGAAACAATATGAGCAGGTCTTGCCACAGAGTCATAAAGACCTGGATGTAAATTCTTCCTCTGACACATATTAGCTGTTTGAACACGAATGATTCAGTTAACCTCTGAGACATCTCTAATGAGTTGCAAGTGTGCGTCAGTGTTGATGAAATGAAAGTTTGCTACTTTGTTCCAAAAAAGATAAAATTGTATTGTATTATACACTAAACTTAAAATAAACTCCTCTTCCCCATCAGGGAAAAATTGAGGATGCTATGAATGCCTTTGAAGAACTGGTGCGCAAGTACCCACAGAGTCCACGAGCTCGATATGGGAAAGCTCAGGTAACAGTGGATTATTTTTTAGCCAGCTTCACTTTGATGATTTCCATACTTTTCATGTGTTCATATTCTTTAACTTCTCTTCTCTTCTTTATTCCCATTTCTTTAACTAGGTCATCTCTAATTTGTGTCTAGTATGTATAAACATAAATAGGAAATTCTAGTTTTGCATCTGTCTTGTTATTCTAACTGTGATGCATATTACTATATTTACTCACGTTTCCCTTCCTCACACATCTTTCCATAACCAAGAAAATTTTTTTCACAGATAATTTCCTACCACCTGCTTTGAATAAATAAGATAACTTTCTAGCAAAGAATTCATGGGGCTTTAAAATTAGCAGTCAGCTTTGTTATTTAGATCTGCTTTGCACGCTCTCTCTCTCTCTTTCTCTTTCTCTTTCTCTCTCTCCATATATATATATGTGTATGTGTGTATATATATATATATATATATATATATATATATATATATATATAAGTTTCACTCTCAAACACACACACAAACACACACCCCTCCCTTGTCTATTTGTCTTTATTATTCCTTGTTGAAATATGGGTTTCTGGGGAAGGGAGACATCTCTTTAATAATAAAAATGGTGTAAAAACCAAAGATGAAACATTTTTAAATATATCAGTTTTAAAAAATAATAATAAAAAAGAAAATCAGTCAGAAGCAGGAGAATATTTCCTTAGGAAATATTTCTTATATGAAGTCCAATATTTTCATCATCAGGGTAGGTGGTTCTCTACTCATTACTCAAATACATAGCCCAGGGATGTTTCTCTCTACTTCCTTTCTGCTTCTCTATCTTCTATCTCTTCTGGATTGTTGTACTAAGTTTATTTCTTGGTAAACTGCCTAACTGGGGTACTAACCATCTCCAAACTTTATGGGGAAGTATTAAAACAGTGAATTTGGCTATGCCAGCTGCACAGTCTTTGAAGAAGCCTGGCCTCAAATCTGAAACTTAAAAGTAAATGAAATCCCCCATAAATAACACTTTGCATTTTTTTTTTACTGATATTCTGGCTGGGGCATACCTAATAATACCTTACACATGGAACTTCCAAACTTATATGCTCTGAGATAACTTGGCAATGAGTTAGGACCTAGAGGTTCATATATTTTCATCCCATTCAGAAAGAAAAAATTTAGGGGAGAATTATGACTTCATTTGATGGTCAACCCTGATAGCCTGAGTTTAATTTGATTATATCCACATTGTTTCTGTGTAAGTGGGGAACAATTTTGAAATTATAACCTGCACATAATTTTCATAAATTATTCAATTGTGTTTATGAAGTGTGTTTGTGAGCAATGTGAACCATGGACAAGAGAAATGAATTATGTTGTCAGAGTCAATCCCTACTAAATCAGATTGAGTTTTTGTTGATGGTTATAGCCAATATGAAAACATGTTGGGAAATACACCTTTAATTATGGAAAAGATGATTTATAATCATTTAGGCATTAATAAAATCACTTCAGAGTATGTTATAATTTTGAATTTTTCTTCTAAAGTGACACAAACATTGGTGGGGTCCAAAAATCAACCTTTTCTGTTATAAAAGTCTAAGGTGCACATCCACATCTTTGGAGGAGAAAATTCAAAGGGATCTGAATCTGTGATATCATCAGCATAAGGAATTGCTGGTGTGGAATCTCCTTCCACTGACCTAGATGGGTGACTCATCTGTAATGTTTTGTGGAGGTGCTGAGCAGTTATATACTTTGTCCATAACCACATAGCCAGCTTTCTGAGACTAAACCTAGCTTTCTTTCAAGCATTACTCACTGTCTCTATGATGCAACAAAGAACATGACAAAAAATAGAAATGTTATATTGTGCAAAATTGAACTGTTAATAGTAGGAAATAGAAAAAAAAGACACTAAATGGTTGTTGTTCAGTTGCGTCTGACTGAAACCATTTGGGGTTTTCTTGACAAGGATATTGGAATGGTTTTGCCATTTTCTTCTCCAGCTCACTTTACAAATGAGGAAACTGAGGCAAACAGGCTTAAGTGACTTCCTCAGGGTCACACAGTGTATGAGGCTGGATTTGAACTCAGGAAGAAAAATCTTCCTGATTCCAGGTCTGGAACTTTTGAGAAGAGAGTCACATAGGGAAAAATTTATGTATTTTTCAGAAAAGAATGACATTAATATTTTGGACTCAATCAGGCTCTCCTGTAATTTTTGTGCTATTTCTCTGGTACAGAATTATTTCCTAATTATAATCCATTATATATTAGTAGACTACAATACATATTGGGATATTTTAGTAGATTTTTCTTTTATAATAATTGTATAAAGGCCTCAGAAAAAAAGACCTAACACAGGGCAATAGTGACCTTGAACAATAAGAAGATCTTTTTACTCTTGAGATGAGAATAAAAATTACCACAATGAAATCCTTTAAACCTTAGAATCACAAGTAAGAATTGTGAATTATATTCTTAACCCACTTTATGGTATAATAGAAATAATTTTTGAAGTAGATAATGATATATCACATAGGAAGTTTGGGTGGATGACCTAATTATGGACAATATCAGTTTTTGTGTAAATGCTTAATTTTGGATTATTACCTTTATTCTATTCAAATACTCTTATCAATAGGGCATATAGGCTGATAATATCAATCTGGCATTATTAAGCTTATTTTTCAAAGTGAATATCTTATCAGTTTCATGCAGTAGATTTTTAAGAATTAAGAACTATTCATAAAGCTGGGCTATTTTTCAAAGGTTTGAAATTATATGAACATTATACTTTGTCAAGAACTTAAAATAAATGGGTATAATTCAGATTTTAAGCATTTTATCATTTTTGCTATTCAGACTGTACTAATTAAATGATAACTTATCTCAAGAAAGGCTAGTTTCATTGCAGTTTTCTTTACATGAACATTGCTATAGATAAGATAACAGAATTTGGCAGGCCTTTTTCAGAATCAAGATTCCTGAGTATCTTTAACTTTGGGTAAGTCCTCCAGTGCCAGGGTTTTATCTTCACTTTGTAGGTGTAGAAACTTTATTTTGTTAGTTCTCCAAAGTTTTCATTGATCTCTTTTGAGTCTTCATTCTTCCTGACCTATCTGCAGCATTTGTTATTGTTAACTGTCTTCTCCTCTCTAAGATTTTTGTGACACTGATCCTTCTTGGTTCTCCATTTGAAAAATACTTACCACAGAGCCTGGCAAATAGAAGATAGTAAATAATTGCTTATTTTCTCTCCACTCCTTCCAGATCCAATCTTTCTCCTTCTATCTTCCTGATCTCCTCTCTCAGTCTCCTCTTTCGATATTCATCTGTGTCATATCTGCTGACCTCAGGGCTCAGTCCTGGGTCCTCTTATGGTTTTTCTAGGATACTATCTCCCTTTCCATTGCCAAATCTCCTTCTTCACAGCATTCTTTCTTGCACATCTACTCTCACACAATTGTCAACATCACCCATTGCAATAGTTCCATATTTGGTTTTCCTGCATCAAAATTTTCCCCATTATAATCCATTGCATACTTCTCTGCTAGAATTATTTCCCTATATCAGAGGTCTGACTATATCATCCTCTCCCAATAAATTCTGGTAGCTCCCTATTACTTCTAAGATTAAATATAATGGGGGTAGCTAGGTGGCTCAGTGGATTAAGAGCCAGGTGTAGAGATGGGAGGTTCTAGGTTCAAACCTCAGACATTAGCTGTGTGACCCCAGGAAAATCACTTTAACTCTCATTGCTTAACTTGTTGCTTTTCTGCTGTGGTTCCAATATACAGTATTGATTCTAAGATAGAAGATGAGGGTTTGTTTTTTAAAGAACAAATGTCTTCTATCTGTTATTTAGGGTAGTTACATGGTGCATTGAATAGAAACTTTCTTCTTTTGTATTTAAATTTTTTTTAACCCTTACCTCCCATCTTAGAATCAATACTATATATTGATTCCAAGGCAGAAGACCAGTAAGGGCTCGGCAATGGGGGTTAAATGACTTGCCCAGGGTCACACAGCTGGGAAGTGTCTGAGGCCAAATTTGAACCTAGGACCTCCCATTTATAGGTCTGGCTCTCAATCCACTGAGCTACCCAGCTGTCCCCTGGATAGAAACTTTCTAGGAAAGTTGCTAAACCTAATTTTCCTCAGTTTCTTTGTTGGTAAAATGAGCTAGAAAAGTAAATGGCAAAATATCTTTTCTGAGAAAACCACAAATGGGATCACAAAGAGTTGGACATGACTGAGAAATAATTGAACTGAATTTGTCATTTAAAGCTCTTCCTAAATATATTTTGAGTGATAATACATGTATAATCCAGTGGAATTGCTTGTCAACTCCAGGAGGTGGGGAGGAACAAAGGAGGGAGACCCAGTGAATCATATGATTTTAGAAAACTTATGTGGAGATTTGTTATCAGAATAAAATAGAGATAAAATAAAAAAAAAAAGCTCTTCCAAAGCTAAGTTCTTCCTAAATTGCCAGTCTTCTCCACATTGATCCAACTACACCAGCTTCCTCAGAGTAAGTCAAATATAGTCCTCCATTTCTGGCTCCATCTATGGAATGCTCCCCTTTCCATCTCTTAACCTGCCTGACTTCCTTCCAGACTCGGCACAAACATGGCCATCTGCTGGGTGCCTTTCTTGACCCTTCAGTTTCTAGAACATTTTTTTTAAAGATTGATTTCCATCTACCCTGTCTTTATCTTGTATGTGCCTATTGACTTACTTACTGCTTTGCCCATTAAAATGCAGGCTCCTTTGGGGAAGGGACTTATTTATTTTTTTGCCTTTCTTTGAGTCCCCACTGCTCAGCACAGTAACTGTCGCACAGTAGGTGCTTAATGAATGTTTGTTAACAGACTGATTAATAAGTTCACTCATAGCTTATCAGATCCTGGGAATTAATTAAAAATGAAGTGTCTAGATTAAAAAAAAGAAAAAGCTGCTTCCTAAACTATGTGCTAATTTGTGAATTAATAATGGGAGCTAGACTTGGAAGAATAACAAGTAGTGGTCATTTGGATATGCCATCACCTCCTCCTAGATTTAATTCTTGTTCTCCAAGGGAGTATATTCACTTTGGTGACCAAATTGCATACTAGACAGTTTGGTAGAATGGAATTAGAGCAAAGGGCTCAAATATTCTCAGAGTGATTTCTATTAAACCAGGAGATGATTTGTCCACACCTTTAGAAGATATTAAAAGATCAGAGTCTCTTCTCCTCTGGACTTTGCTCAACACCAACTTGCACATTTTTCCTATCAAACTTTCCATTGTTATATTCCTTATTAGCAAACCCAGACTTCTGTCATTCTAACACTTGTTTTCTGACTTTCGGTTTCTAAGATAAAAGCTTATTTTTACATTAGTCACCTTTCAGATGAATTTGTTCATCTCTACTGTTTTAGGAATGTCTCTAAAAATCTCTGCTGAGATTTAGGAAACACCTTTTGTTATCTTATCAGCAAGAAAGGGAAGGTGAAAGGGATAATCATTTATATTACACCTACTGTGTGCCAGATACTATGCTAAACACTTTACAAATATAATAACCCTGCGAAATAGGTGCTGCTGTTATTCCTGTTTTGTAGCTGAGGAAACTGAGGCAAAAAGTGACTGAGGAATCTGATGCCAGATTTGAGACTCATTGCATTATCTAACTGCCTCTGAGCAGGATAGTCAGCTTATCTCCTGGGGAAGATTTTTTCCTGAAAAGATATAGTTACACACATAACTGGTTGCATGAAAAACTTGATTTTGGTTAGTTTCTAGGTTTTCTGAACTTGATTTCAAATTCTGGGGTCATAACTGATGTGTTTACTGCATGCATAAATATTAGCAAATTAGCATAGAGGCAGTGTAATGGTCAGTTAGTTATTGTCCTTTGTAGGACCAAAATGGCCTCACTGGTGATATTTTTTTTACTGGCACATACATTGGATTTAAGTGAGGAAAAGTTGCACAAAGTTGTCCACCTTCTCCTCTCTTCCAGAATGATCACAGTCCCTAGGGCAGCTAGGTGGCTTAGTCCATAGAAAGCCACGTCTGGAGTTGAGAAGACTTGGCTTCAAATCTGACCATAGATACTTTCTAGCTGTGTGACCCTGGGCAAGTCACTTCACTGCCTAAGCCCTGCTGCTCTTCTGTCTTAGAACTGATACTAAGACAGAAGGTAAGGTTTAAAAAAAAATCATTGAAATCCATGGGCAAGACAAAAGTCAGGACAGCTGGTGATGGCCTGGGATGCGGTGCATGATGCTGCCTTCTTGGATGTGTCACCAAGCTCTAAGTGCTCCTTGGTGCCTGCTGCCTCCACCCTCATGTCCCTAGGAACAAATTGTTCTCATCCACAGGATGGAAAATTTCCGTGGGAGGAAATCTTCACACGCCTGGTGGCATGTAATAGTGCATAGATTCAGGCAGGTGTCATACTGGGTAAAAGTATTGTTCTTTGATCTGAGTTGAAATCTTACTTCAAATACTTATAACAGCTAACATTTATGTAATATTTATTATGTGTCAGGTACTGTGCTAAATGCCTTATAATCATTATCTCATTTGATCCTCACAATTTTATTCATTTTACAAGTGGCAAACTAAGGCTAACAAGTTAAATTACTTGTTTAGGGTCACACAGCTAATAAGGGTCTGAGGCTGGATTTGAATTCAGGTGCTTGTGGCTCAGTTACCCACCTGTTCCCTGGGTACATCAATTAACCTCTCCCAACCTCAGTTTCCTCATGTTTAAAATGAATGTAATAACGATACCTATTATATCAGTTGAGATAATGTGCAAAGTGCTTGGTATGATTTAAAATGCTATGGAAATTATGTTAACAAAATAATAATTTTTGTCCAGGCTTGGAATCAGGGAGATACTTCTGAAACATACTGTCTATGCAACTATGGGTAAATTAGTTGTCCTCTCTGTATGAGATACGTCTCTAAGATTTTAAGCTACATAGGAGTTTTTGTTCTGCATCAGCAAAGGATGATTTCACACCATCAAATTCTCTACCCCAATGAAATCATAAGAATAGACCAAATGGGGAAAAAAAAGTTTTTCTAAAAGTCAGCTTATCTCTTATGATATATCACTTTTTTAGCTTCTACTATATTTTTTCTTTAAAGAGATATCCTTATCCATATCCTTAAAATATAGTTTACTGGACCAATATAAAGTCAGTCTAAGAGATAAGATACAAATTGAAAATAAAAACAAACTAAAAATTGAATTCCTATCCACACATTACCTGTACAAAGCCCAACCCCATTACTCTAAATTCTAATATGAATTTTCCATGGTTTTATGAAGATTTCATTTCATTTGAAATCTCTTCATACTATGAAATACTAGATGCTTGTATTTGCATCTTTCTTTTTCTTTTTTCCCTTTTTTTCCTTGATAGGCTATAATCTGTAAAGCATGGCCCAAAGTTAATGAGAATGTACAATTATCTTTGTAATGGGGACTGTGATTATCTCAGAGCTGACCCTGCGATGCTAACATATTTTTGGGGTTTCATTTAGTGTGAAGATGATTTGGCTGAGAAGAGGAGGAGCAACGAAGTACTAAAGAGAGCCATCGAAACTTACCAGGAGGTAGCTGACCTGCCAAACGTCCCTGCTGACCTGGTAAAACTCAGCCTGAAGCGGCAATCAGAGAGGCAGCAATTTTTAGGTAACAGTAAATGAATTAAAAGATGGAAATCAGGTCAGCATGAAATGCCTGACTTTGGAAACAGCTGAAGGTCAAGTAGAGATGAAGTCAAGAAGCTTCAGCTCTAATACGGAGTCTGGGTAGATTATCTATCCAGTTTTATGAAGGTTCCCTACAAAACCGAAGTCTCAATCCTGACTTTTATAAGAAGGAGTAAAATAATAAGGGGAAAGAAGGTGATAAATAGGTTTAAAGAATCATAAAATTATTCACCTATACATTTTAGAAAGCTATATACTTTTAGCATTTTTACCCCCCAAAAAGGCAAAAGACCTACTGTAAAAAATAGTTTAAAAAATCATATCAATAATGTACCAGTCTCATACTCTGACAGTTGCAGGTAAGGGTAAGCAACAAGTATGTTGAAGCTTAATTTAAATTAAACCTTTGATGCTATTTTCTGTGATGCACTTATCAATAAGCTGGGAAAAGTAATTCTAAGCCAACAGTTATTGGTCAGGTGCCTTCTTGGTTGGTGTACCATTAAAAATTATGAGAACATTATTTATATAGTGTTTTAAGGCTTGTAAAATTGCTTTATTTACATTAACTTGTTGAACTTTTTAGCAACACCAGGAAGTAAATAATATGGATAGTTTTATCCTCATTTTACAAACGAGGAAGGCACTTAAAAGTTAAATAGCTTGCCTAGTGTTAATAATAATGATTGCAATAATAACTAGCATTTTTATAGTGCTTTAAAGTTTGCTAAGTGATTTGCAAATATCATTTCATTGGATACTCACAACAACTCCAGGAGGTAAGTGCTATTATCTTCATTTTATAGTTAAGGGAAACCGAGGCAAACAGCTGTTGAGTTATTTGACTAAAGGTAACACAGTAAATATCTGAGATTAGATTTGAACTCAGATCTTCCTGATTTCAGTTCCAGAATTCTAGCCATATGCCACCTACATAAAAAAAAAATGCCTCCAAAATAGGGAGAAAGTAAAGAATTCATTAGATACTTTTGTTGTTGTGTAAGTTCAGATGTTCCCCCAAGGTTTTGTCTTTAGCTGTCCTCTTGCACTTTTCTTCATTAATGTCTTCTCCTAGAGTCCCTCTCTGCAGATGATTTCTACATCTCTATAACCTGGTCCAGGATCTCCCTTAAGTTCCTTTTCCCTCATTTTTCATGCCCTTCTAGGCAATTCTACACAAACTTCATCATTCCCCTAAGATCTTGTGGCCACCTCAGCTTCCTCCTTTGTTGAATGGCTTCACCATCTTCTCAGACACCTGGGGCCAAATCCATAGTGCATAGCCAAAACCCAACCCCCATGACCAAAGACTTGTTAGGTCCCATCTGTGGTTTTTCTATCTCTAGTAGATAGGAGATCTTGTATCTCTCATAGTCATCTCTGCTACTTATCTCTCATAGCCAGATTAATCCTTCTCACCTAGACTATCCTATTACCCTCCTAATTGGTCTTCTTGTGATCAGCTTCCCTTTCCTGTTCAATTTAGCAGTTATTTAGATCCCTCTATTAGGCTTTGATATGAATGGGAAGGAGACACAAAGATAAATATGACACAAACCCTACTCACATGGAGTTCCTTGGTCCATTCTTCACTTAATTGTTAAATTATTTGTCCTAATAATAAATGTGTTCCTCTATCCACAGCACACTTTTTTATACTCCAGGATAAAGTACAAAAGGTTTCACTAGAATTCAAGAACCTTGTAACTCTGGATCAGCACTCCTTTTTGAACCTTATTTCTCTTTACCATCACACATTCTGTCTTCCATCCAGATTGGACAACTATCTGTTCTTCTACTTTATTCTGTATTTTTTTGCCTCAATGAATTCACACAGATTATATCCATTTCCTGGAAGACCTCCACCTACCCCCATTTCTGCCTTCTGAGATCATACACTTCTGCTAAAACCTAGACAAGATGTCATCTTCTCATAAAGTCTTCCCTTATGATTGGGGATGTAGACTCTAAACGATTACCTTAGTGCAATTATCAATAATAGAGAAATCGGTCTTGATCAATGATACATGTAAAACCCAGTGGAACTGCTTGTTGGCTATGGGAGGGGAGTGGGAGAAGGAGAGGGAAAGAACATGAATCATGTAACCATGGAAAAATATTCTAAATTAATTAATTAAATAATTTTTTTCAATGAAAAAGTCTTTCCTAATTATTGCATCTAATGGAAAAGAATTGATCTTTCCTTAGATATTTTCAAAGAACTTTTCTGCATCTTTCCTTTTTACTTCTCACTTTCTACCTTGAGTTGTACTTGTTGATGTATCGTACTTCCCTACCTTGCTTCCCTCCATCCAGTTAAACTGTGAAAGTTGCTTAAGGAGAGGAGTGGCTCATTTTGTGCCCATAGCACCTAGTGTAGTGCCCAACAGAGAGTAAGCAGCTATGGGTATGTTGAACTGAATTGTCTTAGAAAACATCCATTAGTATCTACAACATTTCTATTTGCCATACTTTATTTTTGAAATAAAAATCTAAAACTAAAAAAAAAAATCTAAAAAACCAAACTAACCCCTTGGGTCTGGCAGGTGTTTTTGCAATCCCCTCAGACAGGATGAACAAAATGTTGAGTATTGGTTTTGGGTATCTTCCCAGTAATATTTCTATTTTGAGAACAGTAAGAGATTTTAATATAAGAAGTTAAGCTCTAAAGTAGAATTCAACAGGTGTTCTAAAGGAGATATAGAAAGTTATTGCAGGAGGGTTGGGTGGAGGGAAGAAACTCTACAAATGGGAGGTCTAGGGAAATCATACCTATTATATATTTGTGTTGTGTGTGTGTGTGTGTGTGTGTGTGTGTGTGTGTATGTGTGTGTGTGTGTTTCTCCAGGTAGGATCACATTTAAGCAAACCAGAAGATTTTAAATTTGTCTTGTTTTTCATGACTGCCATTTGCTACCTAAATATGTCGGTATTTTAAAACTCTTACTTTCAAGAAAGACTGCTTCCTTGGTGCCAGGTTTTGTTCACTTGTAGTTCTTTCCTAAAATATCAAATCTTGCCCAAATCTTTCTTTAGGTATGGCCAATAATAGAGTTCCTAAATACTCTTTCCCCATTTCCATACATTAATGCTATGCTAGTCACAGCTACAAACTTCATTGTTAATTCTTGGCCAAATCATGAATTATTACTCCAAAGACTTTCTGTTCTGTATTTATCCAATATACAACTGGCTATTTCCCATTTTGCTTTTTTTCTTTTTGAAACCTTATCAGGATTTTTGACCTACATTCCCTTTTACTAAGATTCATTCTATTTATTTGTGACCATTTCTCCTATTTAGCAATATATCATATAGTAGAAAGAAGCTTTAGTGGATAGAAAGCCTGATTTGGAGTCAGTAACACCTAGGTTCAAGTCCTACTGTTTGACTCTGGGAAAGTCACTCAAACGTCATAGTAGAGAGTTTCCATAGATATATAAGCTGTAAAACATATTCAAATCTATGTTGGTAGAGTGAACCCTCATTGGGAATTCTCTATCATTATATAGGTATTTGAATATATATATTTATATATAGTTAATGAACATACATTTGATATTTTTTCTCATAGAACATGGTTTCAATTATAATAGAGTTATAGAATCCCAGGGTTGAACAAGACTTTAGAGGTCACTTTTAGACCTACCTTTCCCCTAAATTAGGTCTTTTCCAAAGCCTCTACTGTCATCGTCACTCTCCTAGGATTGTATTCTGGTTGATCGATTTCTCTCTTTAGAAGATACACAAAGCAAACTGTAATAGTTGTCCAGGTATGGTCTGACCAGAGCAGAGAACAATGGGATTCTTGCCTCCTTTGTTCTTGATTTTATATTTCTCTTCATATGGCTGAGAGCTGTGTGAGATGTTTTGGCAGCCACGTCTCCTTTTGGGCTCAGATGGAATCTGTAGTCTGTTTTACTCAGACCTTTTTACATGCCTATATTGTTTTTCTTCCTATAGAAACAGCATTGCTACATTTTCCTCTCGTTATTTATCTTCTTAAGTGTCGTGATAAATAATTGTGCTCAGAAATAGATTTCTTGTATCCTTGTCACTTAAAAAATCCATGAATGAATAATCTCAATCAACACCCCAAAACTCATTGAGAATAACTACTTTTGTTCTTAGTGAGTCAAAATTGAGTTGCCATTGATACTTTGTTCCAGTATGGTTTGACCTGGTTCTTGTAGTACATACTATTTCCCACCAGAGGGTGATATAATACTAGAAAATGTGGCATGCTTCCCAAGTCTATTTCTTACCATCATGAAACTGAGAACACACCTGAACTTTAAATTCAATGTAGACTTAAGAATAGGAATGCTTTCTTAGGTGCTCATGGAATAGATAGATTGGGCTTTTTCCCTCCAGGAATATCTATCAAAAGGGAAGATGTGCAGTAAAATTGTTGAGGTACCTTTTAGCAACTTAAAGGAAAGTAGCACAAAATAAAACCCTAAAATATAAATGTAGAAAAATATTGGAGAAGGGAACTTCCTAAGAATTCCTGTTTTTCCAATATCCCCAGGATAAGCATTGCCATTGAAAATACTGTCTTAACAATAAGGAATTCCCAAAATGGAGCCACACATTTTCCAGTGGTGGTAGGGATTGTGTTATTATCAACACACTATAGAATGTTGTAAGAAGGACAACCAGGATGCTGAAGGGTCTTCATTTCATGACTCATGAGGTAACTAGGTGGGAACAGTGTATAAAGTATTAGATCTGGAGTCAGGAAGACTTGAATTTAAATACATTTTCAGAAATTCCTTAAATATATGACCCTGGGCAAGTCACCTAACCTCTGACTGCCTCAGATTCCTTATCTGTAAAGTTGGAATAACACTTGTCTTCTAAAATTGTTATGAGGATAAAACAAGATGTAAAGTATTTTGCAAACTGTGAAGCAGTGTATAAATATTTAGCTGTTATTGTTATTATTATTAATTTAACATATGACATTAATTGAAGGAACTGGGCATATTTAGCCTGAAGAAAAGAAGACTCAGGGGCAACACTGACTGGTGGACTTGGCATCAGGAAACTTGAATTCAAATCTAATTGTGTGATCCTGAGTCACTCAATTTTTGTCTGCCTCATTTTCTTCTCTAAAATGGGGATCATAATAGTACTCATGTCCCTCAATAGTTAATATTTGTAAAATGCTTAAGACATCACCTAGTATATAATAGTTACTTAATAAATCCTTCTTTCCCTCTTTTTTCTCTACTTCTTTTTCTCCCTCCCTCCCTCCCTCCCTCCCTCCTTCCTTTCCTTCCTGCCTTCCTTCCTTCCTTCCTTCCTTCCTTCCTGCCTTCCTGCCTTCCTTCCTTCCTGCCTTCCTTCCTGCCTTCCTTCCTGCCTGCCTTCCTTCCTGCCTTCCTTCCTGCCTTCTTTTCTTCCTTTCTTCATTTCAGCAAGGCTAATTTAGCCTTGATCTTTTTTAGGTCTTTAAAGAGTAATTATTTGACCACTTTTTGCATGTCAGAGTAGGGATTTCTTCACAAATGAATTAGATTTGGTGTCCACTGAAATCTCTTATGGTTCTCCAGTTCTCTGATTCTGTGTTATTTAGTCAAACGTTTTATCTGCCTTCAGGTTTCATTGAGTGATCTCGCATGATTTATAAAAACTGAATATATTAAAACCTACTTTTCTTCTTTTGTTTTCAATCAAATCAGGTCACATGAGAGGCTCCCTGGTTACACTTCAAAAATTGGTTCATTTGTTTCCTAATGAAACTTCTTTCAAGAATGACCTTGGAGTAGGTTATCTCTTGATTGGTGACAATGACAATGCTAAGAAGGTTTATGAAGAGGTAAACAAACATTTTATACTTGTGGAAAATCAATATTGAATTGTGAAATTATTTTCCTTTTAGCCCCACCCCTTCCTCCAAGAATAGTCTGAGTCTAGGATCTGGATGAAAAAGTTTCTCCCCGAGGCTATGAAAAGTATAGGGACCTCCCTTCTTTGCTTAGGTCTTAAATGGAAAAAAGGATTAAGGGTAGAATGAACTCTGACCCAGGAGAGAGATTAAAGCAAGTCAGCAAGCCCTGCAGCCATGTTGGATTGACTCAGCCACCTTTGTGTTGGTGTCCTTTTTCTGTGGACAAACATATGCTTCTTACTGTGATGAATTAATGAAGGAGTTGAGATCTCCAAATCCACCTCCTCAGGGGCTATTTTCCAATCAGAGAAGTCCTGGGATATCCAGGGAAGAGACTGTGTGATGAGCTCAGGAGGAGTATGTGTAGAGCTGCATGAGAGAAGATTGCTCTCTTTGGGTTTTTCTTTGGATTGTTAAGGGAGTCAGCTGACCAGTTTAGGATCTCTTGAGTTAATCAGTTAATAAATGAATTTAAAATTATGAAATACTACCTTTTTGGAATTTCAAGTGTTACCTATCTCAACACCAACAAAAAAAATGACTTTATGTTACCATTAAGTCAGTTAGTTAGCAAGCAATGATTAAGTTCTAACTATGTACCAGGCATTGTGCTGAGTGCTGGGAATCCATATATAAGCAAAAAGAAAGATAAATTTTATCCCCTGGGAGCTTACAGATACAAAAGGAAGCTGAAAAAAATGGGGAGAAGGGTTGGAGAGAATAATAGATAATATTGGCCAGAGGATTCTCCCACCCCTTAAATGGAGATTCTGGGAAGATATCCAGTCAGAGGGAAAGACTGAAAGAACAGAGGGTATTTCTGAGATAGGAATTCCAGGGCTGGAGTGATCTTCCAAGGGAAAAAAAATTCTGAGTAAGGATAGTGGTAGAGAAGTTCACAATATAGATTTGGAAAAATGAAATTCTTAGATTAATTCTGGATTGTGTCATAATGTTTCTAATACTAAATATAAATAATATGTTCTATTCATATATTAAATTATGCTAATTTCTTATTTCCTCTCCTTTTCTTACTTTTTTTTCCCTTAAATTTTGCTTTCTTTCAACTTCCTGATTTTAGATTCAGATTCTCAATACCATTCAACATGTTATGTCACAATATTGACTTTGTGATGTTAAAATGTTAGGACATTAATTTCCTGTTGCATAAGATACACTTATTTTTAAAACCAAAAATGTAAACATCAAAGTTCCTGTGTCTTAGTTATAAAGATTCAATAGACTTTTAAGACACACCACAACAGATGGAAGGAAATATTGACACATGGTCTATACTCACTTCCATCTCATTAGTTGTGCCACTAGTCTATCACATAAGCCTAAAAGAACTATAATCTCTTCTTTTCCAAGAAAAAAAAGGGATTGCATTTAATGTTCTCTCAATAATAATAATATCAAGCATTTTTATGGCTTTTTAAAGTTTGCCTAGCACTTTATAAATGTTCTCTCTCTTCCTCAAAGTGACTAATATGGAAAAACATTTTAAATGATTGCATGTGTAAAATCCATATCAGATTGTTTATTGTCTCCAGGGGGGGAGAAGGAAAGAAGGGAGAGAATTTGGAATTCAAAATTTAAAAACAAACAAACAAAAATGTTATTTCATTTGATCTCCATAATGACCCTGAGAGGTAGCTATTATTATATCGATTTTATAGATGAGGAAACTGAATAGATTAAATGACTTGCCCAGCATATACAATGATGGTAGATTTGAACTCATATCTTCCTAACTGTAGGTTCAGTGCTTTATCCACTGAACCACCTAGCTTTGTCTTCAACTAATTCTCATTAGGATTATTGAAGTTAATTGTTAACATATTAATGATGCATTGACTGTTTATGGGAGAAATGTTGCAAAAGAAGAGTTTGTACATTGTATAAAAAGTTTGTGTAAATGATTTCTGTGATCCTTTCCAAACCTGCATCAATGATTTAATAATTCCTTCAGGCTATGAAGGCATAAAAGAAATAATATACTAAATAGGTTTTTGAAATTATTTGTTTGTTACAATTAAGTTTCCATCTAACTCCCTCCCACTCTTTCCCTCATTAGAGAAGGTATCATACAAAAAAAAAAAATAGATGTATATATTAAAGTATGTCTTACTTATTTCTATTTATCAATTCTTCTTCTGGAACTGGACATCCACATGTCATTCTTCAAATTTTATTCTTGTTGCTGTATATAATGTTGCTTGGTTCTTCTCATTTCACTATTGATAATTTCATGTAGGTCTTTGCATGTTTTTCCAAAATTAACCTGCTTATAGATTTTGAAGATCTGAAAAAAGTTAGTATCACTTAGCCATCATATACTAATCTTTCTGAGTCTCAGCGTCTTCATTTATAAAATGAGGAAGTCAGTCTAGATAGCATTGAAGATTCTCTTTTAATTCTATATATCCTTTTTACTTGTTAAAACATGTTAAAACTTGTTAAAGCATGGATCCTTTTTACTTGTTAAAACTGGGTATCACTTATTATTAGGTCTTTATCCCAAAGAGATTTTTTTTTAAAGGGAAAAGGATCAATTTGTACAAAAATATTTATCGCAGATCTTTTTGTGGAAGCAAAGAATTGTAAACTGAGGAGTTGTCCATCAATCGGGGAATAGCTAAACAAATTGTGGTATATGATTGTGATACAATACTATTGTGCTATAAGAAATAAAAAGTAGGATGAACTGATACAAAGTAAAGTGATCAGGACCAGAAGAAAACTTATAGAGTGATAGCAATGTATTTTGATGAACAACTGTAAATGAACTAGTTATGCTCAGTAATATAGAAACCTAAGAGAATCCAGAGGCTCATGATAAAAAATGCCATCTGCCCTCCATGAAAGAGCTGGAGTCTGAATGTATGCAGAAACTTACTCTATTTTCATTTCAACTTCTTTTTCTCCCCCCATTTGAGATCTCTTTCACTAAATAGCTTGTATGGAAAAATGATTACATATTTACATATCTTTATCTGATTGCTTACCATCTCAGTGAGGATGAAGGGTTAAGAGGGATGGCAGGATGGAGAGAGAGGAGAGAATTTGGAACTTAAAACTTAAAAATAAATGAATGTTAAAAATTGCTTATACATCTAATTAGGGAAAAATAAAAATAATATAAAAAATTGGGTATTGGTGATGTGTGGCATAGGGGACAAAGAGTTAGTCTTGGAATTGGAAAATTCTGACCTCTGAGAACATATTGTTTATGGGTCTGTGGGCAAAATTAAATGACATAATTGTAAAGTGTTTAGCAGAATGCCTGACCTATAGTAGGTAATGTTGATGATGATGATGATGATGCCACTTGACCTCAGTGAATGAGGAACTGTCTTAATTCTACAAATTGAAGAAAAGTTACTGTTCTAATGATAGTTCCATCTGCTTCACTTGGGTCCATTTTCATTACCTTTCATATTTTCTCTGGTTTTTGACCATTTCTCTTGACTACACTATTAAAACAATCTTCTCATTAAAAAATTTTTTTTGGATTGAATCACAGGAATTAAGAGGGAAACCCCCAATATTGCTGCACAATGAACTTAAAGCAAGATTTTGACTTTTAAATATCTACCAGTCATTTGGAATTTTGATTATATATGAAATAAAAAGTGTTGAAGCTAGTGTGTTTGTTATGAAATCTCTCATTTAAAATCTCATTTTGGCAACTCCAGTTGCTAATGCCCTTAACAAGATAGCCAATGTCATCTTTGCAAAAATTTGGGAATAGTGTTTTTTTGTTTGTTTGTTTGTTTCTAGGCCCACTCTGCCTTTAATGATGGCCAGGGCTCTGATAAAGACACCAAGGGAAGTGTTTGCAGAAGAGCCTGGTTTGTCCCTTTGATATTATTGTAAGGGATTAGGGAACCATCCCAAGCATCCTAGTTTCTCTTAATAGCTCGTAATGAATCTGTCATCCATCAATTTATTTAAATCTTTTTGGAATGTTTGTAGTTGGTCTCTATCACTAGAGTACTGAGTCTCAGAGACAGGAAGCCTTTTAGTTCATCTTAAGAATCATCTGTACAGAATTATATTTAATTATACTAAATACAGAAGTAATTATATGCATCATGGCCTAATTGTCTCTAGTGATAACTTCTGTGAAGCATGAGTAGGATGTGATGTTTTCTTATCACATCCCAGAGCTGTGGTTTCCTTTGGAGTTGTTATTCTTTCCTTTCCCACTTCCAAGCTGATGAGTCAAAACAGAGTTCTTTTCTTACCTAAAGCATATCCCGATGGGAAAAGGTGCTCTGTTTGTTAATAATAATAACAACAACAATTGACTTTGTGTAGTGCTTCAACGTTTGCAGAGCATTTTGTATAATATTACCTCCAAGAACTTTGCTTCAGATAATTAAAAAAAACTAGTATAATTTAATTTCTGTTATCCTGTATAAAAATAGTTACATCCCATTTCTTGTTCCATTGTGTAATTACTGCTGCTCTTGGATCTGGAGATGATGAGTTGGTGTTTCTAGAACTGTATAAAATATATATTAATTCTTGGTTCTCTGACTTTTAAGGCATGTATCTCTCTGCTGTATAGGCACAGAGGACATGGGTTAGTTTTTTAGGACTCATGTGCAAATTTCCTTTTGTTTTTTCCCTAAGTTATTTAGAACAGGGAAATAATTACAGGGTTATTTCCTGATTCCCCAGTAGTTTAATATTTCATTAGGAACTTTTGGAATAATTTATTTCTATACCTAATTAATATGATGTGTGATAATTCTTCCATGTATAATACTGCACACTACTTTGGATCACATATTTTATACCAAAGTTCCTCCACTAATTCATGAAAAAAAATTTTTTAAGTTTTCCTGTAAAATGATAGGGTGGGGGAGGTTGTAGCAAAGAGGAAATGGAAATAAAATGCCAACTCTTCATAATTGTTCTAGTGCTTCATTTATTCTGTTGAAAAATCTGAGTCATCTGTAACCATCATAAACTTAGTTGATTGTTCCTAATCACTAGAAACAAAATTAAAATCATATTTTTTCAAGCTACATAATACGGAAGGTGGAGCTTGCTAATTTCAATAATTGCCTATTCTTCCTGTAGGTAAAAAAATTATCCCTGTTAAAATTATTGCCCAGAAATATTAATATCCTATATGCTGCAATAAATGATTGAGCCAATGTTAATGAAGTTTTGGGGGACAGAATATTATTTTGTTTTTCCCCTTAAACTCTATTGTTCTAATATAATTGCCAACATGTCAAGGTCAACCTTTAAAATGTTTTGGAAGTCATTTCTAGAATTTGTATTTAACTACGATCCTCTATTTTGTTCTCATGGAAACAGGTTCTGAATGTGACTCCTAATGATGGCTTTGCCAAAGTGCATTATGGCTTTATCCTGAAAGCACAGAACAAGATTGCTGAGAGCATCCCTTATTTGAAGGTAACTGTCACTGCCCTTCTTTTTTTCATCTTGAAATTCCTTGGAGTCATTTGATGCCCTTGATTATGCATCATGAATTGATTGGCATGCACTCTTAATTGATTGACATTTGCTGCTGGGTCTTTTCATCAAGATACGTACCCTCTCCCTGTGACCATCAAATGCACTGTATGAATTTACCCTACAGTTGAAAGTGTTATGTACAAAAATGCTTACTGTAGACATCAAAGAGCATATGGGGAAAATATGTTAGGAGAAAGTTCTGAAAACAAATCAGTAGTGTCATTGTTTTCGGAAATGACAAAGGATAAAAAAAGGAAATGATTAGTTATCTTAATGCATTTTAAAAATTAGTTCAATACACACATTATTTTCCATAAGAAACACAACTATCACACACTTTACTGGCCATTGCCATGGGCTGGGAGGTGGTGCTATCTGCATATGTAAAATGAGACTGTCCAAATAAGACCTGAGAACCCAGAACATTCAAACTGTGTTAGCATTTGATGTGGCCAGAATTATATTGGTCTTAGTGGCATTGGTTAGCTGGTAAACTGCATAATGATACTTTGATTTGTCACACTTTTTTCAAAGATCTTAAAGATTTCACGTGTCATCTCGAACATGTAAGAAAGCATGAAAGCATCATGAGATACAGGACTCTGTCATGGGTTCCCTTTCCTTCTCTCTCTTGTACTACCCTACTTCTTATTACAAATGGCTACTGGAATTTTTAACCAGAGGTACAATACACAACTCAATCTATCCAGGATAGAACTTATTATTTTCCCCTCCAACCTCTCTTTTTCCAAACTCCTCCATTTCTGAAGGGTAACCTTTTCCACCTAGTCTTCCAGGTTAAAAATATTTGGTGTTTATCCTTGAGTTGTCATTCCCACTCTCCTAATATATCACTTCAGTGCCAAATCTTTGCCTCCAGCACTTCTATCTCTCCCCTTCTTTTCATTCATTACTCCCTCTTATTTTGAGCCTCATCATCTTTACTTAGTGCTTCCTCACTCTAGACCATGTACTCTATTGTGTTTTTCTTAAAATATAAATCTGAACTAGTCACTTTCCAACTGGATAAGCCCAAGTGGTTCTCTCTTTCCTCTCCAGTTAAATATAATCTCTCCTCTATGATGTTTAAAGCCCTTCAAAACCTGTCTCCAACTTACCTTTCTGGTTTTATTATGCATTATCCCTCTACTTTCTTTAATCTGGTAGAACACACTTCTTTCATCTGCTGGCTCTTGTGTTGACTTCCCCATCTGTCCATAAGTCCTTTCTCAACACTATCTCTTAGACTCTTTAGGCTTCCCCATTTATTAAATGAATGTAACACTCTTGCTACCATTGCAGTAGGAGTCCTACTTTGTAACACAAAGGGATAGGAATATGGACTAGACCTGGGATCTGCCAATTAAAGGAAATTCCTGAATAAAGAAACTTCCTTTACCATTGCAGATAGGTACTTGTTCAGCCACTTAGAACCTTTGAGAGTTACCTCAAGCATTAAGATGTTAAATATTAAGTGACTTGCCCAAGGTCATTTGGCTAGTAAATATCCAAAGGGGAACACAAAACCATGTTTTCCCCTCCCCAAAACCAGCTCTGTACTCCTTGGGGGCTGCCTTTCATTTTGTAAAACAAAATTCTATATATATATTTGTAAAACAAAAAAAATCTATATAGTTTTATTTACAACATCTTGTCAGAAATACAAGGGTAATTCTGAAAATAATAACAATAGGGATAGAGACTGGATCTGAGAGTTCACTGATGTAAGGAATTCTTGTATAAGAAAATTGTTGTTATTTAGTTTTTTAAGTAATATGTAACTCTTTTCCAAGAAAACCTGTTTGGGGTTTTCTTGGCAAATATCCTGATGTGGTTTGCTGTTTCCTTCTCTAGCTCATTTTGCAGATGAGAAAACTGAGGCAAACCAAGGATAAGCAACTTACTCGGGTTATAGAACTAGTAAGTGTGTAAGGCTGGATTTGAGTTGCCTTCCTAATTCCAGGCTTGGTCCTCTATCCACTGAGCCACCCACATGCCCCACATAAAGAAATGCCTTCTGCCAATGCAGGTTAACACTTTCCCTTCAAGTTATAGTCTTGAGAGTTACCTAGTTAAGAGACTTGCCCCAGGCAGTTTATGAAGAGATGGGACAGGAAGCCCAATCTTCCTGGCACCAACTATAAGAACCATGATTTTTATATATAAAATGCTCTGTTCCTAGGAAAGGGAAATAGAATTTTAAAAGAAGTCATCTCCTAAAATATGGAGAATTTAGGGTGCAGTTCCAGAAACTAATGTCCTTTTATTCTTTTCCACTTTTCAATTTCTCATCCTCCATTCTACTTGTTCCTCATTTTTAGCCAATAGAATATGGGGTCTTTGAAAGGAAGGGTTATGTCTTTTTTTTTTTTTGTCTAAGCTCTGCCTATAGGAGGAATTTAATCATTGATTGAATTGAATAATGGAAAATGGAGCAAAATCATGAGCTGGAAAGACCAGTAAATTTAAGAGTCAGAAAACCTGACTTTGAATATTGTCTCTACAACATAATATTGGTATGACCTTGGACAAATAAATTCACCTCTCTGGGTCTTAATTACTTTATCTGTAAAATGAGAGTGTCAGAGTAGGAGATCTCCAAAGACCCTTCTAGTTTTAAATCTCTTCTATTTTAAAATGGGAATTGGCTAGGGAGAAACCATCTTTTCTAAAATCCAAATTTACTTCCATTTTGTAGCATTTTTTTTCTAAGTGATTTTATCAAAAGCTCAGCCTGAATTTATTTCCAATGAAAAGGAATATATCTTTTGGTTGTCTCCATATCACTTCACACATTCTAAGGGTAATTAAGTATTTTGGTTCAAGTAGAATAGTTAAAGACTGGCTGATAGGGTAGAATTCAGGGGAAGAAAAAGGGATTTGGCAGAAATACGACCAGAGAGATCCTTTCCTACAGGGAAGAACCTTAAATCTCTCAGAAAAGACTACAGGCTTAACTACATAATCGCTCCCACAGAGAAGTATCTTCTTTATTTTATGACCAGTTCTAGCCCTTAATAGTGATTGCCTTATTGTTAAGATCTGGACTGTGATGTCTAGTTTGTCCGGAGTTGTAAATTTTGATTTGTAAGCTAACTGCAAAGTGGAAATGTTGCAATCTTTTTAAACTGCTCTTAACTGAGTGAGTGTAATTAGCTTTAGCTTTTTCTTTTCCTTGTTTGCTGTTGCTTTCTTGTATGTAGCTTAATGAATGTGGTAAATTTACATATTAAAATTTCTCTGTTTAATAAAACTAAGATTTTTTTCTTTTCACTTTTTTCCCCAGGAAGGACTGGAATCTGGTGACCCTGGCACTGATGATGGACGTTTTTATTTCCACTTGGGCGATGCTTTGCAGAGAGTTGGGAACAAAGAGGTAGTGATCTCAAAAATTCATTTTTTTCTTTTACAGATAAAGGGGTAGAAAAAAAAGATAGTCAGTTGTAGAAAGAGAAAAACAATATTACTTTAAAACTAAATGGTAAAGTGAATAAAGCTCTGGATCAGGAATCCATAAAACCTGAGTTCAAATTCAGCCTCAGACTCTTACTAGCTCTGGGACCCTAGGCAAATCACTTAATTTTTTCTCTTCCTCAGTTTCCTCATCTGAAAAAGTGGGGATAATAATAGCACCTACTTTCCAAACTGTCATATCAAGTGAGATGCTATTTTAAAACACTTTGCACTTATAGAAATGTGAAATTATCAAGTTTGTCAGGTATTTTATTAGATGTTTTGTAATAGATAATTTAAGCTAGGACTTCTTTTTAGTGTAACTCCTGTTCTAAATTGTGAGAGCCCAATTTTCCCTGAGAATTTATATTCTCACGTTTGACATCACATTGTGTTGCCAGGAAACTGGCTGAGTAATCTCAGTGTCTCTCTTAATGTTCCATGGGAAGGCAGATATGGGAAAGAAACATTGTTTTGAAGTGACAAGTGTGTGGCAATTAGTAAAGAGTCAAAGTAATATTGATAGGAGCTGACATTTATATTGCCCTTATGTATGACAAAGCACTTTATATACATTATCTCATGGAAAAAATAAAGGAATCTGACCATGAGAAAAGGAGACAAAGTAGATGAAACTTTAAAGAAAACATCCTAACAGGTTTCCTAGGTTTGTTTTGCAAATGTGCTATCCTAATTTTATTATGAAATTGAAAAGCCATAAGTGCATTTTCAGAAGGCTCTTTATTTTAAATAGTCAGTTTATGCATTCGCCATTACAATTAATTGCATAATTATGCTCTGAAGCTTCTTGGGATATAAATGTTAGATGAACACTCATAGCTATAATTTGTGACAGCTACTGACAAATATATAAAGAAAAAGTTGTTGAATGTTTTCTTTGTCTTGATTACTTTTTTCCGAGTATGATGTCAGTTTCTTTAATCATAAATCACTTTAATAATTGTGACAATACACTTTAAAAGCTTAGAAAATCAAAGAGGTATACTGGAGTTTGTAGTAGATTCAGGCAAAAAGACTGGGATTCAAATCCTGCATCAAACCCTTATGAGGTATGTGACCCTAGGCAAATAATATGTTTAAAAATGAAGTTTGGGGGCAGTTAGGCAACTAAGTGGATTGAGAGCCTGGCCTAGAGTTCAAATCTGACTTGATAATCCCTAGCTGGGTGACCCTGGGCAAGTCACTTAGCCCCCATTGCCTAACCCTTACCACTCTTCTATGTTAGAACTAATAGCTGCTATTGGTTCTAAGACAGAAGGTAAGGGTTAAAAAAAATTAAAAAAAAAAAGGAAATTTTACTCAATTTTACTTTAAGTTCCCATCTGGCTCTACTTTTATATTCTATGAAAAAAAAATAATTCATACTGATTTTTAAGACAAATGCACGGGGCTATAGATCCATCAGGCATGGATCACTCCTTGAAAGTCCAGGAATAAAAGCTCAAAGTAGGAAACTGAATTGTTGTTTATAATAATTAAATTATGTATCTCCAATGCATACATAGGTAAGTATAATATAGCTTTTATTTTCTTCAATTATTCAGAGGCATGAATCTAACTGTGGATTATTGTGGATTCAGAAAATCAAGAGGGTTTGTGACAGGGAATTTACTGGCAAAAAACATGAACCAATTTGGACTAATAGAGGTTTAGATAATTGACACTATTTTCTGTACGTGTTTCTATTTTTCCGTATCTGTTCCTACACAACTTGTCACTCTGACAGCTGAAATATTGTGTGGTATTAAGAGTGAATTGAAAGAAGGGAGCCAAAATTGCTGACTAATAAGTATTTTGGCTTCTTTACACCTTTTGTGATGGAAATGACCCTCAGTTCCTTTGAATGACAGACAGAGGCAAGATTTTGCTGACAGTATCTGTCCAACATTGAATAAATGTCTGTGCCTGATTGTTATAAATGCATTTGTCACACAAGACACATTGAATTTGTCTTTGAACATTATAGAAACCAGGGCCAATGACAGATACAGGAAATCCATGTTCTTTTTCACAGCTTGGTTGAAAAGAGACTTTTGTTGTCTCAGTCACAAAAAAAAACCAAAACCAAAAACAACAAAAAACCCAGTTCTTTCTCAAAGCATTTGTTTAGAATTTAGAATTTGAATCTTTAGGAGTGATCCACAAACTCACTTAGCATTAATGTGGAGAGTAGAGAGGTAAGCTGTTCTTTGCAAAGACATCACAGGGAAGCATACTGGTAACTTACTACTATAAAAACAAGCCCCTTTCATACATTTCTCTGAGAATCTCACTCCTTTAACTTCAGCTTTCTATAGATAACTTCCAATTTCACTCAAAAACATTTTTAAGCACTTCACTATGTGTAAGTTACTGTCCTTGGCAGTACATACATACAATACAAAGATGAAAAGTCAAGTCAGCAAGCATTTATCAAATGTTCACCGTGTGCTATAGGCACTGTGCAAACCTTTGAGGATAGAGACAAAGAAAAGTAAAAATATGGTCCCTGCCCTTAGGCAGCCCGTATTCACTGGGGGAAACAGCAGGCAAAGAACTCTGTATGTACAAGATAGAGTACCTTGGAGGTGATCTAAGAGGGAAGCCACAGTCATTGAGGGAGATTGCAAAAGACCTCTTGCAGAACATGGAGTTTTTTCTGAGACAGTCAAACCAAGAAGGAAAGATAAAGAAGGAGAACATTCTAGGCATTGGGGAGAGCCAGTGAAAAGGCATAGAGTAAGAGGATGGAGTGTCATGTTTAAGGAAAAGTGAGAAGACCAGGAGAATGATGGATGTCTGAGAAGAATGAAAAAGTAGGAAGGGGTCGAATTATGAAGGACCTTAAAAACTAAACAAGATTTTGTTTGATCCTGGAGGTCATAAGGACACAGGCCGTGAGCTTAAAGATTTTATGAGTCTTGAGATTTTCTCACCAGTTTGGACCTCAATTCTAAACTCAAGACTTCTGTTACCACTTTCTTATAACCGGACTGGGGTTAAAAGTCGACCTCTTCCTCTTACTATTTTTATGATCTTGGGAAAGTTATTAAACCCCTTGGCCAGAGTTTCCTCATCTTTCAAATGAAGGGACTGAGCTCAATGGTCTCAAAGTTTCCTTTCAGCACTAAATCTATGATCTTGTTATCTTTTCTTTGATGTCTGACAAGTACATCTAATTGCCTATTTAAAATTGGGCTTGTCTTTCTCTCAAATTCTCCTCCTTTTTTATGACTTCAGAATATTTGTCAGTGGTACCACCTTTCATTCATCATCCCCTCTTGATATTACCTAGAAATCTTTTTCCCTCCCCTTCTCTCCCACATAGCTGCCAACTCTTCAATGGTACTTCATATCTATGCAAATCTTCTGTGTGCCCAGAGCTGGAGGATATACAGAAGCTGAACAAGACCCGCACTCAGCTCTTATTGATGGGCTCCCAGTCCCAACATTGTAGTACAAGCCCTCATTCCTAGCTGATAGAACTATTGTAAAAGCCTTCCTCAGAGAGCCTTCTCATAGCCAATCTTTTCTTCTGATCTATTTTTCACACAACTACCAGGTTAATTTTTCTTATGCATTGATCTGCTCATGTCACTTCTCTATTCCAAACTCTGATGTGACTCCCTGTTACTTACCAACTAAAATGTAGATTCATTAGTTTGACACTCTAGGATTTTCACATTCTTGTAGTACATCATGCCTATAACCTTATCTCAAATTATTGCCCTCCATTCCAGTTAGACTAGACCACGAGTTCTTAAAATTTTATAACTATTTCAAAGTATTTGATTTCTCATAGGATAATATGTACTTTGTTTTGTGAATTTGGAGACATTATTTTGAGAAGGAAACCTAAAGCTGTACCAGACTGCCAAAGTGGATTAATCTCTTTTTCTTTCTCTGTTTCTGTTTCTATCTCTGTCTCTTTCTCTGTTTCTGTCTCTGTCTCTGTCTTTGTCTCTCTCTCACACACACAAACACATTTTTCCCCATTTTTGTATTTTCATGCAAACCACACTTCTATATTGGCCATTGTTGTAAGAGCAAAGTCATCCATAACCAAAACCTCAGGATAAAATCTAAAACACACTGATGTGAAAGAAGACCCTACAGTTTTTTTCCTCTGGAGATGGATAGTCCTAAGTCTTTTAGGATTGTCTCAGATCAGGGCATTGCTTAGAGTAACCAGGTTTTCACAGATAATCGTTGTCCAAAATTGCTTTTATTGAACAAATACGGTTTTATGAATAAAATTCCTCAATGTTGTCTATATTTTCCTGGTTTTTAACATATCAATTGAAAGCCAATTTTGATCACCTCCAAGACATCCTGGTTTCTTTCAGGGTATAAACTCTATCAGGTTCCTACCAAACTAGGAAGATGTTAAGACTGTCCAAAAACAGGCTATTTATCTCTCTTCTGTGGTCTAGCCTAGCTGAGCTTGGAAATTGGCCTCAGTCAGATAAAATTTGTAAGTATAACAGTTCTCTAAGATCATATATTAAGGTTTTTCATTCTTTATTATGGAGGGAGAATCCTCACCAATGAAATCACAATTAGAAATATGGAACTATTCTTCAAGTATCTTAGCTTATATTATTTCTAGAAGTGCCCTTCATTCCTCTCCTGATACTTACCTTTTATCTATTGAAATTCTTTTTCCTTCAAAACCCAATTCAAATAAAGCCTTTCTTGATCCTCTTAGTTAATAATGTTCTTTCCTACTCTTACTTCTTATAGCAATTTTGTGCCTCACTCATGTACTTAATGTGCATTTATTTTATATGCAACATGCTGTGCTTTATTTCACATCATCATTTTATTTATGTCTATTTTGCGCCTCCTTATTAGATTGTAAGCTCCATGAGGGCAGAGGGACTATGCATTATTTCATCATTTTATTCCCCAGACATATTGCTCTGCGTGTAGTGAGTGGGGAACACAATCTGTTACATAGAGTATTCCAAAAGCTATTAAAATTTTAAAATGCACAAAGATGTTAGGTCACCCTCTATTAAGATGAATGGAAAACACTTTGAAATGTACCATGAAATGTATTTTTACATATGCACTAATTCAGGAATGTGAAGTATCAATGAGCTGTTTTACTGAATTACCTTCATGTTATCTGTTATGTAGACCATATTTACTGAATACCATCTGAGTTGAATGTTTTTCTAGATAGTGAAGGGAATGAATTTAAAGAAAAGATATGGCGCTTACTTCCTGCAAGCTTACAATCAAACATCCAAGGAAGTAGGTCTAGCAAATTTGTAAGGGATAGAATAGAGGGAAAGAAAAAGAAGCAGAAAAACAAGCTTTGGGTCATTTCAGTATCCTAGAAGTTAAATACTAAAGACCTATCCTGGAATTTTAGCTCTAGAAGTAGAAAAGATTTGTCCAAATTTTTCATATTCAGCAAGACTTCATTTTATACTAGAGTAATTTTTGCATGCTCAGACTCATCAACTCCATTTTCTTTGATAGTCCAGTGTCTTTCATAGAAACAAAGGACATGTATATGTTTGTTTGTGTGTGTTTATAGCACTTTTTCTCTCACAGTTACTTCTTGGATGTATATTTTTTGAGAAGGATTGTGTCAGGGGTACCAAATAGAAAAAAAAGACAGTAATATAATTTATTATAGCACTTTAAGATTTAGAATTTATCTCCCTCATTATATCCTTACTACCATTTTGTGAGTCAGATGCTCTCATTATCCTCATTTTACAGATTTGTCAATGGAGACTGAGAGAGGTTAAATGACTTGCCCAGATTCACACAGTTACTAAGCATTTGAAACAAAATTTGAACCCAGGTCTTATTGATTCCAAGCTCAGCATTTTTAACTACTGTGCTACTTACTCACTCCAGGACTTAAAGGAATTAAAGGGAAAATGAAAATAGAGAAAATGAAAAGAAAAAAGCTCTAAATAAGAGTGTGAAAGGAAAATGGCTAGCAGTCATAGAGATACTAGAAATAGAGGAAGATGGAAAAACCCAGTGTAAAGAGAAGTAGAGGGAAGATGAAATGTAGAGACGCATTCTTTCCTGTCAGTTCATCTGGGCATGACATTCATGAAGAATGAACACTATTAAGAGTCCTAAAGAGTTGCTCTCTGATGAAGCCAGTCAAATCAAAGTAGACAGGAAAGAAAAAAAAAACATTCTCAATTTAAGATATTTTGTACTAGCTATTGACTACTGGGGAATAATAATGAAACAGCAGCATTTTCCTCTTAGAGTAGAATATGAACTAGCTATTGACTGGTAGGGAATAATAATGAAACCACAGCATTTTCCTCCTAGAGTAGAATTGGCATGTAGTTTCTAAGCTAGAGAGGCAGAACTAGGAATAGCAGTGGACCTTGTAAACAGCTGCTACCCAGAGCTCATCTGCCATTTATGTTCAGCATGCAAAGGATGGAGGTCCTAACATTCTTGTCAGCCACTTTCACAAAAATCCAGCAAAAAACCCCATCAACAACATTGCCTTCTAATAAAAAGGCAGTTATGAATAGATCAATTAACTACATCGAATATGGCACTGTGAACCAAACCTTTTTTCTTCCCTGGTAAACACACCTTTTGGAATGAATATGAGCCTGGATCCTGTAATACGATACTGGCACTGAGTGGCAAAGGCCATCCAGGAGTAAGATCGTGGCTTCTCCCTAATGTGACAGATCCTGCCCAGGGTCCATGGAAGCTTATGTAATTATCCATACTAGTGTCAAAGGGTTCATAAATGTTTCATGCAAAAAGGAGTTTGAATTAACGTGTAAAGATATCTTTAAAATAATTCAGCAAATATTTATTAATTCCTATTTGCAGTATACAGGTATTGCTTCCACATTGCTGATTTTCCCATTGTAGTTTTGATATATCATGGGCCAGCATAAGAAATTAAATGGGAATTCTGGGGAACTTTTTTTCTTTTTTTAAAACTTTATTAAAGAAAAAACAACTGGAGTTTCCCTCTGCCTGAAATTCACTAACTCTCTAAACTTTGAATCAAGTTCCATTCAAAGTTCTCTCCTAGGCACAGGATTGGTCCTTCTATAGATGAATCCTGTGCCCAGAAGTAGGGGGAATGACCCCTCCTTAGCATGGGATTGGTCGAATTCAAGACCAATCCCACCCTAGGAAATAGACCAATATTCTGAGAACTTTGAGGAATCTACAGATAACACAGAAAAATTTTAGAAACTTAGAATTGCATAAAATATGTGAATAGTTTTATATATAATATCAACATATTTTATTTTAATACCATAAATATACACAATTTCTTTTTTAAAATAAGTAAACAGTTAAAGTTTGAGAAAAGAATATGAAAGCCAGCAAATGACAGACACAGTCTAGAAATATAGAGATCTCTTAAAAAGTTTAGTAACTAATAAAGACATATAAGCTACTGTAAATATCCCATAAAAGAAAAGGAAAGAAATTCAAACTTCTTCTCTGGTATAAGGGGGGGAAAACATTTTAGGTGAATTTTCCAGATCATTGGGGTGCCTTGGCCTCCACCCCCATGGTATAGAAGGGCTACTTGTAATATCCGTTGTAATACTTGTAATATGAAAGAAGTTAGGAATATTGAAATGAAAATAAAATAATTCCTGCCTTTATGTATTGTCTAAAGAGGAGGGAAGAAAAGACTACAATAGTATACATGGGTAAAGAAATCCAAGGCCATTAAGGTAAAGGGAAGAACATTAAAAACTGTGAGCTCCAGAATGACTTTATAAAGAAGGTAGGGTTTGAGCTAAATTTTAAAAGGAATTGGGGATTCTAAGAAGGCAGAGACAAAGAGGGAATACATTTTAGACATGGCGACATCCATGGATGTCATATGGACATATGGAAATCAAAGAGACAATGTCAATTCCATAGACAGTTAATATTATAGTGGAGAGTATTCCAGAGGAGGAATCAGAAAGATGAGTATAAATCATAATTCAGATACTTCCTATATGTATGTTCCTGGGCAAATAAGGGAGGTCTCTTAGCTTCTTTCTATTTTCTCATTTTTAAAATGGGGATAATAATAGTACCTATTCAGGCTTATTATGAGGATCAAATGAGTTCGCTATATAAAACATTTTACAAATCTTCAAACATTCTCTATTAGCTATTAATGTTATTTTTATTGCTTTTATTATCATTATTGTTTTTGTTATCATTATTATTTCCAGTAAACCAGCTTAATTATAAGCTGAAGAAGAATCAGGCCAGAAAATTAGGATTGATTAAAATAAAAATAATAATATTTAACATTCTGTGAACAGCTACTGGTACAATTGCCAGACTTAGAGTCAGGAAGACTTCTCTTCTTGAGTTCAAATTGGGCCCTAGGCACTTACTAGCCATGGACCCTGGGCAAGTCACTTAACCCTGTTAACTTCAGCTTTCTCAACTCTAGAATGAAGTGGAGAAGGAAATGGAAAACCCAAAACCCCAAATGTGCCAGGCAGTATGCTAAGGCTTTCCAATTATTATCTCATTTTATCTTTACAACAACCCTGGAAAGTAGGTGCTATTATTATCTTTCTCTTACAAATGAGGAAACTGGGGCAAACTGAAGTCAAGTGTTGCCCAGGATCACAGAGCTACTAAATGTCTGAGATCAAACTTTTACTCCTGCCTTCTTGATTCCAGGCTCAGGGTTCTCTCCACTGGACTAGCTGTGAAGAGTTTTAAGTTCCAAACTGAGAAAGTTTGTACTTTATTCTAGAGATCCTACAAACACTCAAGATTATTATACAGAGAAATGCCACGGTCAGACTTTGTTTTAGGAATATTAATTTGGTAACTTTGTAGTTGATGGATGGGAGGGAGGATAAACTGAGATCGGGAAGAATAATTATGCTGCTTGAACTAAGAATAGACAGATTTGAAAGTTGATACAGAAATAAAAATTGATGACCAAGTGAAAAATGGAGTGAGTGTGGGTTAAGATGAGGAAGATATTAAGCTTTCAAATTTGGATGCTTGGAAAGATGGTGAAGGGCTTGGAAAAATTTGGAAAATTAGGAAGAGGATTTAATAGGAAACTGTTTTAGGCATACAGAATTTTAGAATTGGCAGTTGAGCATTTGGGACTGGATGTGAGGAGAGAGATTAGTGCTGGATATATACACCTAGGAGCCATCTACATAGAGATAATTGAAACCAAGGAAGAGTAGGTGTCTGTGTGTTAGACAGACAGACAGAGACAGACAGGCACCGAGAGAGACAGAGATGAAAAGGGAGGAAAAGGAGAAGTGAAATAAAAATAGAGACAGAAACAGTCACACACCAGGCTTCTTGAGAAGTGATTTTATAACATCTCTAATATAGTTTATTCTTATAGTTCTCTCCTAAAAGTCAAGTACAGTGAAAAAACAAAACAAAACAAAAAACAATAACTCATTTAGAGGTTCCAGTTAGATCCAGAGTTCCTGACTTAAAATCATGCTTCTCTACTTTTGGTTTTAAGACAGACTTCTCTCCTGCTTTTTTCTTGGTGAACATATATCTTTAAAAATAGATCCCTTGATGATTCAAAATTAATATGCCATCAGACTTTTAAAATGTCATTTTATTATTGTTATTTAGTTGTGTCTTATTATTCATTTTATTAACTGGAACACTAGACATAAGGAAAGCAAGTCTCAAATATTAGACAAATATAGTTAGAACAGCAAATACTTTTTAATTGTTTTTTAAAATTTCAAAGATGAAAGGCTGAAATAAATTCCTTTGTCAGATAAAGGCACTTTTAAGCTAAATATATGGACAAGGACAACATATAGGAGTGATTAAAAAGACTTTTCCTCATCTGAAATATTTTGTTATTTTATTTCCTAGCATGTATATGCATATGAATAAAAACATGATCTTCCCTTTGTGATAAAATCAGGATTATAAAAAATAAATAATAAACTGGCTAGCTTTTTTCCTAAAGAAGTACATTCTTTGTTTTTTTTTTTAGACTTCCCATTGCCTTTTATGGCAAACTAATTTATTTTAATAAAATATTTAAAATACTTCACACTCCCCAATCCCCATTTTGACATTTTAAACATATTAAATATCCATAACAATTAACTAGAACTTATGTCTTAGTATCCAAATTGATTAACTCCAGAATGAGTTAAGGAGATAGTGTTTTCTTTTTTAAAACTTAAATTTATTTATTTGTGTATTTTTCTGTTACATTAAAATATCCAGTTGATTACCTCCCTTTCCACCTTGCCCTAGAGAAGATATAATTTGACAAAATGATATATGCAAATATAAAACTATATCTTACTTATTCCCATTTATCAGTTCTTTCTCTGGTGGTGGACATACACCTCAGTCTCCAAACAGTATTTCTGTTGCTGTATATAATATTCTCTTGGTTTGACTTATTTCCCTTCTCCTAATTTCATATAGGTCTTTCCATATTTTTTCAAAGTTACCCTGTTCATCACTTCTTACTGTGTAGTAGATTTCCATCACCATCATATGTCACAAGCTATAGACATTCACCAAATGGTGGGCATCTCTTCAATTCCCAGTTCTTTGCTTCCAAAGACAGCTGCTATAAATATTTTAGAACATATCAATTCGTTTTCATTTTTCCTGATCACCTTCAGAAATAAACCTAATAGTGGTATTGCTGGGTCAAATGGTAGACACAGATTTGTAACTCTTTGAGCACAATTCCTGATCATTTTCCAAAATGGTTGGATCACAGTTCCACCAATAGTGTATTAATGTCCCAATTTTCCCACATCCTTTCCAACATTTGTTATTTTGTCATCAGCTTTTTCATCAGCTTTTCATAAGCTTAGCCAATGTGATAGGTGTGAGATGATATCTCACGGTTGCTTTGATTTGCATTTCCTTAATAATGGTTTAGAGCATTTCTTCATATAGTTGTATATAGCTTTGATGTCTTCATCCAAAAACTCTGTCATTTTTAACCATTTATCAATTGGCATTCCTATATATTTGACAAATTTCTCTACATATTTTAGATGAGACTTCTATTTGAGAAACTGCCTATAAAACTTTAGTTTTTCTAATTGATCCATCCTCTTAAACAAAGATGAGAATGTGATTTTAAAAGTGTCTGAACATGAAGGTCAATATATATATGATCATAATTCTGGTGAGGCAACCAATTTATTACAGATATTATGAGATTAATATAATTAGATGTTAATTTCCACTAACTGGAAGGATAAGGAATAAATGAATCAGTAGACATACTGTATGAAAGGGTATGGAAGGGGCACCATGTAAGAAACATGGAAAGGGCTTCTTTGATAGCATATGGGGCTTCCATTCAAAAAGGGACATATGGAGAAGCATACTTTCCAGACAGCTGTCTTTGAAAAGACTAGTTGTCCCAAAAACACACTACATCATGTAACAATTATCTTGAAGTCACAAAATGATTCCCCATATGCTGGAGGAAGAGGAAGGGTATAAGCATTTATAAAGTATCTCTAATTTACTAGGAGCTAGATTAAATGATTTTTACAGATATTATCACATTTGATCCTTACAACAAAACTAGGAGGTAGGTGCAATTATTATTTCTATTCTACAGTTGAAAAAGAAACTGTTAAAAACAAAAGTGTTTTTTAAAAGTCATGAATATTACCTTATATTTTGTCCACCATTAACAAAACTTTATATCTTTCAGGTTCTTTTTTTTTTTTTTTCTGGGAAATTCCACCTTGTTGTTTTGGTTTGCTCTGTGTTACAGAAAACATTTTTGATATTTGTAAACCTTCTTGCTTTTCAAATATCTTAATTCATATGACCCAGAGGCTTTGGATAAATTGTGAAAAACCCTTATATTACCTAAGTACCCTTGAAGGTGAGATTTAAGAAGTTCATTCTGGAAGCAGAAATTGAAATATTTTTCCATTGAGTACCTTTAGAAAAATCTATTATTACCTTTGTGACCTAAGGGGGTAAGTGACTTCACTTCTCACTGCCCCAGGCAACTCTCAAAGTCTTATATAAAAGGTAGGAATTCTCACCTTCATCAGTAAAAGAAGTTTCCTCATCTAGAAGTTGGCTCTGCCCAGTCCCCACTTCTACCCCAATTGGTGAAATCTTAGGTCCTAATCTCTCAAACACTTAATTTTTCCCTTTACTTTTTTTTTTTAATTAAAACCCTTACCTTCCATCTTGGAGTCAATACTTTGTATTGTGAATGATAAGGGCTAGGCAATGGGTGTTAAGTGACTTGCCCAGGGTCACACAACTGGGAAGTGTCTGAGGCCAGATTTGAACCTAGGACCTCCTGTCTCTAGGCCTGACTCTTAATCCACTGAGCTACCCAGCTGCCCCCATGCCCCTTTACTTTTTAAAATAAGTTTTTTACTAATGTTTTTTTCTTATATCACCAGTATCCCATGCATCCCTCTTCCTTCTCTCCCTGGAATTCATTCCATATGATAAATAATATTCTTTGGAAAGAGGGGGGGAAAAGAGTCAATACGAGTGACTGAGAAAATCCAAAAACATGCAAAGTGTTTCGACTCCTACCATTATGATGGAGTACATTGGGAATATCTTCTCATATTTTATTATTTGAATCCCACTTAGTCTTTATAATTTTGTTACATTTATTTTTGATGTTTTTTGGGGTATCATTCTTCTTTCTATTTACATTGTTTTAGTTATCATGCATATTTTTTCTTGACTGCTTACTTTACTCTGTATCAGTTCATATAGATCTTTCCATACTTCTGTGTATTCATCATACATTTTTTTAAATACAAAAAATTTTTCCCTCTTTCAATCACTTCCTTATACTGAATGCATAAATGTTTTCTGTACAGAAGTTTTCATTTACAAATTCTCTCTTCTGCTGTGGACACAGGATTATGTTCTTTCAGTTTCTTTATTTTCATCTTTTTAAAGACATGACCCTGTTCCCCTTGGCTTTCTTTCCTTCACCTTTGATCTCTTCTCTTTTGGTATTTTCCTTTCTTCTCCTCCCCTTCAGTCTTACTCTCTACTTTTAAAATTTTGTTTTTGAGTCCCTTTTCAAAAGGTATTTCACTCACTTTCTTCATTATTTAATTTCTATTTATTTTATCCACTTTCTGTTTACTTTAAACCCTTACTCTCAAGGTTCATGATCCCTATATAATTCCTTAGTCCTTCTCGTTTCTCTATATTCTTCACACAATCAAAGCTAACAAGGAATCCCTTTTAGGATAACTTGATCTTGATTTTGGGATTCTAGGTCTATCACCTAGGTACTTTCTGCCACTTCCTTTTAGGGCTTGCCCCATCTATTCCCCTTTTCATCGTGCCTCATTTCCAGAATAATGCCAATTATTGCAGGTGACTAAGGACGTTGCCCTGTGGTAGGGATATTATCCTTGATTAGGCAACCCACCACTGATCTATTCTCTTTTACGTTTACCATTCCACCTCTACATTTGCCTGGAAATTTCCTCTGTTTCCATGCTCTCTCCCATTCCTCCAACTTCCATTTGTCTCTAATGTAAAATAAATATAGTAAAGGAGGGAAATATTGAAAAGATGTAGAAAAAGAAATTTCCTAATGTCTATACTAGTTATCCTATAACTATCTATAACTGCCTATAATTACTATCTATAACTGCATATAACTACTGGTAATAACAACCACCCCACAAAGTTCCAACCCAATCCAGCCCAATCAAAACCAACCCAATCAGTGTTTAATCCAACTCCAATTAGGTCTGTCAATGAAGACCAGTCACCTTCCAACCCAAAAAAAGGTCAAGGAAGGGAATAAACCTAACAGCCCAAACCAAAAGGCCAAAAGCCCTGTAAAGGCTAAAGCCAAAAGCTCTCTCAGTAAGTTCAGGCCCACCTTTATATTACAGCAAATAAATGCCCCAAACCAACTAATCACCAACCCACACCACTAGCAACCAATCCCCGATGACCAACTCATGCCCAGCAGCCAACTTCCCACAACTGCCAGCCTTAACTGTCAGCGACCTACAGACCTAACTGTTGGCAGTTGAGCCCCCTAACTGTCAGCAACTGACACTGGCCCAGCAGGGGACTCCCAGTTCCTACTTCCTGTTACTGTGGGCTGGTTAATCCCTATACATCTCTATGGTAAGAGGACCTGCAGGTCCCCTTATTAAATTAAAAAAGGAATAAAGAATTCCTTTTTATAGGATGTTTGAGAAGCAAATACTTTCTTCAGCTCTGGTTTTCTTTCTAAAAATGTTTCAAACTCTTCTTTATTATTTAACATTTGCCTTTTGTCTTGTATGGTTAATGTCAGATTTGCATGATAGGTCACGCTAGGCTGCACACTGATTTCTATTACTCTTCAAAGAAGACATTATTCTATTCCCTCTTCTCTTTTTCTAGTGGGTAAGAAAAGCTTATATTATTAGAATATCCTTTTCTTTGTATTTGGAAATCTTTCTCCTAAAGATGTGCAAAACTAATTGTTTATGAATTGAACTATTAAATTTTACCAGTAGGTATCTCAGAATTTGCAATCTTGGGTATTTTTCAGGAGACAATCTTTGAATTTTTTTCAATTGCATTTTCATTTTCTATTCTTAGGAATGCTATACATTTCCCTATTATTATTCCCTCTATCTGATGTTAATGTTTTTTGACCTGTTATAGTCTTCTTGGAGACCAGTAATCTTTAGGATGTCTATGTGCATCCCATGTTTGACTTCAGAATGTTTTGCTTGCATAGCAGGTATATTTTCTTTTAACATTACTGTTTTTTACTTCTGTTCTTTTAGGTTGTCCTTTATTTCTATGTATCCATTTTCCTATTCTATTGTTAGCCCTTTTGTTTCTTTAGTGAGGGTTGCCATTAATGATTCGAGTTTTTCAATTCATTATTTTTGATGTGCAGGACATAAATTTTGGTCTCATTACCCATTTTTCTTTTAATTAACTACTCAGGAGCATATTGTGGTTCCAGGATCTCTTCTAATTCTTTAGGCTCCTCTGTCTTATCAAGCATTGGGTCATTTCCCTTCATTTTGAAGTGTTTATTCAGAGATGCCTGAATTAATTTATTAGATTTGGAGGCCATATTTCCTTCTGTTATTGTTTTTTCCTGCTGGTTTATTTATGTTAAAGTCTGAGTCTTTTTCCTTTCTGAAATCTTTGGGATTTTTAAGACTTTTTTTTTGCCATCCATTTTCCTTATTATTCACTTTTTTGACTCTATCCTTTCTTATTGTAGTTTTCTTGACAGCTTAAAATGTCTCAAGCTTCTCCCACATCGGACAATTCATGGTTGCCCAGCATAGGCCTATACTACAAATTACTTGAGGAGGTGGAACTAGACCCTGCTAGGTGCTGTGCTTTTCCTTCAGGCTTTGAGGAGTCCACACAGCTCCTTATATGCACAATGGATTGTCTTGCTGATCTGTCCCAGTCCCTCTCTTTCTCAATTCTCTGATCCGACACAGGTGGTTCAGAGCCTGTCCTCCCCCTGCACCCACAGCAGTTCAGAGCTTTACAGTCTTGGTGCTTCCAGGTTGCAGCCCCTAGAAGAATTTTGTGCTTGAAAGACTGTGGCCAAACTGGCTGACAAAGCCTGAGCAAAGTTCCATAGCCAGAAGCCAGGTGGACACAACACCAGAATTAAGAGAGGGGAACCAAGAAAGGGGTGGATTTTGATATAAAATTGTGTCTTATTATTGGGCCTGTTAGAATTATTTTGATACTGGTAGTGTGGGAGATGGGAGAAGGGAGGGCCAGTGAATGTCAGTTCTAAGATTTTTGCGTTGTGCTTGTTTTTAAATTTCTTTTGGATTTTTGGTGTCCCATGGAGACAATTGCATTTGCTTTATTTTTAGTGTATAGTTTCTGTTTTGGAGAAGTTTGAGAGGTTGTGGGAATCATAGAAATTATCTAGCCTGACATCTTATTGCTCAACTTATTTTTTAATAGCTTTTGATTAGATGTTTGAAAATACATCTTATTTTTTTATTTTTTCTGATTTTTCAGGCATACAAATGGTATGAACTTGGACATAAGAGAGGTCATTTTGCATCTGTTTGGCAGCGTTCACTTTACAATGTGAATGGGCTCAAAGCCCAGCCTTGGTGGACTGCAAAAGAAACTGGTTATACTGAGTTAGTGAAGGTGAGTACCAGTCTACACTTAACTTCTTATTGTCTTTGATCTCAAGCAAGGGATGTTACCAGCTATGTAACATGAAACTAGATAATAGGAATGACATACACCCTTGAAGACAGCATATTCAGTAATTTTTTTAACAGAACACAGAGCTAGGTAAACTGATGAGTTGTGGCAGTTCTTATGCTTTAATAATAAGCAAGGGTAGTTAGAGAAATAGCCAAAGTGATTTTTCATTCTTAACTAGAATCAATTCTGTTCCATTAAAACTCACTATTTAAGGGATTCTTCTATGAACAGTTTAAACTTTAAAAAATAGCAAATCACTAATGTTATTCACTTAAACATGACATTTTCCTTTAAGGTTACTTGATTATGGGAGCTTTAATGGTTAGGGCAAAGAAATCCTTCCTCTTAGCCTTGCCAGTCAAGTGTCCTTTTCTAAATCCTATCTTCCCATAGCATCTCAAAATGGTACTTAGACTCATCTTATGTGAGCCCTTCCTGTGTAGATCCTGTATTACAAAGGGGAAAAAAGGAAGGAATATAAATTAATGAGTGGCCTGACCAGCACTAAATTCCTGATCATTAAATTCTTTTTTGAAATTCAGTGCTGCATCATTTGCTAATCAGCTATATATGTGAAGGTGGTATTTTAAAAATTGACTTGTAACTTTTAAAGCTCTATAACATGATTATGAGCTACATAAGTATATATACACATATGAACTTTTTAAATTGACCACTAACCCACAACCACCACAACAGGAAACAGTTTGCTGTCATAAAAAGCCCTTCTGTTCATTAACCACTTATTTGACAATGTTGCATTAGGATTCCAGACTAAGGTGAGCTATTCATAACAATTATGTGGATGCTCGCCCTTGTATCTCAGAGATGTGTCTTCTGAGGACACAAAAAGAGAGCAATATTCTTTAGTGCATGGGAACAAGTTATGGTCCAGGACAAAGAACTTTGACTCTGGAGTCAGAAGACCTGAGTTCAAACCCTGTCTCTAATGCTTGATACCTGTGTGATATGGGACAAATCATTTAATCTCTTTGGATTTCCAGTTTCCTTATCTATTCAATAACACATTGAATTAGAGACCCCTGTAGGATCTCTTTAAGTTTTATATGCATGATCTTATGAACTAATTCTTTCTGTTGATTTTTTTTATTAAAGGTCATCATTTCTGTTCATTTGGTATAACTCTTTGCATTGGCTTCACCAGCAATGCAACTGGACACAATAATTTGGAGGAGAATTTCCCAAAGATTTTTCTCTCTTAGCTTCATTCTCATTAAAATTATACATGATGTATCAAAGCTCCAAGTGCCTTAGAGATATTTAGCAGAGAAATTGAAACTAAAATTATGATTAAGGTTTTTGCACTGAACGAATCTCTTCCAGCCAGAGAAAACCTCCCATAACCTAAGGGATCTGTTTTACCCTGTTTAAAAAGATTGCTCATTCATCCACACAGTGCTGCTACTAATTTTGATATAAAATGTACACTTCAGAAACCATTAGAGTAACACCAAAACCACTGCATTAGCCAGTATTTCTACAGAAAGCTAGCTAAAAATCCTTCTTTTGTATTTGCTTATCCTAACTTTTTGTAATCTTCATGTAAAAAATGATGGGGAGAAAAAAGTTCTTGAAGCTTTATTTGGATTTCTCAAGGCATGTGCTCTGATGCAAGCAAACAGCATCATGATAATTTTGTTCTTTTCTCATACTGAAGTTTTATTGCTTTTGGAATGGATCCCAGGATTACTTTGCCAACTGTTATATAGTGAGTAGAAATGATTGATTAAAATAGCTCTTGCACTATCATTTTTCTTCCAGATCATGGCTTTTATTAATTGAGAAATTAATTGCATATGAGTACTTTCACGTGGAAAAAAGAAGACATTGCTAACCCACCCCATTCAGTAGTGCATTGGTAGTTCTGAACTTAGTTACCAAGCAGCCAATTATCGGAGTGATGTTTTTTATTCTTAAAATAAAATGGATTACAAGAACAAAAAAGTCAGATTTTATGCTAGAATTTAATTATAATGTAAGATTAGCAGCTCAATGTAAAATAAATTCCCACAGAATCAAGAATAGACCAAGTACAGTTTCTTATGATTCGTATAATCTCTAAATCCAGCTTTACAGAGTCAAGTTTTAAACTCTAATACACTGGAGAAAGGATCCTTTATAAGGATGAAAGCAAAAGAATGCTTACCTAAAAAAATAAGTGAGTTAAGTCGTTAGGTAATATTGAGAGTAACTGGTTAATTGTTTGTGTTTTTCGTGTACATATAACAAGGATCTGTATTCTCTTATAAGAAAAAGATCAGTGAATACTTACCTGGAATCACAATGCTACCAGGAGTACAAGAAAATAATTTTCTGCATTTTTAAAAATATTTACAAAACACTTTAATACTTTCAATAGAAACAAATATATTTCTGTTTTAGAGGATTCTATAAATGTCCATTGGTAGCTCTGTTCTCAAGAATGATCTCTATAGTCCCTCTTCTTGTTCCTTCCATTGTACCCACTGAAATCCTTACCTATTTTCAGGAAGCTTCCTTTTATTTTATCTCTTTTCTTATTTTAACTTTAACTGAAATCTGACTTTTGCCTCGGATGTTCATATCACATCCTTTGCCACTGTCTACATTGCTAGTTATTCCCCAGATTATTGGGCCAGGAGGAGAAATTGGCACACTTCTTGTTTTCCACTGATACTCTCAAGACTTGTATTAATGTTATCAATAGTCTGTCATTTAAATTGTTTCAAAACTTTAAAGTCATTCTTGGCTCTTCCCTGTCCCGGAACAAATCCTCAGCAAAAGTAGTTTGCATTATTAAAGGAATGCTTTGTGAAAGGGATAGTTGTGATGAAAATGGGGCAGCATGGGAAGAACAGGTCATGCCCCAAATCCTCATTTCCTTTTTTTTTTTGGTCAGTTAGGTTTTAGCTGATAAGGGACATACCATAGGGATAGTATATGTGGATTTTAGCCAAAGTCTTGTCTGTCATCCTTATAGACAACATAGAGAGAGGTGATACAATTGTATACTTTCAAAATAGGTTGACCAACTGGATCCAATGAGTGTTAATTATTAGGTCACTATCAATGAAGATTCCTTCATTGGATTTGACCTTGGTTCTGTTACACTTCTTTATTTCAGTGACCTGAATGATGGCATAAGGGACATTCTTATCAAATTAATAGCCAAGGTCTGAGAAGATTTACAACAATAATAATAATAGTTTACAATTTTATACTGTCAAAGGTTTACACAGCCCTTCAACATATGGTATCTCATTTGATATTCACAACAACTCTGAAAAGCATGTACTATAATTATCTCTATTTTACTAATGAGGAAACCAAATTTGAGATGTGAGGTTCAATTTGAAGGCAAATTATTTGCCTGGGCTTACTGAGCTAGTAAGTACTGAAAAAGGTTTGGAACTCAGATCTTCCTGACTCCCAAGTCTAATAAGCAGGTTCCTAAAATATCTCAGCAGTTTATATAACAGTAGACCAAAAAAGTAAGGTGATTTACATACACATTTCAGTATGGATTCAGTTGAAGAAATAAGTTCCAGAGTTAAATCAATAATTTCCAAACTTTATTTGGCAATGCCTCTACCCCTTTACTTAAAATTGTCATCCTTTCCCATCTTTATCAAATAATTTATACAGAGAATTTTTTTAGCTCTTATTTTATTCACATAAACTTAAGATGTATCACAAATATATAATGGTGCATATATAAAACTTAAATGTTAGAAAATAATAGCATATACCAATATATATTGATAACCCTTTTATAATTTTCATATTCATAATTTACAAAATAACTTTCAGTATCACCAAAGGTGATGAGTAAATTGTTTTCTAGTGCTAAATTTCTCAGAATATAGTATCATTGATGATTTTGCTACATGTACATGTAATTCTTTCTCAAACATAAATCAAGATCAAAATTCTGTTTTGTTAATAGACACAGCAGAAAATCCTATTCACACAAATAAGATGTTATGGACAGTAGTATAACATATATCACTTTGATAATCCCAAGATCTCTTTATTTAATGATAGCCAAAGCATAAAAAGGCTTTCCAGGTTCAAATATGTATTTCAATATATTTGTAATAAGATGAGTTTATTAGATTGAGTAAGACCAAATGAATCATTTGTCTCTGGCAAATGGGTTCCTTATCCATTCCTATTTAGAAATTCTAGGTCTTTAAAACAAAATGTGAATTGCTTCAGTAGATTGGTAAAGGGATTAATAAACAGACATTTACTTTCTTTTATTCATGTGTAGGGCAGACATTTTTTAAAATCATGAAACATGTAAAAGTATTTTTTTAATTGGCTGCCCATGTCTGACTTATTCATAAATCTAGTCACTTTATCTTGTTGGATTAGAGTTTGAATTTGATGATCTTGCCTTGATATTTTTATTGAATTTAGCTTTTGCAAAATATCCATCAAATATGCAAGTCTCTGAAGTAATTTTTATTAAGTGAATTTGATTCACCTTTCATATTATAATTTAAATATTCGTTTTTCTATTACTCAGTCACCCTCCTAAATCCTTAAACACAAAAAGTCAACATGCTTCAAAACCATATAATATATTCGGGTCCCAAATATATTCTTCCTGGGAATCTCTCTTTTAATGGACTATGATACAATAAAGCTAGCTAACTGCTCTTGTCAGAACTTGAAAAACTATATATAACTCTTTAGTCGTATTTCTTGGTCAAGAGATTGTCTGTGAAGCATGCAATATGTCCAAATTACAAAAGGAATCATATTTTAAAATAGTATTTGTAGACCTATGTTTTCCAGAATAGTATTTTTATACCTGTGTTTTACAGAATGTTCTATTCATAGCCAAAAGTCCTATAACCTTTGTTGTTCAAGTGTGCATGAACCATGGTTTGGGGGAGAGGGGGGAAGAATGGAGAAGTCCTAAATAGAAGTGATGAGACCCACTAATTTCTCATAGTACAAGTCTTTGATGAAATGAATAGCAACTGAGTATGGAGATGAGACTAATTCCTCTTCTTTATAAAATACAATTAATCCATGGGGTTCACTTGCTAATTCTCAGAAGCAAACCACCTGGGACTAAATATTTCTACCTTTGAAAACATATCTCAAACTATGTTGGCCAGATTTTTAACATGCTTTCTAAAACATCTTTTGCCTCAAAAAACTTCTCATGTGCCCCTTGAATGATAAAACATGTATTGAGATCAATATATAACTGATTGGGAAGGTAAGCCACTAACTACCAGCAATTAATATGTTCAATATGAGTAAAGTCTTTACAAGTAGGAGTTGTTTCATTCTTTATATTTATATCTCCAATCCTTTAAATACTGCCTGACACATAGTAGGTGCTTAATAAAATTTTGTTTGATTGTTGAATTAACTAACAGGATTGGGAAAGGCTTCTCATGGAAGAGGACAAATGAGCTAAGTTTTGAAATAAGGTAGGGATTCCCAAGAAGCAGCAGGAAGAGACACTGAATTTCAGGCACTGGGAATAGTCTGTGAAGGTTTAGAGGCAGAAAATAAAGGACCAAGTTCAGAGACTAGCAACTTGGCAACTTTGAATGTAAAATGTGTAAAGTTAAGTCATGTTTAATAATCTGGAAAAAGTAAATTGGAGCCAGATTGTTAAGGCCTTTAAATATCAAGCAGGAGAGATATTATATTCTAAAGGTATTAAGGAGCCATTGATGTTTCTGCCTTTTTAAAGCTGTCCTCCCTTTCACAGCCACAAGTTAAAATAAGATGTGTGTTCTTGTTATCTCCACTTTCTCACCTCTTACTCACTTCTCAATCTTTTATTGTCAGGCTTCCAACTTCACTAAATTATTAAAGATCATATAGTATTGTCAAATTAGATGGCTTTACCTCAGTCCTTATTCTTCCCTACCTCACTGTAGCAGTTAATATTGTCAGCTACCACTGCTTCCTCAGCTTCTCTTCCATCCATCCGTGTTTTTCCTTTGACACAATTCTCTGTTCTTCTACCTTTGGCTTCTCCTTTTAAATCTCTTTTCCTGGATCATAACTCTTGTCCATTTTGGGATATAGATAGATAGATAGATAGATAGATAGATAGATAGATAGATAGATAGATAGATAGATAGAAAGATAGTATGTGTGTGTGTTTGGTTGTTGTTCGCTCATCTCAGTCATAGCTGACTCTGTGACCCCCATTTGGAGTTTTCTTGGCTAAGATATTGGAGTACATTGCTATTTCCTTCTCTAGCTCATTTTGCAGATGAGAAAACTGAGGCAAGCAGGGTTAAGTGAGTTGCCCAGGGTAAGAGGTAGTAAATGTCCAACACCAGATTTGAACTGAGATCTTCCTGTCTTCAGACCCAGAACTCTATCCACTGTGCCACCTAGCTGGCTATATGTGTGTACTTATATATATATATATATATATATATATATATATATATATATATATATATATATATATGTTTCTATATCAAGAAATTTTAAAGAGCAGCAACAAAACAGTTTTATTTGTGTTCCCTTATATTCTTTTTAATTTTCTATCCCTCCCATCCCACTAAAATCTCCCTTCCACCTCCCCAGAGTTTAAGTCTTACCTTATAACAAATAAGTCTAGTAGATCAAAACAAATGAAAACAATGGCATTCTCTAAGAATACATCCTCATTCATTATCTGGAGTCAGGTACCTCTTTGTCAGAAGGTGGGAGCTGTGATAAAGGATGAAAAGGTTTGCAATTTGCAAAACTGCAAAAACTGAAAAATGCAAACCTAGGTATGATTGACAGTGACGTATGACCAAGGGTCACATGGGAGCCTGAGCCTGTGGATCTGGGAAGATTCTATGGACCAACAGTTTGTCTTCTGAGGGTGTCTGCTCTCCTGGATTGATCAAGTCTACTCTCCTAAAGACCTTAAGAGAAGTTTGCCTGTGATCAAACTGTGGAAGGAGTTTTTCCCAGTAGCTAGCTGCTGTGGCAACATTAGTCTTACTTGGAAATCAGGACTTGCTTGGACATCTAACAAAGGATCCTGTCTCTATTTGATTTTGGACTCCTGCTGTGAGGATTGGGGTATTTGGTTAAGTTTTTAGTTAAGTAACATAGTTAATATAGTTTAGTTAGTTTATTTTTTTTATTTTTTAAACATTATTTTATTTGGTCATTTCCAATATTATTCATTGGAAACAATGATCATTATCTTTTCCTCCCCCCCCACCCCCCACCTCCCACCACCTCTCCCATAGCCGATGCATGATTCCACTGGGTATCACATGTGTTCTTGATTCGAACCCATTTCCCTGTTGTTGGTATTTATATTAGAGTGTTCATTTAGTGTCTCTCTTCATTCATATCCCCTCCACTCCTGTAGTCAAGCAGTTGCTTTTCATCAGTGTTTTTACTCCCACAGTTTTATCTTCTGCTTGTGGATAGTGTTTTTTAGATCCCTGCAGATTGTTCAGGGACATTGCATTGCCACTAATGGAGAAGTCCATCACCTTCGATTGTACCACAATGTATCAGTCTCTGTGTATAATGATTTCCTGGTTCTGCTCCTTTCGCTCTGCATCACTTCCTGGAGGTTGTTCCAGTCTCCATGGAATTCCTCCACTTTATTATTCCTTTAAGCACAATAGGATTCCATCACCAACATATACCACAATTTGTTCAGCCATTCCCCAACTGAAGGGCATCCCCTCGTTTTCCAGTTTTTGGCCACCACAAAGAGCGCAGCTATGAATATTCTTGTACAAGTATTTTTCTTTATTATCTCTTTGGGGTACAAACCCATCAGTGCTGTGGCTGGATCAAAGGGCAGACAGTCTTTTATCGCCCTTTGGGCATAGTTCCAAATTGCCCTCCAGAATGGCTGGATCAATTCGCAACTCCACCAGCAATGAATCAATGTCCCCACTTTGCCACATCCCCTCCAGCATTCATTACTTTCCTTTGCCTTCATGTTAGCCAATCTGCTAGGTGTGAGGTGATACCTCAGAGAGTTTTGATTTGCATCTCTCTGATTATAAGAGATGTAGAGCACTTTTTCATGTGCTTAATAATAGTTTTGATTTCTTTGGCTGAGAACTGCCTGTTCATGTCCTTTGCCCATTTATCAATTGGAGAGTGGCTTGATTTTTTTGTACAATTGATTTAGCTCTTTGTAAATTTGAGTAATTAAACCTTTGTCAGAGGTTTTTATGAAGATTGCTTCCCAATTTGTTGCTTTCCTTCTGATTTTAGTTACATTGGTTTTGTTTGTACAAAACCTTTTTAATTTGATGTATTCCAAATTATTTATTTTGCATTTTGTGACTCTTTCTAAGTCTTGCTTAGTTCTAAAATCTTTCCCTTCCCAAAGGTCTGACATGTATACTGTTCTGTGTTTGCCTAATTTTCTTATAGTTTCCTTCTTTATATTCAAGTCATTCACCCATTTTGAATATATCTTGGTGTAGGGTGTGAGGTGTTGATCTAAACCTAATCTTTCCCACACTGTCCTCCAATTTTCCTAGCAGTTTTTATGAAACAGTGGATTTTTGTCCCAAAAGCTGGGTTCTCTGCGTTTGTCGTATACTGTTCTGCTGAGGTCACTTACCCCGAGTCTATTCCACTGATCCTCCTTTCTGTCTCTTAGCCAGTACCAAATTGTTTTGATGACCGCTGCTTTATAATATAGTCTGAGATCTGGGACTGCAAGGCCCCCTTCCTTTGTATTTTTTTTTCATTATTGCCCTGGATATCCTTGATCTTTTGTTCTTCCAAATGAACTTTGTTATGGTTTTTTCTAAATCAGTAAAAAAATTTTTTTGGAAGTTCAATGGGTATGGCACTAAATAGATAGATGAATTTGGGTAGGATGGTCATTTTTATTATATTGGCTCGTCCTACCCATGAGCAGTTAATGTTTTTCCAATTGTTCAAGTCTAGTTTTAGTTGTGTTCATATAGTTTCTGTGTTTGTCTCGGGAGATAGATTCCTAGGTATTTTATTTTGTCAAAGGTGATTTTGAATGGGATTTCTCTTTCTAGTTCTTGCTGCTGAACTGTGTTGGAAATATATAGAAATGCTGATGACTTATGCGGGTTTATTTTGTATCCTGCAACTTTGCTAAAGTTGTTGATTATTTCGATTAGCTTTTTGGTTGAATCTCTAGGATTCTTTAAGTAGACCATCATGTCATCCTCAAAGAGTGATAACTTGGTCTCCTCCTTGCCTATTTTGATGCCTTCAATTTCTTTTTCTTCTCTAATTGCTACTGCTAGTGTTTCTAGTACAATGTCAAATAGAGAGGTGATAATGGGCATCCTTGTTTCACTGCTGATCTTATTGGGAATGCATCTAGTTTATCCCCATTGCAGATGATATTAGCTGATGGTTTTAGATATATACTGTTTATTATTTTTAGGAACGACCCTTCCATTCCTATGGTTTCTAGTGTTTTTAATAGGAATGGGTGTTGTATTTTATCAAAGGCTTTTTCTGTGTCTATTGAAATAATCATGTGATTTTTGTTGGTTTGCTTGTTGATGTGGTCAATTATGTGGATGGTTTTCCTAATATTGAACCAGCCCTGCATCCCTGGTATAAATCCTACTTGATCATGGTGGATGACCCTTCTGATCACTTGCTGGAGTCTTTTTGCTAGTATCCTATTTAAGATTTTTGCATCTATATTTATTAGGGAGATTGGTCTATAATTTTCTTTCTCTGTTTTTGGCCTGCCTGGCTTTGGAATCAGTACCATGTTTGTGTCATAGAAGGAATTTGGTAGGTCTCCCTCTTTGCTTATTATGTAAAATAATTTGTATAGTATTGGGGTTAGCTGTTCTTTGAATGTTTGATAGAATTCACTGGTGAATCCGTCAGGCCCTGGGGATTTTTTCTTAGGACGTTCTTTGATGGCCTGTTGTATTTCTTTTTCTGATATGGGATTATTTAAGAAATCTATTTCTTCTTCTGTTAGTCTAGGCAATTTATATTTTTGTAAATATTCATCCATATCACCTAGGTTGGTACATTTATTGCCATATAGTTGGGCAAAGTAGTTTTTAATGATTGCCTTAATTTCCTCTTCATTGGAGGTGAGGTCCCCGTTTTCATCCTTGATGCTGTTAATTTGCCTTCCTTCTTTCCTTTTTTTAATTAGATTGACCAGTACTTATTTATTAGTCTTATTTATTAGTGCAGTAGTTCTATCACTTTCGATTTTATTAATTTCTCCTTAATTTTTAGGATCTCTAGTTTGGTTTTCTTCTGGGGGTTTTTAATGTGTTCATTCTCAAGTTTTTTGATTTGCATTTCCAATTCATGTTTAGTTAGTTTTAAGAATAAGAACAGGTATATCCCTATGCCCTTCTTCCTTTCCCTTCCCAAATAATAAAGCAGATTTATTTATATGTTTCCCCATTGTGTTTCCCTTACCCAAATCCTATCCTAAAAGTGCCAAGTTTCATATTCAATCTATACTTTCTTTTGGGGAGCTCATCAGATCCTTTAGGTTAAAAGATTACTTCTATATCCCCGTGTCTACATATCCAGCCCCAGTTTCTCCTTAACTCTAGACCTTTTTCACCAATTATTTATTACATATCCAAAGAAGGGCACCTAGGACAGTGAAATGAGCATTGATTCAACAGTCAGAGGATGTGAATTCAAATCTCAATTTTGACTTTCCCTGCCTATGTGTCCTTAGGCAACTCATTTATTTCCCTAAACCTCATCTCTAAAATGAATAAATTGGGATTAGATAGACTCAGAATATCCTTCTAATTTGAATTCTATAAACCTGTGATGTTCAACTGGATTTTCTATAGGTAGCTTAAATTCAAAATGTAAAAAGTTAATCATTAGCATTGTCCCTAAATCTTTGCCCCTTTTATAACTTCTCTGTTTTCATTGATAACCTTATCCTTCAAGTCACATAGACTTAAACCTCAGAGTTAATCCTCGACTATTCCTGCAACCTTACCTTTTAAATCTCTCTCGACACAAAGTCTTGCACATTTTTTTGCCTTGTACAAAGTATCTTTTTTACATTTTTTTTCTTTGGAATCACTCCCATAGCTCCCACCCTGCTTCACAGCTTCATCTTCTTGTCTGAAATGTCTCCTTTACCACTCCGAATGACTTTTCTAATGAGTTGAAGCCATTATGATTCCCTCTCACCTCTAGAAGTTAACCAGTGTGTGTGTGTGTGTGTGTGTGTGTGTGTGTGTGTGTGTGTGTGTGTGTGTATACATATATGCTTGGTCCAGGGTCAAAAAATAACTTCATTTATTTCTTGTATTTTTATAAAATGGTATCAAAATCCATAGAAGAAACGTTGCATGTAATTTTTTAATTTTAATATTTACAGAAACTCTTTAGTACATATTCTAATGAATGATGAAATTATGAGCAATTCATATTCTGAGTTTTTAATGCCAAGATTGTTGACCTGAGCTTGCTACAAAGTATTAGTGTAAAAGGAAAGATAGTCAATTCTGTTAGCTTATAATATCCTTCGTTACCAATAATATTAATTACTTATAATATTTTTAAAGTACACTTTTAGCCTTCAAGAAAAATCAAAACAAATTCAAAGGATTGTCTTCTAAAATTATTAGAGATTACCAAAACTTTTAAGTAATTGATTATGGAAAATGATCCGACTTTTGTTTTTATGCCCATAATAATGAGTTATCAGGGGAAATTAAAATGAATAAAACCATATAACTGTAAATTTCATTCAATATTTCATTATTGTTATTTTTATGTTTAGTATTGTTATTAAGGTGCTCAGTTGGATGCATTTTTAGTAAAATAACTTTGGTTCTCTTTTCAGATCTTAGAAAAAAATTGGAAATTAATTCGTGATGAAGGCCTTGCTGTGCTAGATAAAACCCAAGGTCTCTTCCTTCCTGAAGATGAGAATCTGAGAGAAAAGGGTGATTGGAGCCAATTTACTCTATGGCAGCAAGGTAAGTACACTAATAATTTTTTTTTCCCCTACTTCCATCAGATAACATAAAATGATACAATACTCTAAATATTTTCTCAAGTTTGAATTCCTGGCAGTTAGAGGAATTGAGCAGTTTGAAAAAACCATAATTTCTAGAATCCCTTCATGATTATGTTTGCCTCTTTTTTGCATGTGTGCATATTATATGTATATGTATATGATATTTCATATTCTTATAATCACGAAATTCAAGTTGGAAGGGATCTCAAAGGCTACTTTAGACTTAAAGAACTTCTAAAGAAGATTAATCTACTCAGTTTCTCCTGAGGAAGGGTAATTATACTTTTAGATTTTAATACTAGACAGGAAGTTTTTGTTGTTGTTTATGTTAAAGCAAGGCACACATTTATCAACAGCAGTAGTAGCAGTAACAACAACAACTAGCATTTATTGTCATCCCTTGCTATATTGTGGTTCACTTTTCCTGGGTTTAAAAAAAATATAACTAATTTTATATCCTGGGATTTTGAGAATGAATACTGTACTGTACACAATGGAAATGCAGTATGCCATTACTGCTTACACAAGTTCAGCACACTGTTGGCTGAGGGAACAAAAGGCAACCAACCACAACGCTATGCTCTGTATCCTGGGCACTGATTGGCTTAGTGACTATAGCATCAGTTTGTTTGCTCTCCCACACTTTGCCCATAAATTCAGCATCTCTCCTTGTCCACTTCACATCAATGTCTGATTGCTGCATGCAGTGTTGTTTTGCAGTGTGTTTTTCTGAAGTTTTTGTAAAATGTTAAAATTACATAGGTTTAAGAGTGTAGAAAGTGTTTAAGAGCATATGAAGTATTTATAAGAGTGTGGGAAAGGTTAATAAGAGTGTGAAAAAGGTGTATAGGTGAATGGGAAGAGTTTTTAAAGCATATATATGTATATATGTAAATCATAAAATAAATATAATGCCGCAATTTCACAGATTTTCACCTCTCATGGAGGCCTCTGGAATGTAACTCTCACAATAGGTGAGGGATTACTGTATACAACAATTTAAAGTTTGAAAAGATTTTTATAAATATTATCTCATCTATCTTTATGACAACCTGGGAGGCAGGTATATTATAATCTTTATTTTATTGAACCAGATGGAGATTAAGTGACTTGTTCCCATATGCAGTATTCTGAAATAATTCACCCTCTTCTCTGTTCATCCAAAGTTTGAAATACGAATTATACCAAATACTGTGCTTGGTTATAAATACCACCGTTAGGGGTCCATTCCAAAAATGTACATACAGAATTTAAGAGACTATAATGTGACTTGTCCCTTACATCACTATTCTAGAATAATTGACCCTGTTCTCTAAAATAATTCACCCTAAAATATTCATTCTAAGTGAAGCTAATTCAAAGTTAGAGCTAAGAATTATATCAAATGCTGGTGAAAAGCAGCAGATTTGGTAATCTCCAGCATAGGATTTACAGGTTGATATGGACAAGGAGTTGAGAAAGCATGTAAGACTGTGCATTTGGTCAGTCACACAATAAGTAAATGTCTATGGTGAGATTTGAACTTGTCTTTCTGACTCTTGGTCTGGTTCTCTCTCTACTGTTCCCCCTTGCAGTAATTGTGTGCTGTATTTAAAATTCAAGTTCACTAGCTTTGAAATCTGCTGCAGTGAATGTCTGGTCTCCTGGAAAATGCCCTGAGACCTAGAAATAAGGATACCCAGGTAGATTCAGGATCTGTAACTAAAAGTGTGTCCTCAAGAATTTACTTAACCGCTAGGAGCCCACATTTCCCCATCTGCACAACGTAGATTAAAATGCATGCCTTGCTTTACCACAAAGTGATGATATGAACAAAAGTAGTGCTGACAGCTTAACAGACACTGCTGGGAAATGATTCAGTTTCTGTTCCCTCAAATGAAATGTTTGTAAAGGGCTTTGAAAACGTTAAAGCACTAAGTGTCAGTAATTATTGCTGTTGTTATTCACAACATAGAAACACCTTCCCCTGTATTTTACATGGGAATATAGAGTTCTGGTTGCTTTGACCCTGTTTCAGTTCATCCTGAAGTGCCCATGAGCTGTAGAAACACAATCTTTTAGAAATGAATTAGTAATAAAGGAATTTATTGAAATGTATGACTTATGTGATGGAGAAAATGCTAGATTTGGAATCAAAAGACCCAGGTTTGAAACTTGGCAATGCTTTGCTAATTGTGACCTTGGACAAGTCATTGTAACCAGTTAGATCTCAGTTTGCTCATTTGTAAAGTGAGATCATTTCTTGGTCATCTCTCAGTTTTTCTCTAGCTCTAAATCTATGATCATTTTTATCTTGAGGCACCATGGCAAGATCACCAGATTTGGACTAAATCATCTCTCAAAGGAAGATCACCTTTCTTGGAGGAGAGATGATTTGGAAGGGATTCTGAGATTTATTTTCAAAAACTAGTAACATGATGACGATAATAATAATTCACATTTATATGATAATGTAAGGTTGCAAAGAACTTTTCCTACATGATCTCATTTGGTCCTCAACATCTATGTGAGGTAGGTGCTATTAGTATAGTATACCTAGTTTTCAGATAAGTAAACTGAGTTTCAGAGAAGTGATGTGAATTTCTTCTCACTTTACTTTTCATCACTTCATGTGAGTATTTCCAGGTTTGCTTGTGACATCCTGTTTGTCATTTCCTTTGTTGCAATAGTATTCCATTATAATCAGGTACCACAGCTTATTTAGCTATTCTCCAATTGATGGACATCCCTTCAGTTTCTAATTCTTTGCCCCCAAAAAAGAGCTGTTATAAATATCGTATTTATATACTTTTACTTTGTAAATGTCTTCCTTATTTTTTTTTTGAGACTGAGTCCCTCTGTTGTGCCTAGGTTGGAAGTTCAGTGGCCATTCATCCCATGGCTGATTGTCAAAGAAAGGGTCACATAGCTAGCAAGTGCCTGAGGAAGGATTCAAACTCAGATTCCCTTACTGAGCTAGAGCTTTATCCTATATACATAGTATACCCTAATGCCTCTGAAGAATTGCCTTGTGGAATTTTTGTGAGAGAATTGTTTTACTTGGTCCTGTGGATCTAGACCTGTAAAAATGATTGGAGATTGCAGAGGAGCTGATTTTGGCTTAATATAGGAAAATATTCCTGTCTCTGAATGACGATGGAATGTTCTACCTTGGGAAGTTACAAGTTCCAATCCTGACTCTTCCAAAAGTAGCTGGATGTTATAACAGGTTCCTCTCAAGATTGAACTAAATGACTTCTGTGAGTTTCCCTTTGCATTCAGATTATGCTATTCTGAGTCACCCAAGTTATGAGACTAAGCTGTAAAAAGTAGCAAGATCCATAAAAATACACAGTAAACTTTACTGCTCTGGTTTTATCACCCTTTTACTCAGAATCCTTTAATGGCTTACAGTGGCTTAAGGAATAAAGTATAAAAAGGCATTTAGATCCCTCCACAATTTGTCTCCATTTCTAGTCTTATCCCCATATTACTTGTTTATGAAACATAAACCATTTTATTTTTCATCAAGGCAAGCAAACAGTACTTTTTGGGACACTTTGGTACATCTGTGATTTTTTTGATGTTGAAACTTCCTCCAGCAGAGCAAATTACAACCCTCCATGCCTTCTTAGCCTCTTTTCCATGTCAACCCATAAATCCTACCCCAGGGATCCACCAAACTTGCTGTTTTATTCCTTACTTGACATTTATAATCAGAACGTCACTGAACAACATTGTGTCTGTTGTTCTGTCTTTCAAGGCATCTTATCTTATGTTCTCTTAAGTTCTGAATATACATTGTTGGAATAGACCCTTGAAGGTGGAGTTTTATCATTATGCATTGTATTTTATATAATTCTTACCTCCAGTTTTGGATTAACAGAGAATAGGATGAATCATTTCAGAATCCTGAATGTAGAGATAAGCTGACCACTATAAAAGGAAGAAGAAAAACCTTTCTTAGGAACCCTGTGGAGGAAAAGGAGGAAAAGTTAAGAATGGAGATAGATGGACAAGTCATGAGCAAGACATTGGTTTATCTTTTGACCCCATTGACCAAAAATGGGTCTATTGGCAACCAGATTTGTTGATATTACTACTACGAATTCACATTTGCATAAGGATTTTAGATTTACAAAAACATTCCTCACAACATCCCTGTGAGGTAGGTAGTTCAGGTAGTAGTATTGAAATTTTTTATAGTTGGGGAAACTGAGAATGTAATAGCATTCTAAGGGTCACACAGCTAGCTATATATCAGAGCCAAGGTGTGAATCCAGGTATTCTGACTCCAGACCCAGAATTATTTTCGCTAGACCCACTGCCTTTCACAGTCCGTCCTTCCTTCCTTCCTTCCTTCCTTCCTTCCTTCCTTCCTTCCTTCCTTCCTTCCTTCCTTCCTTCCTTCCTTCCTTCCTTCCTTCCTTCCTTCCTTCCTTCCTTCCTTCCTTCCTTCCTTCCTTCCTTCCTTCCTTCCTTCCTTCCTTCCTTCCTTCCTTCCTTCCTTCCTTCCTTCCTTCCTTCCTTCCTTCCTCTAGATCTGGCTCTCAATCCACTGAGCTACCCAGCTGCCCCCTTTTCTTTCTTTTTTAAAAAATTATGTCTTTATTTTATTTTTATAACAAATTTCCATGTTTGCCAAAGTTATATGGTTCATGTTGTCTCGCTCCTTTTTTCCCTCCTCACTCCCAGAATTGACAAGCAGTTCAATATGGATTATACAAATATATTATTATACAAAACATATTTCCATATTACTCATTTTTGTAAGGGAATAATTTTGTAAAACCCAAACCCCAAATCATATACCCAAATAAACAAGTGATAAACCATGTTTTCATCTGGATTTATGTTCCAACAGTTCTTTTTCTAGAAGTAGATAACATTCTTTTTAATAGTCCCTCAGAGTCAGTTTCTTTTCATTAAATATCCTCCTCCCTTTCAGAATCTACTGGATCTTCCAGAAAAATTCATTAAAACCTCTGATACCTCTCAAATAATTTTTATTTTATTTTATTATTTTTTATTTTAAAAAAACTCTTACCTTCTATCTTGGAATCAATACTGTCAATTGGTTCCAAGGCAGAAGAGTGGTAAGGGCAATGGGGGTTAAGTGACTTGCCCAGAGTCACATAGCTGGGAAGTGTCTGAGGCCAGATTTGGACCTAGGCCTGGCTCTCAATCCACTGGACTACCCAGCTGCTCCCTCTCAAATAATTTTTAAACATGAAAGAAGGAAGGAAACAAGTATTTACTAATAACCTACTATGTGTCAGACATTCTGCTAATCTCTTTACAAATATCTCATTTGTCTCTAAGATATTATTATATTATTCCCATTTTACAGTTAAGAAAACTGAGGCTAACAGAGGTTAAGTAATTTGCCAGGGTCACATAGCTAGTTTCTTTAAGTGTCTAAGGCCGATTTTGAACTTAGGTCTTCCTGACTCCAGAGCTAATATTCTATCCATTGTGTTACCTTTAACCACTGCAGAATCTGCTATCAAATGTGCTTATAAGCAAGGCACAACATATATACAAGGTACATATATACGAAGTCACCAGTAGTTAAGGTAAGAAAAAGTATTTTGTAGTTAATAATTTGGCCATCAATTCATTGATACGTTGTCATTACACCTGACACATGGATTTCCCAATTGTTTTGTGTTATAAATTCACGTATCTGTGTAGAGTATATGTATCTAAAATGTAATAAAATCTCTTTTTATAGACCAAGTAATGTATCAATTTACTAATCTCTAATGGCCAGCTGATCCCAGAAATAGCTCTTTCGATATAGGAAGTATCCCATTTATCTTCGCAAAGGAGAGAGTTTAAAAGTAAATAAAATAGTCCTTACTCCCCTTTTAAAATTCTAGATGTTAGTCACAGGCATCAGAGAAACACAATACAGGCACTTGTAGTTTTGCTGCTACCTTGAGGGTGATCTTTAGAGGTCTGCTTGACTTGGGTGCTCATACCAGATAAGACCTGATTGAACCTGGCTACCTACATATAGCTCCCTGTTGCTAACTTACCTGTAGGCAATTGCTGGAGGGTCTGATGGTCTCAAGTTGGATGATTTCTACTCTATCTTTTGGACGATAGGAGAGAAGTATTAGGAGTACAAGACTGAACAACATGGCCCATACGGACATTAGTTAGTATATGACTTTCATCATTTCTAGGAGGCATCAGAGAATGTGGACCAAAGGAATGAGACAGCATCTTTTGACCCCTTAAAGAAAGGAGAGAAGGAATAAAGTACTTTCTTAGGAACTGAATTTTTTTCTTCTCTCTATCAAGTTCTCTGCAACCAACTACAGCCTCTCAAGTTGGATTTGATTTCATTCAAATACAGTGAATCATGCTCCAGGCAAATTGTACACTAGTAACGGAATGATGGCTGGGAGGAATGTGTGAAAGAAGTAGCCTCTGTGAGGTGAAACTCAAATTTTCAGAAAAGAGCTCATCTACATGAAATTTTTCTAAGCAGCCCCTTTGGCATGAATCCTCCTTGGCTTTAGCAAATTTTTCAGTGGTTAATGGAGCATAAAACATGACCTGAACAATAAAGTCATTTTGCACAAGGATTCCTGTATCAAACTAGCATGAACCTTCTTTCTTTAAGCATTAGCTTTCCATGTATTCCAAAGGCTGTCCATATGGTAGACCTTGAAGGTGATTTAGCAGAAGGCCATTTTTCAGAGTTGTGGCTCTATTCAGACAAGTGAAGCTTGGGTTCTGTGTTGAGCAGTCAGAGGTGGTTGGTTGTCACATATGTATATGTTATGTAGTAAGTCTTCAATCTTTTGTTTTTTAAAACAGGTAGAAACAGCCTTAAATGAGTATGCAAGTATTAACCATATAGATCTTATTTAAGCTGTCCATATCATTGGAATTTCCTTTCAGGGGAAAAAATTTAAGAGAAGCATCACTTCCAGAAAGAGTGAGATATCCAATTGAGGGTGATGAGGATGGTGAAGAGTTTCAAGTTCATGCCATATGAAGAGAATGATAAAAATCTGAAGAATTTTTAGCCAAGAAACTTGGGTTGGAGAGAGGAGGCTTAAAGTGTTTGAAGGAATGTTATATGAAAGACAGATGTACCTTGTACATAGTAAGCACTTAATAATTGCTTTTGGCTATTGGCTATTGGCTGATGATGGCTATTGGCTGACTGTTAGAGAGATTAGACTTGTTCTATTTAGTCCCAGAGGCCAGAACTATTTGAGCAATGGCTAGAAGTTGCAAAGAAACCAATTTAGACTGGATATCAGGAGAAATTTCCTGATAAGTTCCTTCCTGTCCCCACCCCTACTGGAAATTTTCAAGCAAAGCCCCCTTGAGTTAGATATGTGGTAGAGGTGGGAGAAGTATGTATTGGGCTAGGTGGCCCTTCCAACTCTGAAATTTTATAATTTGTAATTAAATTAAATTATAATTTGTAAATAAAAACTATTATTATTCCCTCTCCCAGAAAGTCACTATTGGATTGCTTGTATCATTTCTCTTTTGCACAAAACCAATTGTAGATGTAACATCTACAAAATTGGTTACTGAGTTACTTATCTATTTCATCACCTACTAAGCCAAAAATTATAACTTACTGCAACTAAGATCTTGATGCCATCATCCCATTTACAGGTTACTTCTTCCCATTTCTCATGTGTTAGATCCTTCTTCTCCATCATATTCTTGACTGAAATGAACTCATCCTTCCTCTTTGCCAAAATGTAGCACATTTACCTGCAAAACTCTTCTTAAAACTAAAACTAATTTTAGAGCTAAATTGTCCCAAATAGCAATCTCTTCAGCACTCTCTTATATATCCCTAGTGCTGATTCTATTTCCTTACACAACTGGAATTTAGTATATGTGCTTATCTGATTTGGTCCTTTCCAGTTCAGAGTAAGTAATTCTGTCTGTTATTCTTCTGTTGTTAGAAACATTTATTTATACTTTATGTATCTCTACTTGTATGTGTATTTATCTTGTACAATTCCCTACCCACTTGTGTGTTTGTAAATGCCTATCTCAATCTCTCTCATATTTCTAGAAGGAACATCATCCTTCTGGTCACCCAAGTTCATAACTTTGTAGTCTAGTCATCCTTGTTTCTTTATTCTTTCATTCTCTTTTACCCTTCACCCTTTGTGGCCAGTTATTTGCTAAATTTTTTCCATAGTTCCTTCCACAACATCTCTGATATCTACCCTCCTCTGTTCACATAACCACTACCATAGTTCAAGCCCTTAGCTGCTCTCTTCTATACTATTTCAATTATCTCATAATTGTGGCTCTCTTCCTCCTGTTTCCCTCCTCTCTAAGCCATACTTCTCTGTACTTCTGCTAAATTGATATTTCTAAAGCTTCTCTCTGATGTAATACCTCCCACTCCATATAACACTTGAAAAGCTTCAGTAGCATCTTAGTGCCTCTAGAACAGAAATTCTTAACCTTAGAACTCTGCCTGGCACACAATAAACAATTAATACCTGTTAACTTCCCTTTTTTTGTAACACAGACTGCTTTTAGTCTGGTGAAGCCTTTGGACTCCTCAGAATTATATTTTGATGCAAAAAATAAAGTATATTAGATTACAAAGAAAAACAATTATATTGAAATACAATTAGAAAAATACTTTTTTTAGATAAAATGCTTACAGATCCCATACGAGGAAACATTGCATCTCAGAGGGGGAAAAAAGGAGTTCTATGAATGGTATTTAAGGGACAACTAGGTTGTATAGGGTATAGAGTCCCAGACCTGGAGTCAGGAAGATGTTTTCCTGAATTCAGATCTGGCCTCAGAAACTTCTTAGCTGTGTGATTTGACTGGGAAAGTCACTTAACCTTCTTGCCTCAGTTTCCACATCTATAAAATGAGCTGAAGAAGGAAGTGGCAAACCATCTAGTATCGTTGCCAAGAAAACTCCAAATGAAGTCATAGTCAGGCACAGTTGAAACAACTGCACAACAACAATTGGTATTTAAAATCTTTCACAATCTGTCACCAACCTGTCTTTCAAGACTGATTCACATACTCTTCTCATGACTACATTCTAGTTGAACCAGCCTATTTGCTCTACCTCACACATGGTATTCTTTCTTCTACTTCAATGCCTTCACCTATTCCTGAAACACACTGTACTCAGTTTCCATAAAGGCTCAGCTCAAGTCCCACCACCTATGAGATATTCTTCCTAATTTCTCAGTAGGTAGTAGCCTCTCCCTACTGTTTACTTTGATATCAAAGGTTACTACCAATTTCCTAAAAAACTGGGAGCAATGATTATAAGAAGCCAAATGATTCTTCAAGGAAAAATGACAAGTTTCAAGCAAAGGAGAGGGATGCATGTGTTTTAGGTAAGGGAAGGTAATCATTAGGTAATTTAAGAAAATGGAAAGTGAATAAGACCCTTAAAATAGTGTTTCTGTGGCTAGCAATAGCCAAGATGTTCTCATAGATTCAATAGGATGAACTAGATGTCCTCCAAAGATACCTTCTAATTCTATTTTTATAATCTGTATGGAGCACCTGTATTTTCTAGGGATTAGTGGGGTTTGGAGTCTATTTGCAACAAACAATAGTAACCTATTAAGTGCTGGCACTCTTCTGGGTGCTTGGGACCCAAAGACAAAAATGAAACTATCACTGATCTTTGAAACTTAGGCTATATTTGTGGAATACGTGTTCATGTTTAAGGAACTACAAAGTGTTTATTACAGGTACTCAGTAATACTAAATAACTTCAAGAGGGAAAGCGTCATGCTAAATGAGGGGAGCAGGAAAGGATTTTAAAGGAGGTGAAATGAGCTATGCTTTGAAGGGAGCTACAGATATTGGGGAGGAAGTATATTCTGAGATAGCCTTTGGGCACTGGTGGGAGATGGAGTATCACTGATAGGTAACAGCTACTAGGTCTGTTTGAATGGTGGGAAGAAGAATAATATGCCAAATGTGTCCTCTTAGGATTTTTTTTTTCTCTCCCTCTCTGATCCCCTCCTGGAGTTCATTCATCATTAATATCCATGCAAAAACTTGGTGATTTGGCTTCCTCCTGGTCTCTATTCCCTGCTTTAGTTTTTTTTTTTTTAAGTGATACCTTCCTAATTATTTTACAGGGGTCCACAGTCTAGAAATATGGGCTGAGTTCTTCTGTAGGGATAAAATTTAGTGAAAACAATGATTTTTAAAAATCCCCACTTTCAGCTCTGTTTTCTTCCCCTCAAAAGACACACTGTCTCCAGTCTTTGGGCACTTCACTGGCCATCCTTCATGCCTGGAAAGCTTTCCTCCTCATCTCTTCTTTGACTTCCCTGCCTTCCTTCAAGTCCCAGCTAAAGTCCCACCTTCTTTAAGAGATGTTTCCCAATCTCCCTCAATGTTAGTGCTTTCCCTCTGAGTTAATCTTGAGTTTATTTTATATATTTATATGGTAGGACCTCATTTTACATGACCACTATGTTCTAAGAGTTTTCATATAATTTGAAAGTCAAACATTATAGTGAACTTTGTTGTTTAATAAATATTTCATATAAAGACATTCTTCTTCCAACCTTCCTTTAAACACCAGAATTTAATCTAGTCTCAGAAAGATATACTTTTAAGTTAGTCATGCAGCACAAGCTCTTTTTCTTTTTTAAAGCATTCATCACATACATCATCAGTAAAACACAATAGGGGTGTGTATATGCATATGTATATGTGTATATATATATATATATATATATATATATATATATATATATATATATATAGAGAGAGAGAGAGAGAGAGAGAGAGAGAGAGAGATGGACAGAGACAGGGGAAGAAAGAAAAAGAGAGTCTAGACACTGGAGACTTTATCCTAATACTCATTTTGTCTTACCTTCTTTTTGATAAGGATACTTTTTTTCCTTGGGCTTCAGGTTTCTCATTGATAATGCCAGTATGAAAATATATAGATCTATTAGTGACCTTCATTGCATGTATTAGAACTTTTTTTGGTAGTTTGTCCCTAACAATGCATTTATTATTTATCTATTTAGGAAGAAAAAATGAAAATTCTTGCAGAGGAGCTCCTAAAACCTGTGCTTTACTAGAAAAATTTCCAGAAACGACGGGGTGCAGAAGAGGACAGGTATTTCTGACTTTTCCACTATAGCTGTAGACTAGAGGAAACACATAAAATGATCTCTGATGTTTTCAAAGGAATGGTTGAATTTCTTTGTTTCATTAGGCTTTCTTTCATTCTAGTTTTAATGAGCCAGATTTCTACGTATTTGACCTAAAAAGATGAACCTGGAAAACATTGTATTAACTATATACCTTTTTAGAAAGTGTGAATTTTAATTGTGATTAGTTTTAAACACCTCAGAAATAAAGTACGAAACCAAAACTCAAGTCTTCCTAAATCTCTAATCCCAAATGACAAAAATATGTCTTTCACTTTAAACTGGCAATTCTTTAGGCACCTGTCAAAAGTGTTTGAAAGAAGGAACCTTGATTAAAGGAGCTCATCTTTTTTTTTTTTTCCTGCAGATCAAATATTCTGTCATGCACCCAGGCACACATGTTTGGCCTCATACAGGGCCTACTAACTGCAGGCTGAGGATGCATCTGGGCCTGGTGATACCAAAAGAAGGCTGCAAGATCCGTTGTGCCCAAGAGACTAAGTAAACTATATTCCTTTTACCTTCATTCTCTATTGGAGGAATCTTGGTTTTGTTGCAGGAATGCATTTTTATTTGATGATTGCATGGTTTAAAATAATAACTCAATTTATCACAGATTTAGAGTTGTAAGGAATCTTAAGTCACTGAGTCCAACCCTCTCATTTTACAGATGAGGAAACTGAGGCCTATAGAGATTAAATGACATGCCCAGGGTTACTCATATAAATGTCTGACATTTATATTACTACTTTAAATCTTCAAGGTGCCTTACACAGACTTTCATTTGTTCTTCCTAATTACCAGTGGGGTGTCCATACTTATTGGTATTCTCAATATTTTTTTAAATATGAAGACATTGAAGATGAGAGGAGTTAAGTAACTTCCCTTCAGTCACATGACTAAGTGTGTACCAGAGGCAAATTTTAACCCAAACCTTGTCCTGAATCCAACGTCAGAGCAGTCAGTATCTACTGTGTCCCACTACTTTATTTATCAACTAAGCCCATTGCATGAAACTAAGTTTAACATTTCTTAAACGATTTCCTTTGTGTTAAGCTTTCTGTAGTTTGGTACAAAGAATCCTGGGAGAATAACTAGTAGATCTGGGTTTTCCTGCCAGCTTTGCCAGCAGCTAACTTTGTGACCTGGGGCAAATCTTATCACCTCTTCTGGCCGATTCTTCCCTCTTCTGTAAAATTGCAATATGAGGGGGTTGATTTTTAAAATCTGAGATGGATGAACTTGTTTTTAAAAAAATACTTCAACAACCATGTAACAGAATAATTGGTTTCCTTTGTAATCTTATATTTATGCATTTAACATAATTCTGAGAAGGGCTACATAGCTTGACCACACTGCCCTAGGGATCTTCAACACCAAAAATGTTTATATATCTATATTTTGTATATATGTCTATATGTTATATATATAAATGAAATATGCATAATATGCCTATATATTATACAAGGGCATATTGATATCATTGATTATATGTATCAGGGCAATTCCATTTCTGTCTATAATTTCTAGTCTAAGAATAAAGAGACTTTTATAAATAATACAAAAATTCCTGCTTTTTTAAGCAAATGGAGATTGTGATTTTATATGCCACACTAGTCAGCATGGTTCCTCTTTACTCCAACAATCCCCCACATTCAAAACTATTTCTGTCTTCATTCAAACTGTCCACCTTTCCCGGAGTGACCTTCTCCTTTTATCCCAGGCAATATTCATCCCTGTCTGCTTGGCTGCAATCTACCCTACTCTGTGAAGCACATCTCTTTTGTGGAAAAAGCAAATTTTAAGTAGTCACTACAAACAAGGCATTGTGTTAGGTTCTAGAGATACAAAAGCAGAACTGTAAAACAGGCCTTGATTCCAAAGAGTTGACCTTCTACTAGGGGGCACAATATGTTCATAAACAAATAAATAATTTGATGAGAGGGAGAGAATATTAACATTCTGTCTCTTTCCACGGAAAGCCCTTCTGAGCTAAGCCTTCAAAGAAACTAGGAATTTAAATAGTGGAGAGGGAAAGGATGTATTTTCTTGACAGAGATAGCAAACAGAATGTCCTTTATGAGGAACAACTAGTAAACTAGTTTGAATAGAAGGTAAAGTATGGGAAATAGTGACGTGAAATCACTGAAGAAGCCAAGATCAGATGGGGAAGACTGTTAGCCAAGGGGTTAGCAAAGACAATAGGAAACTAATGAAGAAGATTCTAAAGTAAAAGAAGATAGCTAAACAACTAAAGTGAGTCTAGGCAAGAGGGTCTACACCAAGAGAGTAACTTTGTGAGGTGAGATGAGTTGAGGATTTTGTATAAATCCTAGAAGCAGTTGGGAATTACTGATGTTTGTTGAGTAGAAGAACAAATAGTCTTTTAGGAATCTCCATCCATTTGACAGTTATATGGAGGATGGATTGATAGGGAAGCAAGTAGAGTCAGGTATTCTAATTAGAAGGCTGTTACAATGTCACCCTCAACAGATATAGAAAATTATGGAAAATGAGCACATTTGAAGGAAAAAAATAATTAGTTTAATTTTGAATCCATTGAACTTGAGAGATATTTGAGACATTTCTCTGTTCATATTCAGTAAACATTTGGTGAAGAAGGGCTGGCACTCAAGAGAGAGATCAGGACTTGAACTGTGCTAAGACTTTTGGGATGAACTGTATAGATGTGGGAATTATCTGCTTAGTAATGATAGTTAAACGTATGGCAGCTGAGGAAACCACCAAGATAGAAAATATAGAGAGAGAAAAAAAGAGGAGCCAGAACAGATCTTTGTGGAACACTTGAGTGAATTTCTCTTTTTCTGAATTTCTACAATACTTATTCTGATCTATGACATAATGTCATATTTAATTACTACTAGCGGATATTATTTTCTTTTGATTCATGGATATTATCTTTCCCACTAGGTTATAAATCCCTCCTCTTCCTTTTCTGTCCCACTTATAGCACCAACCACATAGTGGGCAGTCAGTAAATATTCATTGATTATATGGCAAGTGGAAATCACTGCTGCCCCTAACATAGAATTTGAAAAATAATCAAATTGACTTTATATCCTTGCAAAAGATAAGGGTTGTAAATTCCAATCCTAACTCTGCCACTCCCACTGATAGTAACAATAAATAAGAGAATTACCCTCTTCATTACTCAGTTCCTCCTTTGTTAAAATATGAATGGCAGTGTACTTCTCTAGTGTATGCAGAGTTAATGCTAAAAAAATTGCAAAAAGTGTACTTTGAAAATGATTAGAAGGCATGTTCATGTTATGCTTGCTGTCCAACATATTATTGTGTCAGTAAAGTCTCTTATATGAAGACATACTAAAGCACCCCCTTTTTGGTAAGGCCAGTGATTCAATAGTGAGCATTATCTCCCCTCGTCATCGCTATCATCATTCATGTTGAAGTAGTGAACAGGGATTATGACCCTGTTTTAGCATTGCATTGTCTTAGGTTCTGCTTTTTATGAAGGATGATCTTCATAGTACTTTATGATGGGGAAAACAGGCTTATTTTGAGAGAAAATTGTCCAAAAAAGCAATCAGTTTTGGTGTAACGTTGACAGAAAGAAGTGCAAGCTATCAGAACAAGAGACCATATATCACAGGATGGTAGAGAATGGCTTGAAATCTGGAAATTTCTTGCTGTTTTTGTTGAAACAGGATTGGTGTCAAAACACACACACAAAGGAATCAGTCTTCCTTATTCTGGGTAATAGGAAGCAGTTTTTCAGAGCTCCTCAAAGGCCTGAACAGTAGGCAATTTGTAGCAATTTGTAGATTGAAGTTCTCAGGTAGTAATAATCTGATTGCTATTTCTTCAAAGGTGATAGGACTCCTGCAGACTTTGGCTCATTTCAATATTCCATCACAACAGATCACACTACTGCAGATGTTTAGGGCATAGCCTTTATTGGCTTATAAGTACATACGTTTCCCAGTATTTTCTATCCTTAAGTAAAGAAGTCTTTTTGAGTGTTTACCTATTGAATTTGGCAGCTGATTGGAAACAGCAGCTGAGAATTTTTTCTTCTTGGCTGGGGAGTTGTATTCAAGTTCACAGAATTGCCACCACCTGCTTGCTATATACTCTGATTCCTGTAAAGTAAGTTGGTGATCTCCAGTTTGAACCTAATGAAAGTGAGTCCCCAACATTCTTACACAGCTGGACTTCAATTGTCACCTGAAATGACTGTATAAGCTGTGAAAGTTAGTCTTGAATAATTACAGGAAGTAAATCATCATTCCATTCCTGTAAGAAGCTCCCTCCAGAATATGACTGAAACATGTTAACAGAATGAACTATGAGTTTACACCTTCCCTGATTAGCCAGTGTTTCTCCCTGCAGAAATGTCGTTCCAAAATGACAAACCAAAGTGATATCTGGTTGGGAAGCAAAGCACTGCCATTATGGTAGTGAGAAGGCTAGGGAAAATAAGGAAATAAAACTAATCTGTATCGAAATATTCATTTTGCTGATATGTTTTTGGCTTTATATCCTACAATGCCCTCTTACATACTTTTATACATATATACACATACTACTGAATGTTCCCACTATGTGACAAAGAAAAGCAATTAAGCAAAATTTTCCTATAGAGTCATTGTAGTTGTTGAAGTATGTGATGTTCTGTCCTGATGCTCCCCTCTCTCCTTCTTTACCATGAGGAAGAAGTATGTTTCATTTGATAATGAAACTGTTTCCTGTTGTTTTTCAGTTTGGAGTCTTTTTAATGTGATCTCTTGCATTTACATTGTTGTCATGTGTATTGTTTTCTTGGTTCTGATTGTTTCATTCTGTATCAATTCTTATAAATCTTACCATGTTTCTCTGGTTTCCTCAAATTAATCACTTCTTATTGTCTGATGCTCGGTTCATTCATATATCAGAGTTCTTTTTCAGCCTTTCCCCAAATGTGAAGTGTACTGTTCCGATTATGTTGATAGACGATTGACCTATTTCTGCCTTTCACTTTCTTGAATTATAAAGTCAGTAATGAAATTGCTGTGTCATTAGGTACAGACAATTTAATAACTTTTCTTAAATTATTCCAATCTCATAGCTAATGATATAATAATTGCAAAAATCTACCAACAGTGTATTTATATGCTTGTCCCCTGACAACCTTCCCAAACTATATTGTTCCCATCACCATATTTGCCAATTTGCACACTTTGAGATAAACCTAGAGAGTTGTTTTAATTTATATTTATTTATATTAGTGATTTGTAGCATATTTTGATGTAGTTATTTATATTTCAATTCCTCTTTTGAAAATTGCTTATATTCTTTGGGCCCCTATCTCTTGGTAAATGATTCTCAATCTTTGTGTCAATTCTCTCTATATATTTAAAATTGAACTTTTATGAGAGAGATGTTTATGCAAGTATTTTATAGTACATTGTTTCTAATTTCATCTTTTAATTTTAATGCAAATTTTTAAATTATGTAATAAAAATTGCATACCTCTGTTTTTAATCTCTTTTTAGCTCTTCTTTAGTTAAATATTCTCCCAATAATTACAGTTATGAAAGGTTCCTGATTTTGTTCTCTTTTAATTATTTTGCATAGTGTGCCCATTTATATTTAGGTTTTTAAAAAAAATTATTTTTGAGATTATGGTAGTTGATAAAGTGCCAGGCCTGAAATCAGGAAACAATGATTTCAAATCTAGTCATAGACACTAGCTTAGTGACCCTCAGCAAGCTATTTGAAGTCTGTTTGACTTGGTTCCATAATCTATAAAATGAGGACAATAATAGCTCCTACTTCTCAGGGATCAAATGAAATGATATTGGGAAAGCACTTAGGACAGTGCCTGGCAACAGGGTGTTATATAAATGTTAGCTATTATTATTGTTATTATCACTGTTATTATATGGTATAAGATGTTAGTTTAAACTTAATTTCTGTCAAAGTGTTTACTAGTGTTTTTAGAATTCCTTTCTGAAAGGGAAACCTTTTTCATTCTCAGATTCACCAAACTGTGCAGTGTTAGATGACTTTTGTTTCTAAATTACCTAATTTCTTCTACTCATCTGTTTTTTTTTAAAAATGAATATTAAGTCATTTTCATGACTATTGCTTAATTATGTAGTTTTATGAAGTATCTACTCAATAATTTGAATGGTATGACATTAAATTTGTAAATTAGGCAATTTATTTTTGTTATATTAGCATTATTATTTGTAGTGAATGTCACTCCAATTGTTTTAAGTATAGAATGTTTTGTAGTTACATTTATATAAATATGTATTTTGATGTATTAACTCCAAGATATTTTATATGTTTTGTTGATGTTTTAAATTTAGCTTCTCCTTTGGCTTATGTCAATACTGTATATAAATGCTATTGACTTTTGTAAATTTTGTAAATTTAAATTTATTTATACCTTGCTAAAACTATTAATCACACTAATTTCCATATCAGTATGTCATCTGAAGATAGTTGTAATTTTGTCCCCTTTTGAAAATTGTTATATCTTTAATTTTATTATCCTATTACTATAATTTGCATTCATAGAACTATTTCAGATAGATGAACAATCATTTTTGCTATATTCCTGCTAATTTATCTTTTTGTTGAATTTATCTAGTCCTGAGAAGGAATCATTAGAGTCATGCTATTATCATACTACTATGCATATATTTTTTGCATTTTCCCTAACTTTTAAGAACTTTGCTAAGAGGCCATTTGGTAATTATATAATGCTGTTATTATTTTCATTATCTATAAGACTTTAAACATAGTGTAGTTGTTTATATTTGCTTCTGTTGACATTTTACATCCTTTTATTTATCTCATCTGACATAATAGGTACTTCTGCATTTTGGGGCTCACCTAAAGCTTGATATGTTTTGTTCTTTGTTGTGATTTTCATTCTTTATGTTTTACATGTATTTTATATGCAGCAAATTTTGGGGTTTTGTTTCTTACCCATTTCCACATTCCTTTATTGGGGAATTTAATCCCCTTTCTATTTAGGGTATAAACACTAAGTTTGTTTTCTTACATTAAGAATATCTATATAGGGGGCAGCTGGGTAGCTCAGTGGATTGAGAGCCAGTCCTAGAGACGGGAGGTCCTAGGTTCAAATCTGGCTTGAGCCACTTCCCAGCTGTGTGACCCTGGGCAAGTCACTTGACCCGCCATTGCCTAGCCCTTACCACTCTTCTGCCTTGGAGCCAATACACAGTATTGACTCCAAGACGGAAGGTAAGGGTTTAAAAAAAAAAAAGGATATCTATATAGCTCCTTTCATGTAAGTACTTGTTTTGCTTACAAAAGTAGAATCCTGGTCCTTTTACCCTTATTCTGTCCAATCCCAAATTTAGGCCTCATTTGTTATGGGTTTTTTCCTTCTAAACTGAAATAAAAGTGAACTACTTCATCTTCCCTATTTTTTCCCTATCACATTTCTTTGAAATACGTTTTAATTTCTCTTTTTCATTCAAATTTTGTCTATTTTTATTGCCAATCCTTTTCCTTCTGATGGCTAAGCATTGTTGTGAACCCTCTCTAGCCTTACTGCCAAGTTATTTCAGATTCCCAGTTTTTGATGAATTTTGTTTTTCTCAGAAACCGAGAGTGATCTATTGGAATATTACTATAGGAAGACTCTGCTACTGTAGTCAACTTTATCTTTCACTTTTACCAACTACTCTTCCAGGCTTCAGAGTTTCTTCTATAATTTTTTTTTCAGTCTCTAGACTGATCTCTGGGATCTGGTTATATAGTGATTAGAGAAGAGTGTCCCAAGACACTATTGACTGTTATGAGAAGATTTTACACATACTCCTCTTTACCTTTATGGAATTTTAGTGAAAATAACTCTTATTTGTTCAATGACGATAGAATATTGCAGGCAATCATTTCTGTTGATTTTATATAAGAATCAAGAAGATAAGAATAAATCTTGTAATTTTAAATCTTTACTTTGCAGAATTTGTATGGGTGTATATTTGCTGATTAGTAACATTTTTCCTTTCTTTGTCATCCTATGAGTTTGATGAAATAGGAACAATGATAAAGTTTGTTATATTACATGCATATACAAGGAGAAAACCTCTTCTAAGAATGGATTGAATTGATATAACCTTTTTATCCTGAAACATTTAATATAGTATAGGGTGGCATAAAAGCTAAATACAATAGAACTGCTATTTATCATATGCAATCCACTATAATACCCAGCCTAAGCACTTTTTCTTTTACATGCCACATTGGACAGAATTTTGGCTGCCCTTTTTTTCTTCCCAATTCAGCTTTGTCTAAAACTTGGATGTAACCTCCAAATTTTCTTCTATATTTTGTGTACCCCTTCAAGCCTCTTGGGATGAATGGTCTGGGATCTAGTGTGGAATTTGTAGTCCTTTGTCACCAGCCTCTTTTGGGGAGGAGTACAGAGACGATTTCTCTTCCTTAATGCTGGTCTCTGCCTGTGTTAATGGTATCTGCTTTTCTACTGGGCAGCCAGAACAGTTCAGGAAATCAGTTACTACTTAATTGCACAGTCTTCTTTTCCTTTCTCCCATCCCGAGACATTTACAACTTTAGAAACAACTATGTTTGTAAAGCATGTTGTAAAGCTCTTTTTTCCCTAGAAAAATGAAACAACATATCAACCAACTCCAGTATTATATACAGCAGTTAACACTGACAGTCCAACATCTCTTCAAAAAAGGGGAAGAAACAACATTCTCATATCTTCTTTAGGAGACTAAACTTTTTATTACAATTTCTAGTAATTCAATTTTAATTTTGTGGTTGTCTTTTGTTACCTAACTTATAATAGTTAACTTATTATATATTATTTTTATAATTATAGTAAAACTTGCCTTCCTGATTCTACTAACTTTATTTTGCATCAGTTTATATAAATCTTCCTCTGTATCACTATTATTCACATTAATCCTTCTTTTATAACAAAGAAATACTTCATTGCTTTCATGTACAACAATTTGTTTATTTCCCAGTGAATAGGCATATTTTGTGTTTACAAGTTTTTGCTATTTTAAAAAGTAATAGCAGTTTTTGGGGGTGGTGGTATTTCTATAGATATTTTTGGTGTAAATACAACCTTTCATTTTTCCATAGTAAATATGCCTAGAATTGGGGTCTTCAGATCAAAGGATATATCCATTTTACTTGCTTTCTTAGAATATTTTCTAGTTACATTTCAGAATGGTTGGACTAATTACCAAATCTACTAACAATGTATTAGTGAGTCTGTCTGTATACAACCATTCTGTATTGGCCATTCCATTTTTTTCCTCATTTTTGCCAGTTTGCAGTGTGAGGTGGAACCTCAGAGTTATATCTCTTATATTGTTGAATATTTTGGAATATTTAAAAAACTTGATCTTTTGAATTTCTTCTTTTGAGAATTATTAATATATAACCTTTGTCCACATGCCACTGAAGAATAACTTGTAATCTTCTTTTATGTTAGTTTCTTCGTAGCCTGGAAATCAAATTCTTTATTCCTCTCACCCCCATTATTTCCTTTGAGAGTTTAGCCCTTTGGTTCCTCCCAGTGATCTGTTATTACTTTGTTTAGCTCTTTGAAGTTGTCTCTTGGTAGTTTAACTGGTATTCTCTAAATATTTAAATTAATGTAGTGACTATCATTTTTATTATAGGAGCATAATATAGCCATGATTCTTTGATTGTGCCTCCCTTATTTAGGACATTTTTCATTTTTTAGGAAACATTTTATAATTATCTTTATATACGTATTGAATGTGCTTTGATAGAGTGACTCCCATATATATACATATACATATATATTTTAAATTGGACTTCATATTTCTTTCTGCATTTTGTTATTAATTTCTAGAGATGTTGGGGATATTTGTGGTTTTGCTTTGATTTGCTATGAAAACTCAAGACCTTTATTCCCCTAATTCAATTAAACATTTTTTACATAGACACCATGAAACACACAAGGTAGCAAGAGTGATTTTAACATAGATAAGGTACAGATCTAGCTCCTCATTTATCTTATTATCCAATGGGGAGATAAGACATTAAAAAACACCACCACCACCACCACCACCACACAACTCCAGGTCAGGTGCTTAGATAGGTAGGGAGAGAACAATTGCACATAGCAAGATGGGAGAGAAAAGAGGGCAACTGGGTGGCTCTGTTGATTGTGAACCAGGCCCTGAGACAGGAGGTCTTGGGTTCAAATATGAAATCATGCCTAGCTGTGTGACCCTGGGCAAGTCACTTAACCCTCATTGCCTAGCCCTTACCTCTATTCTGCTTCAGAACCAATATCCAGTATTTATTCTAAGAAGGGGGGTAAAGGTTAAAAAAAAAAAGGAAAGGAAATGTGTGTATATAAAACTGTGTATTACTTATTCCCATTTATGTGTTCTTTCTTTGGAGTTGGACACACGGAAGTCATTCTTCAAAGAATATATCTGTTACTATAATGCAATATTCTCTTGCTTCTGCTCATTTCATTCATTATAATTTCATGTCAGTTTTTCCATGTTTTTTTCAAAATTAATCTGCTTGCCATTTCTTATGGCACAGTGATGTTCCATCATAATCATGTGCTAAAGTTCATTTAGCCATTCCCCAAATAATGGGCATCCCTTTAATTTCCAGTTCTTTGCCACCAGAAAGAGAGCTGCTGCTCTAAATATTTTAGAAAATAAAGGTTCCTTTCCTTTTGTCCTGATCAATTTAAGACATAAACCCAATAGTAGTATTGCTGGGTCAAAAGTTTTGCTAATTTCCTTAGAAGACAGGCTGTATAAGTGTCTAAAATATTATTCCTAGTATTATTAATATGGATGCTACTTACAGAACCGAATTTTTATTGTTAAATAGCACTAAAATTATCTGTGTTCATTATTATTACAATTTGCTAAACAGTAGGGTTTTTATAATGTTACTTTATTTTGGAATCAGATTTTCTGCTCTCATTTTACAAAGCTAAAGTAAATTTTTTTTTTCCCTTTAACACATAAAATTCAGAAATAAGTTTTGGAAAAGGTCAAGTCATGCCTGATGGGGTAAGAATTCTACTTGAGGCCTGTATGAACTTGCTTCTATGAAAACTGCTGGGAAAGGTTGCTAGGAAGACTCCTTTCCAATGTGTTTCATGGGCTCTTTTATTCAGAGAGGTCTTTCCATGTCATAATTTGAATGTTAACTTAATCATATCTGCGAAGCTTTTCTCACAAACTAAGTGGTCTGAAAAATATTTATTTGCATTTCAATGATGGCCTTTGTTTTTAGCCCAGAAGGGGTATAATAGACCTTTGACATCTTTATGATTCCTTTTGTTGTGTAAAGCCCTCTCACTTTCCCATGCTGGTGATAGATGGATCTCTGCTTTAACCTCTCCAGCCACTTCAGTCAGGCATTTAGATAAATTTTATTGTCCTGTGCTTTTATCTTTTAGTCTAATAAGTGCTGCACTTTGGGGTATTTGCAAATCTGGCTCCATCTGATAATTGATGAAGATTTGAGGGCTGTTTTTTTTTTTTCAATTTAAGCTTTTAAGAGGTATCCATGCCCAAAGCCAGGGAATTGAGTACATGAGGCAATGTGAGAAGTTTACAAAGGGCAGACATAAGTCAAATGGGACACATGGAGTGATGAAGTTATCATGACCTCAGAAAAATCAATGTCAACCCCAAAATCATGTTGAAGGTTTACTTTAGTTGTCTCACTTTCCCTGGGAATAGAACTCTGTGTTCAGTGGTATTGCCTACTCCATATTTATGTTCAGTTTTTAGTTCCTGTTTGTTTTAATCCCTTTCGACAGTCATAAAATATTAGAATCCCTGCAAAATGAATGAATGGATTTATAGTACATTTAATAAATTTTTCCACCAACTTGGCAAACCACCTTCTTGGGGTCATATTTGGTTCCCCTCCATATCTTCATAAACAGGGTCAGGTGTCAACATGTGGAGTAGCTGCTGTTGTTACCACTATTCTTCACCATACTTGTTTCCCTGTTTTATTTTTCCGCTTTTACCTTTCCCTCTCTTTTTCCCATTTTCTGTTTTGCAAATTGGATTTTAAAAATCAACTGTACAAGAAAATAGAGAGGGATTTAAAATGAGCATGCATTTTTAGACCTAATATTGTAGGCATTTGCTTTTCTTAATTCTGCATATTTGTCTTGAAAGGTTTTTTTAATTTTATTAATTGGGAGAAGTAAGAAGTAGGTAGAGAAATGCTTGTTAATGAAAAAATTTGATTTAATTTTTTTTAAATACAGGCTATGAGAAACAATCCGAGTGATCTAGTGAACCTCAAAAAATATTAAAGAACAGAATTGGAGCTTATAAAAAAGTAAATTTAGTCTAAAGTTAAGCTAAGGTAGGCATATTATCCAGTGACAAAGAGGTAATGTTCTCATTGTTTTCCTCATTACTCCAACCATATCTTGAGTGTTATGTTCAGTTTTGGATGCCATATTTTACAAAGGATATTGCTCATTTTAAGACCAGAAAATAATGCCCTGAAAAGTGAAAATCCTTGAGATGAAATCATGCAATAGGACATAGTGATATTAGCATAGAAAAGGGAAGATTCAAGAAGGGAAAAAGATAACTGTCTTTTAAGTATTTGAATGGCTGTGGAAGGATTAGACTTCATGTGATTGGTCCCATAGGTTATCATTATAAACAATGGATGGAAACTGCAGTGAGGCAGTGTAGATTTGATATCCTAAAAAATTGTCTAACAAAGCTATACAAAAGTTTACTGCATTATATGAGGAGATAATGAATTTTCTTTTAATTCAGTCCTTCAAGTGGAAGTTGAATGACTACTCTTTGAAGATCTTGTAGAAGGGATTCTGGTTCAGATGCTGGTTGGATCCCCCAAATCCTTCTAACTTATATTATAGGTTCTCTGCTCTGACATTCTGGGGCAAAGCACTATATTTTGTGCCTTTTGAGAGGGAGAGAAAGAGAGAGGCCCCATTAAAGAAGTAATTGTTAATACTAGAAAGGATAAAAGCCACTGTTTCTGTTTTGATTCTAGCCTTCTTTAACAGTTTCTTTTAAAGCAAACAAACAAACAAACAAACAAACAAAAACCCATTCCCACCCTGACCTTCCTCAGACTACTGGTAGACAATGAGTAGAATAATTCTTTATGGGCTCTCTGGTTTTGTTTTTTTTTTCCTTTTGGTGGGGAATCTGATATTGAACTAGGGGGCTGGATCAGAGTTTGTGGTCTAAATGTTCAGCAGGGTTGCTAGAAACATATAGCTAGCTAACTCTTTAGTGTCTATACAGCCTTGGTTTCTAAATGAAATTTGAAAACAAAAACAAGTTTATCCTTAACCAAATTAAGCGATATATATGTTGTGTGTGTTTTTGCACAAAACACATGATCTAAGCCAATCTAAAGAGTTGATCAACAAAAATGAGAGAAATTTCATTGTAATATTATGGAAAAAACATAGACTGAGAGAGATTTGGGATCTGGCATTTTCTTTGTCATTAATCATTATCACTGTCTACAATTTATTCAGTCGTGGACATGTAACTTACTATCATTGATCTCAGTAACTCATTTGGAAGAGAATTTTACTTTTCCAACTATACAACTACATAATCCAAATTCCTAGGATTGTCCTTTATCCCCACCTCTTCTTCCCCTTTTTCTTTTATAGCCATACCTTTATATATAAAGACCATGATTTGTTTAGTTGGTGGCAACTGGGTGACTCAGTGAATTGAGAGCCAGGCTTAGAGAGAGGTCTTGGGTTCAGATATGATCTCAGATACTGCCTAACTGTGTGACCCTGGGCAAGTCACTTAACCCCCATTGCCTGGCCCTTACCACTCTTTTGCCTTGGAGCCAATACACAATATTGATTCTAAGATGGAAGGTAAGAGTTTAAAAAGAATTGTTTAGTTCATCAGGCAATACTAAAATAAGGGGGGAAAAAGTTGCTTCTGGGCCATTTCAATAATTACAGATCCTTCAAAAAAAAAAAAGAATTACAGACCCTTTCTCTTCTCCCTGGATGGGCATCTCATCCTTTCTTCAGTGAGCATGGATGACATGCCAGCTATACATAAAACAGCAATGCTTAGCACAAAGAGGAAACTTGTCTCCATTCATCCCTGCCTTCAAGGTCACGTTCTTAATTCTGGCTTTGTTTTCAGATGATTTCCTCTGGATTTCATATGTGAAATTGGGTTTGATGGACTTGTGATAGCCATTTTTGTGCAAGTTAGCTTGCTACTCTGTGGCTTAGTCCTTTTATCAAAGACATAAATTTTATTCTCTTTGAAATTGAAATGGTAAACCAACATCTTATTTAAATCTTAGATGCACTGTCAGTCATAGATTGATTGAAATCTTATCAGTGCTAGGCATTATTAAATACTATAAGGCATACAGAAATAATCTCTGCCCTCAAGAAGTGTACAAGATTTTTAATTTATCAGTTACTTTGAAAAAATTATTTTGACATTTGTTAACTATGTCATCACACTTAATCTTAGTACTTTACTGTACATGTAAATGGTACAAGCCCTGTTCTTATTCTGATGTCTTAAAACACTGCTAATCTTGTGTTTGAATAACTTGAAACTCAGCTAGCATTTTCTAAACTATGATTTTCTTCACAGTATCTTGGATTTTTAACAATGGGTTTTTAATTGAGTACAACATGTATAGTGAAATTACTTCTATAATAAAATTTGGTTTTGCAAAATCAAAGCATTTAAAAAAATATGCAATTTAACTAACTGCCAACTTTGTATTTTAACTTTGCGAGCTTTACCACTAAGCACAGTGATTTCCACTTAGTAATCAATCAATAAATATGTATTGAATTCAATTTAATCTGTCACATAAAAAATTCAAAATTCTTTTCTGTTTGGGATTTGGATTATATGATACAATGATGAGGAAGTATGCTGTTGTGGGAAAAATGGAAAGAATGCTAGATGTGGAGTGATAGGATCCTAGTTAGAATCCTTGCTCTGCTATTTATTATCTATATGACCTTGGGCAAACCAATTCACCTATGTAGACCTGAGTTTCCTCGATTGTAAATAAAGGGATTGAAGTAAATGGTTTCTAGTCATCCTTTCACTTCACATTTTTAAGTGATTATTCTATCACAACCTGGAGAGGCAGGTAGTGTAAATAGTATCATTTGTATTTTATGGATGGGGAAACTGAGATTCAGGAGGGCAAACCCTTGCTTACACAGCTAGTAAGGATCAGAGCCAGAGTTCAATTCCAGATATCCTAACTCTAAATCTTATGCTCTTTTCCCATTTGTCAAGCTGGTTTTTCCTCTTCTCTCCACCTCTATTTACTTTTTGATTATATTTTAACATTAAATTTAACATTAAAATTAGTTGGTATTTCCTAAACATACTGATAGCTGTTGCTGATGGGGAGGCACCCCAATCATGAATGGCATAGATTTTTAAAATCTCGTTTGCGGATGATATTAACACAAAGAACAAGAATCTCTAAGTGTGCCTGTATTCTGAATACAGAACAATATCTGGGAAATACCTGGTCTTCCTGTTACTGTGTTTTGGTAAAGAATAATAATCCTTTTTGCGCCTGCTTTTTTGTACAGTGGTCCTGTCCCCAATGGAATAACATGATGTGGCTGTCCCTTGAAAAGGATAATCCTTTGCCTTTGAAAAGCCAGGAAGGATGCCAGAGAGCTTTCACAAAAGTCATGTGATTATTAACAGGAAGACTATGCACTTTAGGGAGGGCCAGTGGCCAGTTTTTAACCCTTTAGTGTCTAAGACTCTAATAGAAGAGATTTTGTCTTTAAATGTTTCCAAGATATATCATAGTTTCAGTTTACCTTTAGCTCCATCTCCTTTACTTTCTTCATCTATAATACTGAACAATAAGAATTCATGTTTGTAATGAAGAATCTTTGAGTCTGTACTACCTTTTGAATCATCAAAAATATTAAATTAGGCTTTTGATATCAAAATTTATTTTCACAAATATGTAAGAGTTCTTGCAAGAAGTGGCTCCTAACATTCATCCAGACACCTAAATTTTAGTAGATCATAATAGAAAAATGCCTTTTTTTTTCTTTTACAGGTTTTGGGAAGAAGGGAAAGTGCTCATTTTTGATGACTCCTTTGAACATGAAGTGTGGCAGGATGCATCTTCCCTGCGTCTGATCTTCATTGTGGATGTATGGCACCCAGAGCTGACCCCTCAGCAGAGGCGAAGTCTTCCTGCAATTTAGCACATATTCTAGTCTGGGAACACAGAGGAGGGAGGCTGTTAATGTCTATTTTATCTGCCTGATGTGTAGACGTAACCTTAAAACACTGAAGCTCCCGATGCTTCTGTGTGAGTTGCAGCCTGCAAAGTAACAGCCTGCTCAGGTTTAGAAGACACTGAAGGACTGGTTTGTCTACTCCAGTTCATTTAGAAATTGTCCTTCTCTGTTCCATGCTGCTCTGATGGTTACATTTAAAGTGAATACATGAGACCTTCTATCTTACCAGCCAAAGATTTTGCCCTTAGAATAGGTTTGTCAGTGTGCATTGATCAGAAATGTAGATAATGTGAATGGATGATTATCGTTTTGTAATTTTTAAATGTAATTGTATTTTTATATTAAGCTAGCCATAGAGCATTTATTTTTATGAACCACCACATGCTTTCCTTCCTTCCTTCCTTCCTTCCTTCCTTCCTTCCTTCCTTCCTTCCTTCCTTCCTTCCTTCCTTCCTTCCTTCCTTCCTTCCTTCCTTCCTTCCTTCCTTCCTTCCTTCCTTCCTTCCTTCCTTCCTTCCTTCCTTCCTTCCTTCTTTCTTTCTTTCTTTCTTTCTTTCTTTCTTTCTTTCTTTCTTTCTTTCTTTCTTTCTTTCTTTCTTTCTTGCTGTATAATGGCTTCACTTCTAGCTGTTTAGTATTGTTGTCTTTGGGTACTCTTTATCAAGATGAGCTTTCTCCTGGGTTTGTAATTCTTTTTAGTATAAAGCAACTGATATGAGAGAGAATATTGCTTTCCTACTGTGATAGAGAAGAAAAGATAGAAAGCAGGAGCTGTCTAAAAAAAAAACAAAACAAAAAATGAAAATAACCTCCCTTTTTATTTTTTTCTTTACCTGGAGGCCTGGTATTTGACTTGCACCCTTTTTGTTTTGATAGTAGAGACAAACTGAGCAGGTTGTCTTAAGAATAGTTTTGTTGTTGGAAAAGCATATGTAAATAAAACTCTCATATATGCCAAGGATTAGGTTTTTTATTTTTTTTTTAAGAAAAAAAATTTTTTCCAAAGTAAAATTTTCCATCTCCCAAGATTCAACAGATGGAGGCAATGGATCTAGGCCTTGTGGGTCTTGACAACTTTAGCAATCAGGGTCCAGGCCCTCCATTATCTTTATACAGTATTAATCCATGTGGAAGATGAGTGAATGCTCCTCTTGTACCTCAGAGGATCACTGCTATATTTTTCATGGATATATTTTTGGTAGTATTATTCAGTAAAACAGAATGGAAAGTGTAATTACTGTAAGTGGGAAAATGCTAAGATCTTTGTTGTATATTAGGGTATCATAAGAAACCCTTTCTTCTTTAAAACAGTTGGAAACACTCTTCTTAACTTCTTGCCTTAGAACAGAGTTGCTACAGAAAATGAAAAGGAATGCCTTAAAATAAGAATCAGGTTTGCATGGGAGAATTTTTAATAATGCACATTAAAAAGAAGTAAGTTAAAGAATGGTCTCCATAAATTATGAAATCACTAGATAAAAGTTTAATGAAATAAAATATTTTGACTTTTTTTCTAAAACCAAATAAAAATGAAATGCACCCTTTGAAAGGTGTGCAAAGTAATTTCTTTATTAAGAATGTGATGATAATCATGCACTGAATACCACTTCATGGGCCAAGATGAACAAAAATGCTTATTAAATGCCACATTAATGCCATATTTGGTTTCTTCTTTTTTTTTATGAACTTGAGTGCCTGGGGTCCTGGTGGAAAGTTAGTTAGCACATAGTCTTTTCCTTCCAAGAATAAACAAGGCAGCTTCTGGCTCCTTTAGCCATCTTCCAATATTAAGACTACTTGTATTTCTTTTATCTCAAGGACACAGATTCCACTGGAAGGGGATTGGGGAGTTTTTATTTCTTTTCCTTCGTAAAAAAGAGCCTCAACTAGAATGTACAGGTTGATGATACATAGGGGGACCTTACTTGGTGGTTCCTATGTAGTTGCTTACATTTTGAAACCAGGTGTTTTACTTGGGGGCTTTTTTGGTGTGGGGAAAGGGGCAGTTTAGGGGGTGGCCCATTAGGGTGTGGAATGGAGAATCAGGAGAAAAACCACCTTCAAAATAATGACCAAAATCAAGAAGAAAAAGCAGGAAGAAAAAAGTCATTTTTGTCCTTCAGTATTTATTTAAACAGAGGAAGTGACTGAACAGAGAAGGACGATACAATCCAATGTTCATGTAATAGTAACTAACATTCATGTCAATTCTTGTTGAATTTGGTTCCTGTTTGTAAATCTATTGCATACATGTACAGAAAATTCAAATGAGAAAATGCACATGGGAACGATCATCTTACATTCATGTCATGAGATTTGGAGAGAAACAGATTTACAAGCTAACTCATGTTAACTTAGGTCACCATGGTAGGTAGAGTGTTTTAAATCAGGTCACTAAATCAGGATGTCGAGACTACCCACTTAATAGGCAGATGTTTTTTCACTGTTTTAAAACATAGCACTAATTGGCTTCAATGACATTTTAAAAACTTGGATCCCACAATTGTCACATATATAAAACCAAGCAATTAAAATGGCTCCCTGATTTGCCTTAAGTTCTTCTTCACCTCTCTCTATAATTGTATAAAAACAGTCGTTGGGTCATAGTACAGATGAAGTTATTTCGGCATGTGATTGGGAGTGGTTGCCCCAAAGTAACTGGTTTTATTTACACTGTTCTGCATTTAGCAGAGTGGCTATATTTTAATTCCATTTTCTACTTCATCAATTTTTTTTTGCAAAAATAAAAATAGTAACCAACATTTATATGATGCTTTATAGTTTCCAAAGCGCCTGACATACATATTTCATTTGAGCTTCACAACAGCCACAGGTATTTCTAGCCCCATTTTACACATGAGAAAACTGAAGCTCAGAAAAATAAATTGAATTGCCCAAAGTCACACAGCTAGTACTGTCAGAGGTGGGATTGGAACCCCATTTTGGGGTTTCTGCAAGATTGGATCATAATGCATAAACAATATCCATTTCTGTTATTCTGTACCACTAGCAATGACTGGTATGCTAAAATGAATACTTTTGACTTCTTTTTAGTAAAGAAGTTGTTATAAACACAAATTCCATTTGGAAATGACCACGACCTATTGAATTATATCTTCCCTATGATTTGCTTAGCTTAAACTTTGGCCCTCCTAAATGTTTCCAATTAAAATTGCAACATACTACCCATCATTAATTGAAATACCTTCTCTTTGACACATGATGCCTAGTAATGGTACAAATAAATAGATGACTGTCTTTTTAGAGCAGGTGGCTGAAGAGAAAAAGATGCCTAAAATTGTAAACATTGATTTAGGGAAACACACTCATAGCACAAAATCATTTCTTACATATTTTCTTTTATTTCATCTCTATGTCCATTTCAGTGAGTGGGTAGGATTGATTTTTCAAAAAACAAATAAAGCAGTGAGCTGATCTTTGGCATTTCAGTCCTGCATTTCTGTTCTGCTCCTTTTGTTTAGAGTACATGCCATTTTGGTCATTCATTCATTCATTAGGGGAGGTATCCCTCCTCAATTGAATGTCTGCCTTCTCTAGCAACCACCAGAACCGCCCTCTGTCTACAATCTTTAACTGATGGCAGGAGGGAAGGGAGTTAAATGGTTCCATCGCATTTTCCTTAGCTGTCATGACCTAAATGAAACAATCTGAATAGTTCCATTAATCATTAAAAAAAAAAGTTTCCAATGAGATTCTCCTTTAAACAGTTGCAAACTGAGTGAATGGACTTTAGAATTGCCTATGGAAAATCACGTCATAAAAATGAAATAATTGTATTTCCGATTGTGTGTGTCTTGTGACTTGTGACTCAATATGGTTTTAGAGAGGATACAAAAATTAAGAAAAGTGTTAGCCAAGTATCAAAATAAATAAACTGTACCCAGCCAGAGTTGTGTGAACATGTTCTCAGGCTGAACAATTCAATGCTGGTGGTGAGGTTAAAGAAAAAAAAAATTAAATGAAAAATAAAATTATTGCAGATGCTGTTGTCTCATGGCTTCTCACTACACTGAACCTGAAAATTGTATCTGTGTGATTTAATTTGGACATATGTTGTTTGAAGAAGCGCTCGAGCTTTTTCCCAATATGATATGTGAGGAAAAACACGTCCACAATGTAGTTTGTATATGTGAGCAAGGAATTAAGTCCAACCCCTTTTGATCCTTTTAATATCATCAATGTAAAATAAAAATTGAAAAGAAAAATAATTCCTGGTTTAAATATATGTCTTGCTTCATCATTGTATCCTTCACTGAAAAAGAAATCCCTCCGGTCTTTGTTTAACTTTGGCTGCTCAGACAGATGGCTGGTGACGATCGTTATTGTCAACAGAAGTGGAGGACCTTTTGTCAAGCAAGATGTGTGCCTGTGGGGGTCAGTTAAGCATGTGCTTCATAGGTGACTGGTGACACTGAAGGCCGGTAAGATGGATTTTGGTGACTTGGAATTCAGTCCAGAGCCAGGAGTGGTTGGGTGTTCTCATTCTCTCCCTTTTCCTCATGTTTCAGTGTCCCAGCTTCCACAACAGACTGTGACCTGTAAAGGATGGTTAAAGGAAGGTTGGTGGAGAGGGAAACAAGAAACAACAAAATTGTTTACTAATAACTGACAAGAGAGAACAACTAGGCAACTTTTCTGGGCAATCTTGTTGTCTGTTATCTCATTCATTCTACATAATAGTCTTTTAGGGGCAGGTTTGGTCTAGACCCACAATTTCATCAGTCTGGGGTAGAAAATTGCCCTTGATCAGTAATTGTCTATAATTTAGAGTATCTGAGAATTCCCTGGAGCACCAGATGGGACTCACATACTCAGGGTTACACAGTCAGTAGCTGTCAGAGGCTGAACTTGAACCAGGGTTTTCCTGACCCCAGGACCATCCCTCTCTCTCTGAATTGAACTCAAGTCTTCCAGACTTTGCACCCAGCACTCTATCCTCTATTTCACACAGCTGACATCACCATAACTAGCATTTGTATTTATATTTATAGCACATATTTTCTGTCACTCACTATGCTAAGTGCTTTACAAAGATTAGCTCATTTAATCCTCATAATAACCCTTTGAGGTAAGTGTTGTTATTCCCATTTTATAGTTGAGAAAACTGATTAAAATAGAATTTAAGTGACTTACCAGGATCACAGAGCTAAAATGTGGCCAAGGCCCAATTTGAACAGAGATCTTCCTAACTCCAGACCCAGCACTCTATCCACTGCACCACTTAGTTCACTCTAAAATTCATTAACTCAGCAGTTTGCATTGCACAGATTTAAGCATTAAGATTTTTAAAAGTGTCTTCCAGAGCTAGGCAGACAATTTCATTCTCTAGATAATAGTTTGTAACTATTTAGCTTCTCTTTGAGTAATGCTCATTTCCTCCTCTGTGTTCATAATAAAGATTTGAATTGAAATGATTTTTCAGTTTTAAATGCTATGTGCCAAACCTCACCTACCTTAGGCACTGAATAAATGCTTACCGACTAAAAATAGTTTGCTCATGTCTTCAAGGAAATGGAAGCTTTGGAATGACTCAAGTGGGCAAAATTCACAGTTTAAAATTATGCATCTAAGTAGCCTTGGATTCCACTGAAATGATGGCATATCCTACCAATCCCAATCCATTTCAGGGTCTCTGTGGACTTTGCCTAAAGCTACATACCAGTGGAGATGAAGCCACGATAGGCTTTAAGAATAAAGTGGATTAATTAGTGGATATAATGATAGTAATAATAATCCATGTTTGTATAGCCCTTGGAAGTTTACAAAGTACTTGTAGCAAACTTCCCTCTCAATCTCCAATTATAGGTGGTACCAGTATTATTTCCCATCTTAAAGGTAAGGAAACGAAAAGCCGTGTCCATCTCTTTGGGAGCCATTTGGGGTTGTCTTAGCAAAGATACTGGAGTGGTTTGCCATTTCCTTCTCCTCATTTATATGTAGGGAAACCAAGGAAAATGGGACCAAGTAAATTGTCCAAGGTCACAACAACTAAGTGTTTGGGGCTGGATTTGAATTGAAACCTTCTTGATTCTAAGCCCAGTGCTCTACCCACTATACCACCTATTTGCCCCTAAGCTAAGCTGTCCCTAAAGAAAGGTTTACAAAGAGACAAAATGCCTTGCTCAAAGTGGTTCTTCTAGTAAACAGCTCAATTAGAACTCGAACACAAGACTTTTGACTTCCTAAGACCAATGTTCATTCAATTTTACCATCTTATCCACCAGAGGGCACCAGGTATTTTTTTTCTTGGTTGCCTATGAATTTAGGCTCATCAGATTTAGAAATGGAAGAGGCCATCCAATCCAAGCTCATTTTACAGATGAAGGGGGAAAATACTGTCCGGGGAGAACCTAGACTTATATGCAGTGTTTTCTACTTCTGATCAGTGAGACTGACCTCTGTTTCCTCATCTTTAAAACGAAAGTATGAAACTAGAAGACATCTAAGTATCTCTTTCAGTCCTACAGCTATTTTCCTCTGACCCTAAATAAGTTTCCCGGAGGCCATAGAGGTAAGGTAATAAATGACAGAATTAAGATTTGAACCCAGGTCCTCTGATTTTAAATAAAAGGTACTTCTGAGACTTCTACGCTATCATTTGTGTTTAACTTTTTGTTTGTTTGTTTCCCAGGGGCAGGAAGGAAGGAGGCCCAGAGTGAAATAGGTAAAGTAGAACAAAAAGAGTAAAAACTGGAAAGATTTCCAACAAATGACATTTGTTGACATTTAGGGTTAACCACTATCAAATGAAACAAAATTAATACTCTTTACCTCTGTTCCCTACCTTGTGTTTGTTGAACAACCTGATGAATTAGACTCTCGTCATCACCCTTTCAATTTTACAACATAAATAATTACAAAAATAGGATTCCACTACCCAATATTTCTAGAGAAATTAAAATGTACTTCCTCTATTTTCATGAAAAATTTGCATTTATTCGTGACATGGCAAATGATGGAACACTAAAGAGATGCTTACATTATTCCCCCAGCTTTCCCTACTCTTCATTTGGCAATCACTGCAGGAAATCTCTGAGCTCTCAGATGGTGCAAGTCCAAATAAAAACAGACTTACACCACAGGCAGGCCAAATTGATTTACAGTGGAAGATTCCAGAGCAATAACCTGAAACAACCCAGCATTATGTGCAAGTTATTATCCTAATGATAAATAGACAACATGTCTCTACTGTGGCCTTTATAAAAACCGCCCCGGGACAAAAACTAATCTTTATTAAGTGCCTACTATGTGCAGGGCACTTCCTAGCACTGAGGATATAAAAACAATAACAAAGAGAGTCCCATTTGCTATTTGAGAAAATTTGATAAGTACATTAGCATGGATTGCTTGACCAGTCACAGACAAGATGAGGAGGGTGGATTAGAATACCTCTAAGGTCCCTTCTAGTGCTAAATCTATAATCCTATGAACCTAGTTAACAAGATGAGTACATGCACCTCTCCAGGGTACAGCGTAAAAGGTCTGGATTAAAGGAGCTGGGGAGGAGGGAAATAAGTATAGCAGGCTAGGTGGTGCAATAGATAGAGCACAGGGCCTGGAGTTAGGGAGACTCATCCTCCTATGTTCAGATCTGGCCTCAGACACTTACTAACTGTAGCCTGAAGCAGGTTATTTAACCCTATTGGCCTTAGTTTCCTCATCTGTAAAATAAGTTGGAAAAGAAAATGGCAAATCACTCCAGTCTTTTTGCCAAGAAAATACCAAATGAGGTCATGAAGAGTCAGACATGACTGAAATAACTGAACAACAAGATGTGCCAGGCACTGTGCTAAGATATTTATAAACATTATTTCATTCAATCTTCAACGACCCTAGGAGGTAGGTGCTCTTATCCATATTTTACAGTTGTGGAAACTGAGGCAGATAGGATAAGAAACTTGCCTAAAGTTATACAACTAGAACATCTGAGGTAGTGTTTGAACTTAGTTTTTCCTGACTCAAGGCGCAGTGCTCTATGCATCGTGTTGGCATAGGACCCCAGCTTTCCTTGGGTACCCCAAACCCTAGAAGTTTTTCAGGTTAAACAGAAAACAAGAAATTCCTCTCCTTCCTTGAATTCTTCTTAATGCTTAAGAAGAAGTGACCCTGGACATCAAAGACTGATGATAAGGAAAGACACCTGAGAGAAATAGTCTCCTTGGTGTCTCCCCTAGATTCCAAGATGGACACTGATACCATAAGATTGTATCTAGGACATCCCCCACTCAGGCCCAACCTCACTCCAATCCCTCATTCCTGGTCACTGAGCCCCCTGTTTTTGGAAGGGTATAAAAGACCCAGAACATGTCCCTTTAGGAAGGCGGTATTCCATCTATGCTGTTCTCCCAGCCACTTGAACATAAATTCCAAATTAATAAATTTCTCTTTTTATTTCTAAACTAAGTTATAGAGTCTTGAATGCCCATCCTGACCCCCAGGTGTTCACCTCAAGCCCCCCACAATAGTGCTACTTAGGTTCTCTGGAGAACCTAAGAGAAAAGGGCAGGTAATCAGTAAAAGTAAAGGAAGGGAAGAATCTACACATTTTTCCTGGGCTCTACCTTTTTCAAACTGCCATTGTGGGCAATCTAGTTTCTCTTCCCCCATGCAATCATAGCACCCAAATCATAACATCCTGTGACAAAGGCTGGCACTCTTCTTATGTGCCAGCCTTTGTCACAATCCACAGAAAAAAAGAAATTGAAGCAAAGAGTAACCTGTAGAATCTGGCTATCTGGTGCTGCAGGATAGTCAGTGTAATGAAGGAAACCATTTCCTTCCATGGAGCAAAATAGAAATTCCGATATCCAAGGAAGGAGGCCAACGTGCTAAGCCATGACTACAGTTGAATCACTGGGGCTTTTCTGGCTAGCATCAACCTCCAGGGGACATAATTCCTCCCTACATCAGTCCAAAAACATCTTCCTCGTTTCTCAAGTAAAATGATGTTCCTGTGATTCACAGTCATTGCATCCTTGCTGTCTCTGCTCTGCCATCAACCCCAGGAACCTGTTACCGTAGCAAACATCTTCCAGAGCCCAAGAAAAGGAATTTTTCAGAGATGAACTGCCCCTTTCCCAGACAACTTCAGCCATGGCTGGACTATTTCTTGCACCACTACAATGACCCTCTTTCTTCTGTATCGCCTCTGTTAATTGTACTGCCCTGACACTGATGGCTGAGTAAATCCAGGGACCCCTGAAATAACGGCACCTTTAACTACTAATTCTGCTTCCAATCCAGCCCTGGCAGCCATCATCCTGGGAAGCAACTCTTATGAAGGTAAGACCTGAAAATAGCTTCCTTGGGTGCTGCGGACAGTGTCTTCTTTATAGCCCTAAGGACTAAAGACCCAGAGAAAAATGTTCTCACCAGCATAGTCCTTGACACTGTCATATGGTTCATCATCAAAAAGAGTTATGGATTTTTATCAATGGAGATAACCTCAAAAAGAGGAATCACTCTTTATTTTGCCAATGCACTCCAACGATCAAGAGTCGTTAATCAAGTGTCCATCAGACTTGTAGAGAGAACCTTCTATATGTGTTGTTTCCCTCATTGGAATGAGAGTTCCCTCAGAGCAAAGACTGCTTTGTTTTTCTTTTTGTGTTCCTGATTGTCAATTAGTCATGTCTGACTCTCCATGACTCCATTTGAGGTTTTCTGGCCAAAGATACTAGAGTCATTTGCCATTTTCTTCCTCAGTTTGTGTTCTTATTGCTTTGAGTATCATGTGTGTTTAATATATACTTTTTCATTTACTCCCACTCTCCCTCCATTCATTCATTCATCAAATAGTCCCGCTTCAGGTGAAAGTTTCTTATATTAGGAAATTGGTGGCAAAGTTGATATACTTTCTATGGGGACAGCCACACACTAAGAAACAGGATGTCAGAGTCCAGGCACAATAGCATATGTTGCAGAGATCACCTAGTCCAGAGGTCCTTAATCTTTTTGGTTTCTTAGACACCCCCTTTGAAAAGTCTGATAAAAGCTATGGATCCCTCTACAGAATTATATGTTTAAATGCCTAATATTGCAAAGGAAAATTTATGTTGAAATAGTTATCTATACATATATGAAATTTATATGTGAATAAATGTATACATATAAACTATATATATAAACTTTGTAATATATGCATATTTTAAAGTTTATGAACCATAATAAAGTCCAAACTTTTTATTTTATAGATGAAGAAACAGGAGGACAGTTGTATTTAGTTATTCCCCACAATTCTCATTAGGAACAGGGTCTAATACAATAATTCATGAGGGGGAATAAATGCTATGTTATCCCCATAAATTCTTTGGTTCATAATTGTGATTTCATTGGAACTTGGGAACTCTTGCCATAGATACTCCTTCCATTAACGCAAATTAGCATCTGCTCTAACATTTTTATACTTTTAAGGAATTCCCTGGGACACAGATTAAGAGATTTGTCCTTGGTCACATAGCTATTACTTGTCAGAAACAGGACTCAAACCCTTTGTAAAGTCAATCTGCTTTCCATTACACTTCAGCAAATTAGGATGTTGATGTGGAACCCCTCAACTAATGACATTCTTATAGTTCCATCTCTCCCTGTCCTTGGGTGAGCCTTGTTAACTCCCATAGTCTATCTTCTTTTAGGGATAAGAGACCAGAGTTCATCTTATGTGTTGGCAAGAACCTCTCTCTTTCTTTGCCAGTAGGAGCAAACAGAGGCATAATCAAGCCTTCTAAGATCTCAGCAGAATGTAATATATGGTATAATATATGTCCCTGCTCTTGGTGTGGCCATCTTCTCCCAGTGTGGCTTCTGCAGAAGAAATACTTTCAGTTCCATTTAATAACTTAGAAATAAATAGTTGGGATCATCCTTCTTTCCAGTAAGCAAAACATTATTGGTGCAGAAGAATGGGGACTTGAAGGAAAACCCAAAGAAGGGATAATATTAACCTGCCACTCTTCTCTTTAAACAATTAAGAAACAATTATTTGATGAAGTCTATAATTGTTTTATTCCTTTTTAACACCAGTTCTGAGCTTTAGTCTTAAAATGTATTCCTATAATGTGCTTTCCTCCCTCTTTGCCACCTCACTTCAAATTTAATAAAGTTGAATTTTTCATATTTTGAAATAAAAAAGTCTGTAACTGCCATACACTGCTGTAAACTTGTTAGAGAAAAAATAAAAAAAATAGGCATAGACTATGCTATCTAGTATGTCAGAGAGTCAAGCTGAGGCTTCTCCAGGCTTCACCTTACAGAGCAATTATTGAGCCAGGAAGTCAGTTTCGAATGTATTCTCTCCTCTTCACCTTAATCACTTTTTACAAAAAGCTCGATTCTGACACATTTTCTCTCTACCAAGAAACTTCATTTCAGATAAATGAAACACAATTCTAGGAGGATGGGGTGAGGAATGAGAGACAGAAATGGCAGATTTCCTTCTCTTCCCTTTTTTGAAAACCAGGACAACAGTGGAAATATTACTATGTGTAACCAGCGGCCATGGGCTAAAGCATCCAAACCACCTCCCATGTTTTCTGCCTATGGGACCTTGGGCAAGATGGTTGACTTTCCAGGCCTCCGATGACCTCGCCTATAAAATGAAGGAATTCCAGGTCCCTTTGAGTCCTAGCTCTATGATCCTAAGAATGAGACCTGAGTTATTGTGCATGAGGAACCAGAAATTAGTTCTCTTTTAATCATCTTCTTCATTTAGCCTTAGTACTTTCAGAATGACAGCTGTTCCATTCAATTGGCCTCTTAGCTGAATGTTTGATATAAATAATATGTGAATTTTTGAAGCATTTGATTGTCCTTGGAAAGGATAAGGAACCACAGTCAATATAGATAGCCCAAGATACCAGCATTCTGCCCCCCGAGCAGGTTCAAAATTCTATCTGAAGTAGAGGTATCGAATGTAGGGAACAGCACGTGCCCGTATAGCCAGAAGCAAATTAAAATGTAATTGAGCTATGTTAAGCAAAAAATAAAAATAGGATAGAATACATGTAATGTTAATGTGTGGTTTTCTAAGTCAGTTTTGTATAGTTTAGTGCCTTCTGTTTCTATTTTGAATTTGATACCACTGCTCTAGAAATACTGATCAATGGCTCAAATAGTAAAAATATCTTCCATTGCATCTGAGCCCCATGGTTGGGAGTTACATGGTCAATATAGCACAGAGAACATTTGAAGGAGTCAAAGAGACATTTGACTTGAAAGTTATCTGGACAGTATGAAAATAGCCCTATTGAGAGGGAATGGCTCAGTGGATCGAGTGAGTACTAGGTTTGGAGTAAAGAAGATCTGAGTTCAAATCCAGCCTTGGATACTTATTAGTTATGTGACCTAGGCAAGTTGTTTCACTGCTTTCTGCCTCAGTTTTTTCAACTGTAAACTGGATAATAATGACACCTACCTCACAGGGCTGTTGTGAGGCTCAAATGAGAAAATATTCATAAAGTACTTAGCACAGCGGCTGGCACTTAATAAACGCCTGTTCTCTTCCCCCTTTCCCATTCAATAGCTTTGCATTCTGAACCACTTAGCCACGTTATCAACAGGGAATTTCAGATTCTTTATTTGGTCTATCAATCCCTATTGAAATCTAGGGGAACACCAGGCGTCAGCTAGTGGAATGAGTTAGTGGAATGTTATTGCTCAGCCATTTTCAATCACGTTGAAATCATCACGAGCTTATTTGAGGTTTTCTTGGCAAAGATACTAAGCCAGTTTGCCATTCCTTCTCCAGCTTATTTTATAGATGAGGAAACTGAGGCCAACGAAGTATAGTGATTTGCTTAGAGGCACACAGCTAGTAAGAGTCCAAGTCCTGATTACAACTGAGGAAGATGAGTCGTTCTGACTCCAGACCCAGTGCTCTATCCACTGTGCTACCTTGCTGCCCCTACCCAAAAGCGAAGCTCACTCTAGCCTCAGAGATTTCATGTTTTGGGCTTTGTGATAAACTGTTTTGTAAAAAGACTTGTTGTTTAATTTTTCATCATCACAGCCATATAATGTACTTATGGCTTATTCTTATTTGGATTTTGATGAAGAATAAGATAAAACCTGAAGCACATAACATCTAAGGAGAATCTGGGTGGGGCTGTCTGCAATTAGATTGCAAGGATCCTGCCATCATCTTGACATAGTATTAAAGGGTTGATCCTAACTAAACCCTATCTTACTGACAAAAATTAAAATGTGGTGTGAGAAATAAAGAGCTGCCCTTTATTTCAGAAACTTCAGGAATCTGTACATGGACACCAGGACCTTACAAGCAATTGGGGAAGGTGTGTGTGTGTGTGTGTGTGTGTGTGTGTGTGTGTGTGTGTGTGTGTGTGTGTGTGTGTAAGGGGGTAGAGAAGGGAATGTTCATTCTTTATTTCAAGTTCAACAGTTATTTCACTTCTTGCCAACGTTTCTCCTTTCGTTACTATTAACCTGCCTCAGAAGAGTCATAGTATCATAGATTTAGTGTGAAATGGAACCTCAAGTGCATCCCCTTCATTTTAGAGGTGAGGAAACTGAGGTACAGAAAGAAGAAGTTCCTTGTACAGAATCCTCAGCTACTAAGTTTCTGAAGCAGGATTTGGACCCAGATCTTAAGGATGTAAAAAAAAAAAAAAGGATCAAAGAACTGCAAGGGAGTAAGAAAGAACAGGGCCCCGTTACCCAAGCCTCATTCAAATTATGAATCCCCCTTCTATAAAATATATAACAAGTGGTCATTCAGCCTCTGCTTAAAGACTCCTGGAGCGGAGAATTCACTATTGCCAGAAGTAACTCATTACATTTGGGGATAGCTCTAATTCTTTTGGAAATTTTTCATTATATCAAGGCCTATTCAACATCATCTCAGCATTCATTGCTGCTACAGTGCCCATTTTACACAACTGGGGACAATAATGGATAACTAAACCCATAGAAATGAATAATGAATGCATTTATCTCTTTTAATAAGCTAGCAAGGTTTTTCACATCAAAGTGAACAAATTAAAAACCATCTTTCTCTATGTTAATGAAAAAATTAGGCAACGACATTTTGAATAGAATATAGAAAGAAACCATTCCAGTGCTTCGGTATTGAGAAGGAAATAGTTTACCATTAAAAAAAAATGAACTTCTGAGAGAGAACCCATGTATTCAAATCAGTTTACCTCTTCTTCTGTAGCATTCTTCTAATTCATTCATTAATAGAAAGAATACTAATAGACTATGAGCTCCTTGAGAGCAGGGATTTTTTGCCTTTCTTTCTATCACTAGAACTTAGTGCTTGGCACACAGTGGGTGCTTAATAAATGTTTATTAACTGTTCAAAGTCATGTGGACATCTGGCTTTGACACTAGCTGGGCAAGTCACTTCACCTCTCTTATCTTTGTTTCCTTTGCTGCAAAATATTATCTACTGATAATATTTGTATTTCTAATCATGATAGAATGTAGCTTTTTGAAGACACTAATTATGGCATTTGTATCCCTAGCTCCGGTTTGATGAACCTATGACACACAAACCTGAACATGCTAGAGGAGGCTACTCAATTCCCTCTTTTCATGCACACCTGAGGACATTTTTCCCACCACTTGCCCCTCTGCCCAGCAGCCCAATGTGAGCACTTCCTCCCTCCCTGTCTGGGGTAAGGGTGGGGGGCTCACATGTGGCATGAAGATTGCAGTTTAGGTCTTTGGTCTCTAAAAGGTTCACCATCACTAACTTAGCACCTAGCAGAGTGCTTGGCATATGAATCAGGTGCTTAATAATTTCTTGTTGACTGATCCAAGGATAGTAGACTTTGAGGAAAGCAGAGTGAAAAAAATAATTAAGTACTATACTTTTGTTGTTTTCAGACATTCATTTATATCTGACTCTTCATGATCCCATGGACCATAACTATCCTTGACATTTTCATGGCAAGGATACTGAAATAGATTGCCATTTCCTTCTCCAGTGGAGCTTTTTATCATACAATCAAAGGTTAAGTGACTTGCCTAGGGTCAAACAACTAGGAGGTGTCCGAGGTTGGATTTGAACTCGGGTATTCCTGACTCTGAGCCCAGTGATTTTAATCACTGAGACACAGCTGCCTCCAAAGTACTATTTACATAGGAGATATTAAAAATCAGCAATCATTAAGTAAAGGCATACTTTACCTAAAGAACTGTGTGTACAGTAAGGGGTGTAGGAATGGAGGTTAAGGAAAGTGAAAAACAAAGTCTCTGTGCTTAAGGAGCTGACATTCTAGTACATTTAAGACTTTATGGAAGTTAACATTTAGAACTTTTATAATATCTTCAAGAGACAGTGTCATCCATTATATATATATATATATATATATATATATATATATATATATACACAGAATCACTTAAAACATCATCTTGGAACTAGGATAAAATACAAATTTATTATTCTGGTATTCCTTTTATGTCTTCTGTTTTCAACCAAATGGTCTACTATCCCTCTGCGACTCCTTGCTGCACTCTATTATTTTGGTGCATTTTGCTCTAATCCTCTATGTCTCTACTGGTACAACTGCTTCACTTTTTTAAGATCCATCTCAAATATTAGCTTGTCCATTAAGCCTCCTCTGTTCTATCCTTCAGGAAGCCACCTCTCAGTCCTCTAATCTTTCCCATCTCTCCTATACGTTTGTCAGTCTGACTTGTATTGAACACTTTGGGTGCATTTCATATCTCCCTGTTCTCTGAGGGGAGGATCTTAATTACTTTTTTCCCTTGTGCATTCTCAGTACCTTGCATAATTCCCTTCACATAGTAAGTGCTTAATAAATGTTTGTTGAATTAAATAAAAGGGAAATAGAATGAAAAGGAATTGATGAAAGGCAAACAGAGACTGTCCTTTCCTTTAGTGATGTGATTATATTACTACTTGTTCCATAGTCCTTATGATTACATGACCCTAGAGCCAGCCACATTTGTAATCTCCATTAACCCAAAGAGTCACATGATGACCATGTCCTATAGATTCCAGTATACTAGAATATTCAAATGAAGAAATGAGTGATCTTTAAGTAGAATGAATGGAAAAGACACTCGATTCCAGATTTGTGGTCTCCCACCATTTGGTCTAAGAAGTACAGAGAACTAGGGAAAAATCTCATTAATTTGGACTCCTCTAACTTAGTATTTGGAATTGTTCAGAGGGGGAATTTAATTCAAATATATTTATTTTTATATCCAGAGAAAAGAAGAAACATCATTTCACGATATATTTGGCCATTTTGTATTACAATGCTCGTTGATGAAGATTTATTTAAAAAAGCAACAAAATGAAAAGACCATTACAAATGATAATTATAGCTTGGGTAGAGGATGAGAGGATAGAGAAATTCTATGAAAAACTTGTTAAGATCCAATCAAATCAATGTATATATTGGTAACTGCTGACTGAAGTACAAAGATGAACATGGGAAAAGGAATGAAAATATATTAGAAAACATGGTTCAAGAGAAGTGAATAAGAGAGCTCAAAAGGCTTGTCAGTTACACAGAAGATTCACATCTCTAGATCATGAATAATCTCTTGAGAAAAGAGACATAAAGTACCACATATGACAAGTACCAAATAATACCTTTAAAATTAAATCAATTGCATTTTAACAGCTGGGAAACAATTTATTGACATGAGTAATTTCTGAATCAGTTTCCTGTGAATAGTAAGATCATTAACATATTAGAAAAAAGGTCAAATTTGACCTAAAACAGGAGAATAAAAATGAGAAGAAATGGTGTGTATTTGTAGCAAGTCCAACATGACCTGTTTAAACAAGCTATTGATAAAATAAAAGATGATGATACAGACTATTACTCTTTCCTAAGGATATTTACCAGATGCAAATGGAAAACTACAACAGGATAATAAAAGAGCCTTAATTCTGCCTCTGACAACAAGCATTTCTCTCATCTTATCATCAATTCATATTTTGCTTCTATCCTTTCAGCCAAGAAGAATGGTCTTTGAGCTGGAGAAAGTAAATTAATACATTTTTTAAAAGAAAAAAGCAAAAGAAAAAAAGGAGAAAAGACTGAGGAGAAATATAACAGCTGTTTTCAAATACTTGAAAGGATATCATGGGAAAAAGATTAGACATGTTCCACTTGGTCGGAGAGAGCAGAACAAGATGCAATAGGCTGAAATTACATGTAGGTAAGCTTAGTCTTGATGATAGGGAAAGTGTTCTAACTATTAAAGCTAGACAAAAATCGAATGGTCTCCCTGTAAGGTGATGAGACTTCCCAAATAATATCAAGGCAAAGATGGATGCCCACTGTCCTGGTATGATGAAATTAGAATCGTTTTCCCAATACAGGTTGGCCTAGATGGCCCCTGAAATCCCTTCTAACACTGAAATTCTGAGTTTATATAAGGAAAAAAGTGATTTTTTTTTTTTGCCAAACAAAAAGATATATCATTCAGGAATGATACTAGTTTGGAAGATAAACTAGTATGAAGAATATTATTCAGGGTGGCGAATTAGAAATTTAGTTGTATTATTCAATAAGAAGCAGAAAAAAGGAAACCAAGTTTAAAGCATGAAATATGGAAGAAAAAAGAGAAGTAATAACAAAAGATGCACAGATTTCTATCACAAAACATTTTTTCCATTAATTGTAGTAGAGCTACCACACTTGAACTCCAACATTACTATGCCAAGACATTTCATGAAGAAATGGGGGGGGGGAGGGGGGCAAAAGGGGGAAGCGAGAGAGAAGATGATCAGTTGACCTAGACCAAGAATACAAAAAAGTGGTTTATGCTAAAGACGACACAGTTTTGAAGAATTGAGGGTTCTACTATAAAGACATCAGAAAGAAAAAATAAACTAAATGTTTGTGAGAAAAAAGTTTACTTTATTGAAATCAAAAAAGGCATGTAAAATATCAATAACTACTGACTTATGTATCTGCTTTTCCATTTCTACAAATCTTTAGGAAAATGATCTACACAAGAATAAAGTTCTCATTCAATGAAGTTGGATTCAGAATAGGCAGATTTTTACAAACAATATTCATGAACAAGACCACATTTATGCAGTCACACGATTGAAAGGCCCAGAAAATAATAACATCTCAATGGATTTACCATTTCTTAACTATTAAAAAAATAGTATTTGATCTGATAAAGGCTTTCCTTCGACAGGGCAATGTCCTAGGCAATGTCAAGACAATCATGTTGTTTGGAAGATATAAAAAATAGGGATTACTTTCTTTGCTAATCCTCTAGCTATTGATATTAAGCAAGGCATAAACATGGTACTTGATTTGATATTTGCAGTTCACTGGCAAAAATTTTACCCATGGTTACATCTGTCATGGAATTTTATATGAACTTGATATATGAGTAAGAGACACCTTGGAGAAGAACCATTACAGCTTAAATTTGTCCTGTCAAATCAAAAGCTTATTCCTCTTCTGCTACTGTGATCCATTTTCAGCAAACTAAAGATAAATACAGTGAGATCTTCTTTTCTCTATATCTCTCCAACAATTTTGAAATCTTGAAGATGTGATCTTCCATGGGAAAAAATGATCTGTCATAGCATACCCTCTTGCCATTTTATATTTTCATCAATTATACTTTTTGTGTGTATGTGTATGTGCATGTGTATCTGCATATATATGTTATGTTTACATACATATATGTAAGACTTTGGAGATGAAATGAAAAAACATATATAAATATACTTAGCATGGTAACTAGCATATATATATACAGATATATATATATATATATAGCACTTAAATGTTTTCAAACAAAAAATTTACAAATAGCCCATTCTATTCATGCAACAGCTCTGGGGGGTAGGTGTTTTTATAATCCCTCTTTTATACATAAGGAAACTGAGGCAGGAAGAGGCTAAGTAACTTGCCTTGGGTCTATAGACACACAAATTATTATTTATTATTATTTATATTTCATTTGCAGAGTGCCTACAATCTTGGTTCAATTCAATTCAACAGCTCTCACAAGGAAATTATGAAGACATTATAGAAGAGTCTTTCATATGTATGCACTTTAAAATTGTTCTCCCTGATCTTTCTCTATATGACAATGAGCAGTCCTAGTTTTCTTCATTTTTCCTCATAGGCCTTATTCTCTAAGACTTGTTCAGTTATTTTGCTCTGTACTGCACATTTTCATTCTTTGCTTTACTTCTTATAATTATTGCCAATCCATTTTAAAAATTATCATTCTCGTATTAGTAATTCTTATTCTTTTGCTTCCACTGTGGGCAGTCTCATGGTCATCACTCCTCATGTCCCTATTGCTCTTGTTTCACAGATCACATAATAGGAGGAAAATGACCCTGAGGTTATTAAACCAGAAACAAGATATTTTTCAATACCCTCTTGGTAGCCAGATGGAAAGGAGGAAGAGAAAGACAGATAAACCACTCCCTTCTTCTCTCCCCATCCCCTTGATTGAGGAGCAGCAGGAAAGAACCAAGAAAAACTAAAAGCTATCCAGTCTCTTTCAGGGCTTCAACAAACACAATTATTTCCCCAGACTTGGTTTTGTTTGTTTTCTTCAGTAGAAAAAGGCATGCTAGAATTAGATAAATATGGAGTAAATTTAAAAACAACAACAAGATTTTCAAATACCTGACTATGGATGGAAGGAAAGAAAGATGTCATTTGTACCTAACAGAGTTTTCAAGGACTAAGTTCAATCTTGGAGTTTTCTCTTGAAAAATCATTGGCTTGTATTTCCAACCAGTGCTTCTTTTGGGAAACATCAAAATTTGGTTTATTTTGCCTTCACCCAGGAATCCCCATGGAACATAAGGACACACACACACACACACACACAGACACACACACACACACACAACATGTAGTTCCTCTACAAGCATTTAGGCTAACAAAGCATCAAATATAGTATGGGTTTTATGTTACTACATAGAAACAGAAGGGATTCATACCTAAGACCACAAATAGACTAGGCACCTCACTGTTCTGCTTTATAAGGCTGACATTTTTCCAGGGGCTGACACCGTCCTTTATATAGTGTCACTTTAGAACTGAGATCTTCTTTTGCAGTAAAGTTTATTTTCCCCTATGAAATATCCCAAGATCCCACCTTCCCTAGGAATCTACATGGTCCACAAGGCTTATATTACCAGGAAAAGGATAGGTTTCTCCTCCAAGCATAAGGTCCCTATGGGGTGCTATGAGACAGTTAGGTCTTACATGTGAAGGAGATTTACCGTTTCCCTGTCTGGGGATGTGCAGATAATGTCAACTCCTGTCGACTAACTCCTGTGAGCCTGAACTCTATTGTGTGAAGGAAATCGTTGGGTAAATTGAGTCATGAGGATAGAATAGCAGTGGGGAAAAGGCAGCAATGAAATCAAAAGGCCATGAGACAGGGGGCAAGGTGATATCCTCTACATTGCTTCTTGGACTGCCCCCCCTGGGTGACCCAGGCAAAATAGAAAGTTGGCTCCTGAGACTTGACATGGGTGAAGGAGTGGGCAGAGAAAGGATTGATACACTGAGGCAAGAGCGGATTTGGGGTGCTTCTCTTCCTTGTTTGTTGCTGAATGTACTTGCCTGTTTAGCGTGGCTAGGGGGCCTTAATAGCAGCCACAAGCTAAATGGAGCAATAAGGAAAGTACCTTTTATATGCTCTCTCTCCTATATTTCTTTTCTTCCCCTGCTTCTTTTGACTAATAAAATTATTAAATTATGGCCAGTCTCATAATTTTCACTCTTACAGTTGGGTCTGGAGTCAAGCATACTTGAGTTCAAATCCCGTCTTAAATAGCTACTAGATGTGTGATCCTGGGCAAATCACTTGATCTGTCTGCCTCAGTTTCTTTCATTGTAAAATGGAGATCAAAATAATTCCTTTTTCACAGGGTTGCTGTGAGGATCAAATGAGATACTATTTGCTAAAAAAAAAACAAAACAAAAAGAAGAAAGGAAGGTGTTTTACACCTTCACAGGTCACAGCATCTAGTAGGCATTAGATAAATGCTTATTCCCTTCTCCCTAAATCAGAATTACATAAATATGTACATATATTTGTTTCTCAAGGGGAAATATGCATATATATACATATATAAATATATGCATATACCCATATTTGTATATACATATGTATGCATGTACATACAGATGCACACAATACACTTATGTGTATGTATGTACATTTTGAGGCACCCAAAGCTTTACCTTTATCCTTTTAAAAGCAAGATGCTAAGGGTCAGGAGTTCTCTGTAAACTGATTCATGACCCTTTTCAGGATCTGTTTCTCAGGGTAATGTTTATTAAGTAGGTTGTTTGCAAGCCCCATAAATAGCCTCCATCACACAGCAGAGTATGAGTATGGGGCTCACTGTAGATATGTATATAGATAACTATATTTTTATTTATATGTAGGCTCTCTTGGGCATCAGAGCATGCTTAAAGGGCTCACAAACAATTCAAAATCAGGGTAAGTAGCTGAGAAACAGATACTCACTAGCTCCATGAATCAGTTTCCTGAAGACCATCAAAATCTCACCCTTGTAACCTTGTCCTTAAGAGTCTAAAGATAAAATTTGAGACAATTTGAAGCCAGAGGAATAACTGACTTTTCAGAGGGGAACCAAAGAAATCTAGAAAATTCTGAAAGCGGTCTCACTCACATGCCACTTTTTGTGAAGATGATGTTGAGTGGGCTTTGGCGTTATATATCCTCTTCAACATTTTTGTCCCTAGAACTTATTTCAGTGTAGTCCCCTTACATTTGATCAAATTAATCCTACAAGAGGCATTTGTTTCTTGCTAGATATCCCTGAGCAAGGCTCCTCATGAATGTATGATTCCTTCTTTCTATTCCTTGTGGTCTGTACCTGTGACTTTGTTAGGAAATGGAATCCTACGGTGAGAAAACTCTCTTTACCAAGCAGATCAATAATACCTCTTCAACTCAGAGTATTGGAGTTAGCTGCCTGCAGACCCTAAGTGACCTGTTTAGGATCACAATAAGCCAATTTGGGTCAAAGGTAGGATTCAAAGCAAGGTCTCCTTGCCTCCCCTCCAAGCCTGGCTTTTTATCCACTACACCACATTGCCTTTTAATGAGCAAAAGATCTGTTAATATCCAGCCACATGCTCACATGGAAGGAAGGTTCTCAGCAAGATCTCTCTTGTATGGGCTAAATCTCTTTCCATATTGTATAATTTCACGGGGATATGCTGGTACTCTAGAGCTCAGGTCAGCAAACAAAAGTCGAGATGGTCCTTCTTTCAGAAGAGAAAGGCATCAAGCTTTGCAGAAGAGTACAATGTGGCTAATCAATCCATTTGCTTGTGAAACTAGTCTCAGTTACAACCCACTCCCAAGCCCCCATCTGTTCTCTTTGGCCCCATTTTTCTAACAGCTCAAGGCTATTCATCTCCTAATTATTCATCCCCTTTATAGAAAAGTGAGGGAACCAGTCCTTCACCCCCACTCTTATTTTTAACTTGCCCTCATTCATTTTCTTATTGACAAAATGCACAGCGTAGATTTTCTTTCTCTCTGATGCTACGTAGCTCCTTAGACTATGTCTGGAAGAGGTTGGCCTCCTTACTCCTATCACAGAAAAGAAAGCTTACCAGAAGCAGGAAATAAATTCACATCTGACGCACAAATGATGATGAGGCCACACTAACCATCGTCCAGCCAGGTGTCTACCAATCATACTATTTTCCTCTGGTTTTCCACAACATGAGCAAGCTGTGGGTAGCAGCCACAAAAGACTTCAGCAGCTAATAATCAACATAAAATACTGCTCTGCATTTACAACCATTCCCAAGGGTCCTTGTTTTCAGGTATCATGAGTGAGGGTGACAGAGAAGCTGAGAGCTTTGACCCTATTTGAACTGGGAACCAGACACCAAAGAGCTTAGCATACAGTAAAGACTCAAGTTCTTTATGATGTGGGCCATTTATGAAGAGGGGCATTAAAAGACTTTTATTGAACTTAACATTTTAATAAGGAGCATCTGTTTCCCACTTGTTCAATAAAATGGACCACTCACTCAAGAGCTTGGGAGACAAGGTCTGCACTGTTTGTGGACTGCCACCATCTCCCACATTTTCATATGGATTTTATTTTATGAAGATGTATGACTTCTGCCGGAAATAAGTAGTTATCCCGAAATTACATAAAAAGCAGACTATAAAAAGAGAAAAACGTGCTGAAAGATGACTGAGGTCAGGGCCAAGCTTATTAGCAGATGGAAACTGTCAAATGACTGATATTTGCCACCCTAGCTGGGAAGGGGAAAAAAGGTAACTTGCTATTTCCTCCTGCTTTGACAGGGCAAGGAATTGCTTGCTCAGAAATCTGGCTATCTCCATGGGACAGAGATGGTGTGAGAAGTCATTTCCTGCATGCAGCTGCCTCACTTCTTCCACTTAGGATTTCAGAGTGAGGTGGGGAAAAGGGACACATATGAGTGGGAGAGACCTAGGTTGTGGTTTGATTATTCTTTAAAAAATAAAATATTGCATGGATCTTTTTTAGTTATATCTCTTAGTCTAACCAAACAGCCCTTGTCAAGTTATAACATGATATAGCTGGGAGTGACCCAGAAATGCTGGTCACCTCTAGGTAGAGGGATCACTCTGATTGATGTCGTTATCAGGGATGAGTCTCAGAACACTTCTGCCAAAAGGTTTTTTACCATCTGTCTTAGAATCAATACTCGCTATTGGTTCCAAGGCAGAAGAGTGGTAACGGCTAGGCAATGGGGGTTAAGTGACTTGTCTAGGAAATGTCTGAGGGTAGATTTGAAATGTTGGATCTCCTGCCTCCAGAATTGACCTATCCACTGAGCAACCTAGCTGTCCCTGCCATATAGTTTTATGCAATCAAGTGTGACAGAGCTGACCAAGTCATGAGGTTGTGGAGAATTGTGAAAACACAGAAGCAGCTGAAGCCCTCTCAGTGCCTGGATGCATACTAGGCACTTAATAAATGTCTATTGACTGACTCTGGAGCATATAATAGCACAATAATAAATCCTGAAATTTAAAACACTGGGGGAATGATTACTTATTGGATAAAAACTGTTGTGGAAACATGAATGTTTAGGTAAATTGGTTTTAAATCAATGTCTCACATCAAATACTACAACAATCAGCAAATGAAACATACAACCTAAAGAACAAGAAAAACCACAAAAGAGAGGTCTGAGCAAATGTTTCCAGGATTATAAAAGCTAACCTATGCTATAAAACCCAGAATTTTATGTTTGATGAAGCTGAGAAAAAAGAGAATTAGTCTTTATATTGTGCCTACTATGGGAATATTATTTCATTTGATGCTCACAACAGCTCTAGGAGGTTGTTGCTATTTGTGGTTGCTGAGTTGTTTCGGTCTCATCCATCCAGCTCTAGGTGACCCCATTTGAGGTTTTCTTGGCAGAGACACTAGAATGGTTTGCCATTTCCTTCTCCAGTACATTTTTACAAATGAGGAAATGGAATCAAACAGAGGTTAAGTGACATATCTAGGGTTATAGACCTGGTAAATGTCTGGGGTGGGATTTGAACTCTGGTCTTCTGTATTCTAGTTCCCATTTTGCCATCTTGCTTCTTTTTTGGTTGAAAGCTAGCAATTGGTTCCAGAAAGCTAATAAGATTCCCAACCTAGCTGAAAGTCAGAGCTGCTGGGATCTAGGAGGGGTTTCAAGGCTACGGAGAGTTTTCAAAAGCCAGATATTTTCCTTGAAGTCTCACCTTAAGTTCTACTTTCTACATGAAGCCTGATTCCCATAGTGCTTGCTCCCTTCTTATAGCCCCCAAATAACTTTGGATTTAATTTGTTTATATTTTATATTTACTTATTTATGTTCATGTTATTTTACCTTAATGAAATATAAGCTTCTTTAGAACATGGGCTGTTTTGTTTTTGTGTTTGTTTAGTGTCTACAGTCTCTGACACAGAAGAGGCACTTGATTATTACCACGTAAATTCATTATTTTTCCCCTAAAATTCCTCCTCACTTTTGAACTCCTCTCACTCTGGTAGAAGCACCACCACCTTCTACTTCTCTGATGATGTAACTATGGGGAAATTAATTAAATAAATAAATGTATTTTTTTTTTAAAGTAGTAAGTCTATTTGCCTCTTCCAGTTTAGGACATGCCAAGAGCCTGTGGATTGTTTTTTTTTTTTTTTATATCTACTAGGCACATAGCACACTGCATAATGCTGTGAGGATATAAAGACACTATCTACCCTTTAGGAGGTGACTGTCTTATTGAAGAAGTTAGATATGCTCACAGATAGTGGGTTTTAGAGATAGCCAAGTAAGGGAAGAAGGATGGGAAATGGCACTTACTATCAGTTCCTTCCTACATTCAGTAGAAGCCAAGTACCTTGGTGATGCCCACCCACCCCTAAATCCCCACCCAAAGGTGTCAAGGTCCATGATATTACATGAATACAGGCATACTCTAAATGCAAGGGTCTTCTTGGCAAGAAAGGGAAGTATTATCATAAATGGTCAAAGGAAGAGATGAATTGTTCTTTTTCTCTTACCTCTACTTTCATTGCATTGAAATTTAAGAGGTCAGAAAGGACTAGAGACTAAAGTAATCTTGCTTGAAATTTTCTGTACTATGGAGAAGATTGTAAGTTCAATTATGCTACTTATTCACACATACTGGAATATTCCAGATGTTGGGGTTGGGGGGGAACCATAGCCTGAGAGAGATAAGGTTTGCAGGCAACCCTGACAAAATAACGAGGATCAGGAAGGGTAATAAACATACAACTGGTCAAGCACAAAACAGTACACATGTGTATTTTTCATTCCAAGATCAGTGCCATCACAGTAGGATCAAGAAACTCAATTTACAGCTATCTTGACTGAAACTTTTCTTTGAGATGTCAGCTGTCTACCTCTAGAGTGATTATCTTTACAGGTCTATTCCAGGAAAAATAGAAAAAGACCTTCCGGGTAACTGAGCCAAACTATATCACTTCAGCTCTCACTAGTAAAACTCAAATCTCTGGTGAACAGCATTACAGCCAAAGAGAGGAAACTGCTTCCTGGTGGGTTGTTTTTCCATTCAGAATATCTCAGAGGCCTGACAAATTTCATCTTGTTTGTGCATTAAAGCACTCTCTAGTAATCAGGGAAGTAATTAAGCTGCTGCTGAGATCCTGCTCTTTGGCTGCTGTCATACAAAGGCAATAATCACACTTGTGAACAAAGGGCCCTTTGCTTTCCCCTCTAGCAAAATTATCTCTTATTATCCTTATATTTTTATTCCTGTCCTATCCCCTTCATGGTCATCAATGGCTTAACCCACAGTAGGACCTGTTCACAATACCCACTATCTAGAAAGCACCGATAAGCAATCCTCACCTTTTCATTGGCTTGGGTGAGCACTCTCTCTCTAGGTTGGAGGATGTATGTTTCACATGCATTGCATTATAGGAAGTGTGAGTATAATCATTTTCATCACTGTAGTCAGGTCCGAGTAATGTCCGAGCCCAAGTTCCCATGTCATAGGGAGGGAGGGTCCCTCCAAATTCAGAGGGCAGGAATTCAGGATGTATTAGTTGGTGAAGGCTGTTCAAATTGTTGCCATGGAGAAAGATCTAGAGGGAAGAACATAATAATAGAAAAATACCCTGAAACACATGACTGAAAAACAATCAACATGCATATATTTAGTCTATAATGGAGTTCAGAAATAAAATCCAGTTCCTTGAGGGAAAAAAAAATCTTGTTTAACAAAAGACAAAAAGGAAACCATCCTTCTCTCAGGGAGATTATATTTTAATAGGAACAATAACATGTTTGCATACATATATGTGTATATACAGAGACAGAGAGAGAGAGAGAGAGAGAGAGAGAGAGAGAGAGAGAGAGAGGAAAAGAGAGAGAGACAGAAGTGAGACAGATTGATAGCATGGGGGGGGACAGACAGACAGACAGACAGTGTTAGAAATATAAAGCAAAAACTAAGTCACCTTAGCAGGGAACTTTACAGCCTGAGATGAAGTGGAGTTGTGGGGAAAGGCTATCTAGAAAGGACCTCCTGCAAAAGGTGAAGAGTCATTGAGGAAACCACGAATTCCAAAAAGTAGGGACAAGAAAAGACAGCATTCCAAGAATAGGGGGCAGGTAATGGAATGATGTGATGAAGCAGAATGGAGCATCACATATATGTTGCATAAAACAACAGAATTTAAGTTTTAGAAAGGGTATTCAGAGACTGCCTAGTCTCTGAACAAGAATATTTCCTACAAAAAAAACCTGAAAAGTAATCATCCAGACTTTGCTTTGAAGACCTGTGAGGGAAAACTCTACTAGTTCCTATTCCACTATTCCCATTTTAATTAAAACTCCACTACTCCCATTTTAATTATAAGTAGCACTAAATATTAGGATGGTATCCACAAATTCCTTACACTAATGCCAAAATATGCTTTCCTTTTCAGTATTATCCAATGCATTCAGTTCTTCCTTATGAGAGGAAGAAAAGCAAGTATAATCCTCCATCCACATGATAGCCCTTCAGGTGCTTGAATATACCTCTCAGGTCTCTTGTGAGTATTCTCTTTTCCAGGCCAAACATTTCAAGTTCCTATAATCAATCATCATGAACAAGTCTCCTGTTTATTCCACTAACATGGCTGCCTTCCATATCACCACCTCCCCCCACTCCCCCTTTATCTCAGTTTGTAAAGTTCCCTGCTAAGGTGACTTCGTTTTTGCTTTTTATGTGCTATATCTTGTCTATGACTCTCTCTCTCTCTCTCTCTCTCTCTCTCTCTCTCTCTCTCTCTCTCTCTCTCTCTCTCTCTCTCTCTCTGTGTTTCTCTTTCCCCTCTTTCCCTTTTCTCTTCCCTTCCTTTTCTCATCCTCCTTTTTCTTCCTCCCTCTCTCTTTATTCTCCCCTCTCCCTCTTTATCTCTCCCTTTGTCCTTTCTCCAGTCCCCACTCCTCTTGCTCTTGCTCTCTTTTCCATAATTTGGGAATTATATTTAGATACATGGCTGCTATAAGTGAATTTGAAGAAGAAATGTTCTGATTTGTGTCAGAATAAAAAATGTATTTGTTGCTTAGGAAAGGGAACGGGACTATTAGTTCTTGCATAGCTCTTGGGATGATCAAATAAGACAATAATTTGATAATACTGTATTTAGCATGGTACCTGGCACACAATAAACCCTATTTAATGGTTAGTTATTATTTTCCCCCCTCTAAACTCACCCTTATTTCAAACTTCCTTATTACTATTGAGGACATCACCATGTTCCTAGTCAGCCGGGTTCACAATCTTACCATGGGCTTCAACTCCTCATTATTACCCAATTTCAGTGTCTATGACATTTCTCAACTATTTATCTGTCTCTCCACTAACAAAGTTATCTCCCTTCTTCAGTCTCTCATCACATTTTATCTGGACTATTGCAGTAGGCTTCTAATTGATCTCTTTACCTCATCTGTCCCAGTTCTAATCCACCCACTACATAATCCAACCTTTATATAACTATCAAAGTAATATTCCCAAAGCACAGGTCTTACTATATTATTCTATAAACCCCAATGGTTCCCAGTTACCTCAAAAATCAACTCTAAACACCTTTGGGATATAAAGCTTTTAAAAACTGATCCCTTGATACTCTCCCAGACTTCTTTGCCTCCTACATTCTTGCTCAGGATGCTCTCTCTCATCTTCATACCTTTGCTCTGAGCTAATTCCCATGTCGAGCTTGTTCACCTTCCTCACTTCTACTTTATAGAATCCCTTGCTTCCTTTAAGACTCCCCTCAAATACAACCTTTTGTAGAAAACCTTTCCTAGTCCCCCAGCTGTTGACACCTTCGTCCAATGTATATTCTCTCTACTCTGTATTGATACTGTATATGCCTATTTGGATACATGTCTTCCTTTTTAGAATGTAAGCTTATCGATGATGGGGACTGTTTCATTTTGTGTCTTGTACCTTAGGGCTTTACATGGTGTCTGACCCATAATAAGTTCTTAATTTATGCTTGCTGATTGCCAGAGGTCTGTCATTGGAGTCAAGAGGATCTGTATTCAAATTGTGTTTCTGATGAATAGTAATTTGTGGGTTGCTAGCAATTAATTTGACCCCCTTAAGGCCCCAACAACTTTCTAAAACTAGAAGTTACAGATGAAGTTGGTCCATTCACATCTGCATTCTCTGGAAGAAGTTTTCACATCAGAAGTTCCCTCCACCTTTGAAATCATAACTCCTACCAATTTTTTTCCCCATATATTTTGTGTGTAAATCAAATAGTGATAGACTTGAAAAGTCTACTAGGAGGAACTAGAAACTAAGAGCAAAGGAAGGAACCAACTTATAAACATACCTTGGGGTGCTAGTAAATTTAGAGGACAAAACTGGAGCTCTTAAAATATTTCAGGTTTAGGAAACTGTTTGACCTCATGGTTTTCTCTCAAAAGCCTTTATGTGAAAACAGGCATCTGCTCCTCAAAGACCATCAACATTTTCCCGGTTTGTGTCTGGGGCTCTGAAAACAACCCAATTCTGCTGAATTATTGATTAAATCCAGGCTATTTGCAAACTCCAGCTGAGGCTCTAACACTCAGTGGCTACACAAAAATACCCATCACACAGAGAAATAAAAAAAGAGGACTTGAGAGAGCCCAGCAAAGAAAAGACATGACAGAAATCCCGACAAATTTCTTGCTTTGTATATTTATAAATATAAATATATAAATAAAGACATGCACATTGAAATCTTTCTTTAATTACCCTTTTCCTTGTCTTGTCTTTGAGGAATGGTTTGATTAGTGTGTACAAGGCGTGAATGTACCAGGGTTGATTGACAAAATGGACTCCTCCAAAGCGAGCAGGAAAACTGTCCTGTAGTGAAGAAAGAAATGGAGACCAATTAACAAGCACACCAGGGTCGACAGGGAGCCAGCAGGACTATGGCCCAGAGAACAAGGCTGTTTCTTATCCATGACTAAGCCACTCGCTAATGAATGTGAGAGGAAGAAAACACACTTATTCCCTTGCTGTTAAGGTCTCCTGCCCACTTCCTCCCTCTTTCCCATCAACTCCAGCTCTTCTCATGTCTGCCTTTTGGTGCTGGGAGTTTTAAAAGGACAATCAATAGGTGGGTGGACAGCCTTTCCATGGGTGCCTCTTACTCTGCCCTGTGGAGTCTCTATTCAGTGAGAGGGGGTAGGTGGGATGGAGGCCTGTCTGTGGGGGGGAAGGGGGAGAACCTGAATTCTAATTCTTCTCTCTTTGTTGGGCAATCAGAGTTTTGGTTCCCACACACACTGGGCACATGATTCCTCTCTTCACCCTTTCCTCCATCTACACACAAACAGGCAGCTCACATTATCATAACAGTAGATGAACTTTCCAGGTCAATGAACTCAGGGTTAAGGAACCAGGAAAAGGGCTGAAAATGGTCATGGGCACCCAGAAAGAGGAGGGCACAAGGGGAATGACCAAATGGAGTGTCTGGTGGTAAATTTTTTTGTTTGTTTGTTTGAGGCACAGAAAAAAAGTTCATAAAGTTAGCTAAAAATCTGGCCCAGGCACACTACTCAAAGGGGGGAATTGACTGATACTGTAGATTCCAAAACTCGGTCTCCTACATAGACGGGGATGAGGAAGGGGTTTGTGCTTTTATTTGGTATAGAGAATTCCCAGGTGAGGAAACTGTCAATGCACATCCCATCCTCTCTACAATTGGGAAAGTCTCAAAGAGTTGCCTTGACTACTGAGAGTTAAGTGATTTGACCAAAGTCACAAGGCCGATATGTGCAAAAAGCTATTACTTTTCCTGATTCAGGGGTGGGGTGGGGGTGAGGGTGGGAGTAGGATGGTCACCTGTCCGCTATAAAAGGCAGTTGGGCAACACAGTGGAGAGAGAGCTGGATCTAGTCAGGAAGACTCATCTTTCTGAGTTTAAATCTTCCCTCAGATGTATAATGCTGGGCTAGTCACTTAACTTTGTTTGCCTCAGTCTCCTCATCGGTAAAATGAGTGGGAGAAGGAAATGGCAAACTACTCCAGTATCTTTGCCAAGAAAACCCATATGGGATCACGAAGAGTCAAACATAATTGTAAAGAATCAATCGCAGCACCAGCCCACTATATTATGCTTCCTTTACAACACAGAATGGCATACAGTAAATTAAGTGTTGAGAACATCATAAAAAGGGCATATGTTATTCGATTTTTTATCTATAGAATCATTCTAAAGAAAAGAGTATTATTGGCTCTTCTCTTTACTGATGAAACTCACAGAAGAGGGGAAGTGTCAAGGCCCAGACCAGAAACCCTCCAGAGAGCACTCATCCCCAGTACTAGGAAGGAGCTTTTTTCAACTCTGAAAGAAGAACTTGAGGATCCCTGGAGAGGTTTCTACTGAGTGTCAGGGGACTTGATTTCTCAAAGGGCAACATAAATTCAAAGCAAAGAATACTGTACTACCCACTAATCTCAACATACTGGAATTCTGGTTGGGGGAAGGATCCTCTGCTCTGAAGATCCTTCCCTTAAAACATTTCTGGAGGTCTCAACTTCCTGGAAATATGAGCCAAATGGGATAAACTATTCATGTTAAAGATATCCAGAACCTTTATCATTACCTGGAAAATGCAGCATGCCTGAACTCCTGACCAAAGGTTACTTAATGGGATCTATAAGATAAGCCTGGGTTAGATCTTGCTTCTAATATTCTGGAAAACCCTAGATTTTGCAGAAGCCTTAAACCAGTTGAGATGATGATGATGATAATAATAATAATAGCTAGCGGTTATATAATCTTAAGGGGTTTAAAGTATTTACAAATGCTATCTTTTATGACAGTTGAATAAATGTCCTGTTCATTGCCTTGACACCTGCACTGTTAATTTAATATCAAGGCTGTGCATTAGAGCCAGAGCCATCCTCCTCGTTCTACCACCAAGAGAACTGACAAAACCCAGTAAGTGCTCATCTGACTGTCCACTGCAATATGAAAAGCAACATTAGGTCTATGTTATATATAATTACCAGACACTGGATGAGATAGTCATCAATAATCATTGGACTTTGCTATTAATATTTCTGATCCAGTGAATTGAACCTCGGTAGTATAATATATAACCAGAAGGAGGTCACACACACACAAACATTTCCTCCTTTCTTCCCTTTGGGGAAGATAGCACAATTTGTCTTCCAGAGGGCCAGAATACGTCTCCTCAGAGATTGGGTTTGGGAGATAGAGGTTAAGGACTGCAGAAGGAAGTCTTAAAGAAATGACCCACTGCCTCCCTTCTTGATCTTAGATGTTGAGAGGCAGGTAAATTTCCTGACTCTGGATCTTCCCAATATCCCAACTGCCACCTTTCCCTTTGAGACTTAGTTCAATTCTCAGCCCTGGTATTGAACTAGTTCTCCCTTTTGGGGAATGGTATGATTCTCCCCAAATCTTCAGTCTCCTTCTTTGATATCAGCAAGCAGGAAGACTTGATCTAAATGGTAACACTTTATTCTTGAGAACACACAGGGCAGGGAGAGTGAGGGTATTGGGTGAGGAAAGTGGGAGATAGGAATCCCTAAATATTAGCAACTGACCTCCCCCCCAAATCCTGAGGGGTTCAGACTAGCTGCCTGAGCCTTCTTTTGGTCAGTTGTTGGGTTTGTTCTTCCTCCTAACTTAATCTGGCTATGAGTTGAGGTTCAGGACAATTAGGGGAAAGAGAGATCTTCTCATATTCTATAGTTGCAGTCTACTTTTGTCTTCAGTTTTAAAGAGAGATTTAGGGGTTCACTGAAAGGTAGTTAATGTCCAGAGGGATCCTCTACCTCAGAGGTCCTCCCCTCAGACCATCCATTCCAGCAGAGAGCTGATCAGAAGTAAGCTGGCAGTTTTGAATTCTCTCAGCTCTTCTATTCCTTCCTGGAATCTTGAGTCTTCCTTGCCTTTCCCTTGCTTGGGCTGTTCCTTTGCATTGCTGGATCTGATTTTTTCTCTCCTTTTGTAAAATTCTCTCTTACAGTAACCTTGATAGATATTAGACTGAATCTTTAAGGATCCATAACCTAGCATAGACATAGGATGGGAATTATTATCTGAGCTGGAGTCAGCCTTAGAGATATCCATAATGAGGGAAATGGTGAGTAAATAATTGCCTTATCACCAGAGGGAATCTATCTATCTATCTATCTATCTATCTATCTATCTATCTATCTATCTATCTATCTATCTATCTATCTATTGAGAGTATGTATGTATGTATGTATGTATATATATATGTATGTATGTATCTTCCAGGACTATATCTTGACCCTCCCTTCCTCGACACTTGATCTTTCAGACTGTCTCAGGACCAGAGATCACAATTTCTCTCCACTCCCACCCAGAAAGTGATTGATCTAGTCATAATCTAATCTAATCTGTCCTGAGACAAATTTATTCTGGCTGGTTAGAAAAAGTGAGTAAATCCAGTGTCCTATAACAAGTAGCCTTGGAATCCTCATTAACAGGTCTCCTAATAGGCTAGTCACTTTAGGCCCAGAATTTTTTAAATTCCTACCCTTTCCTCCAATGTAATCAAATCAACATTGCAATCTGGAACACAGCTTCCCAGGTTACTGAGAAAGAGGAAAGGGTAGTTCAAATCTGAACTTAGACCCTTACTAGCTGTGTGACCCTAGGCAAGTCACTTAACCCTATTTGCCTCAGTTCTCTCCTCTGTTAAATGAGTTGTAGAAGGAAATAGCAAATCACACCAGTATCTTTCACAAGAAAACCCTAAAAGGGATGGGATCAGGAAAAATTGGACAAAAATGAAAAATGACTTAACATTGTAACAATCACATACCACAATTTTTTTTTCAGTCATTCTCCTATTGAGGAATATCCCTCAGTTTCTTTTTGACCGGAAATATAGTTGCACCCTTGACAGACAGGGGAAAATTAGTCTCTGGATCATTCTGAACTCTCAAATTTTTCTCCCCTCCCCAGTATCCCATCAGTTGCTACATCCTATAGATACCTTCTTTGCCACATTTCTCCCATCCATCTCTCCATTCACATTACTACCACCTTTGTTTAGACCTTCAACACCTCTTTCTAGGCTATTGTAATCAGCTCCTGATTGATTCCTTGCCTTCATTCTCTCACCTCTAATCTGCACAGCTGCCTAATTAATATTTATAAAGTCCAAGTCTGATTACTTCATGCCCTAGCTCAAGAAGCTTCAGAGTCTTCCTCTCACTTCTTTTATTAAACACAAGCTCTTATGTTTGACATTTTGAGCCTCCACAATCTGAATCTAACCTGTCTTTCCAGACTTATTTCATGCCGTTTTCCCTCACAAACACATTCTACCCTCTGGTCAAATTGCCTCACCTTGCCTACCTAGTCTATCTCAAACCTGATATTCCAACTCCTGACTATATGCTTTTGTACAAACTCTCTAATTCTTAGAACGCTTTCCCTCTTCATCTCTATCTCTTAGAATCTCTATTTCTCTTTAAAGATGAGCCCCGGTTTCACCTTCAAAACAGTTAACTAGCTGTTAATGTTACCCCCATGGTTATTTCTTGGTTGTTTGAGTCATATCCAATTCTTTGTGACCCCATTTGGGGTTTTCTTGGGAAAGATACTCGAGTGGTTTGCCATTTCCTTCTCTGGCTCATTGTACAAATGAGGAAACTGAAGCAAACAGGGTCAAATGACTTGCCTAGGATCACACAACTACTAAGCATCTGAAATCAAATTAGAATTCTGGAAGATGAATGTTCCTAACTCCTGGTCTGGTACTCTATCCATTGCAACTCCCACGTGCCAGTGTTCTTGATATATCCCTGAAATAACTTTACTTATTCTTCATATAGTTTCTGTCTACTATTTCCTTCCAGTAAGATATCAGGATCTTGAAAGTAGAAGCTTTTTGTTTTTCTTGTTGTAACCCCAGTACCGAACACAGCTTGTTGAAATGAATTAAATTCCTTTGGGATAAAGTCCGCTTTTCATATGTTCAAATTTCCCTACCTGCTTATTCCATACCTTTAAGCTATTGGTTCCCAGGGCATTGCCTATACAGGGACCTGATTTGCTTGCTTCCTATCTCAAATCGCCTTGAGTGGCAACCTCAACCTAAACATCTTATATTCTGATCTGCCAACCTGCTAACTACTGACAGAATTAATCATGCCTCAGCAGGAGTCAGCACCTGATGGACCCCTTTGGTTAGATGCACTAATAGATCTCCCTTACCTCACACCTGCCCAGCCTGACTGCTTGGCCTGAGGGACACATTCAATTTACCAGCAAATACACCAGACACTTAGCCACAGGCTCCAAACACTGCCGAGGAAAAAACAACGAGCAGACTAATATTTACCAGATTGCATTCATTTTGGCTGGTCGAATTAGAAAATGAGGCATATCTTAATACTTTTGGGGTTGCTAGGCTTACTTTCAGTCAGCTCCATTACACTAAAGAACTCGCTAAACCATTAGCAAGACAATCTGAAAGCTCAAAAAACATTAGAATTGAAGCAAAAAGTGTGCTGTGAGCTGTCTCTTGCAGGTACATAGAATCGCATGGCTGGATCTCTTTTTGTATCAAGGAAAGGGGATTATTAACTTTTCTCCACCCAGAAGCCTTTGAACCTCTAAGATGCTCTGGCATCTTCTACACAGGGAACTGATTTTAAAGTGTACACACATTGAACGGTGCTCCAGTGCGTGTATGTGTGAACACACACATACAAATACTTTGGGGGATTCGCACGTCTATGTGTATATATCATGATCATATATAATGTCACATAAAAACTATAAGGACTTCCCATATATACACAGATGCACACAATATACATACATGTATACATGTATGTGTAAATGTGATGTAGATCAATTTTACTTCTATATTCATACTCTCATGCATATATTTATACATGCACATATACACACAAGTATATAAAAACCTAGGTATATACATTCACACACATTTGTACATGCCACATGCACATGTGTGGATGTATACTGCATATTTGTGTGTACATATTTCCATGTGGGTATGTACATGCATATATGTATGTATAGATTAACTACACACATATGTTATATGTGGTGTACCTATTATATATATACTATACATATGCATTGTAGAAATGTTAACTAGAAATATTTCCTATGACTCTGTTTAGGGCTTACATTAGAAAGAAAATAGAAAAATGTATTAAAGTATGAAGAAATCAGCTCCTGGAAAGACATTTGCCTTTTTGCTTTGCAGAGATCTTTTTTATTTGTCTTGGAAAGGCAGAAACATGTTAAGAGATGTGGACAGAACTATCCAGTGTGAGTATAGGGATGTGTGTGTGTGTGTGTGTGTGTGTGTTATCTTGCCTATATAGACTTTGAAAAGTTATATGAGTTATATTCTGTAGGTGTATGCCCATAAAAATATGAAAGCTTGATATAGTGGAGAGACAGCTTTGAAACCAGGAAGCCTTGGATTCAAGTCCTGTCTATCACAGAGACTGTCTGTGTGACTCTGTGCGATTTACTTTACCTCTCAGTATTGTAGGTTACTCTCTAATTCTCTAAGCTGCAAAGAATATGAATATATATGTATACATATACATATGTATATGCAAATATACATACACATATATGTACATAGGTGTATATCACATATATGTTTAGGTGCATATGCACAGCAGATGGGCCACTGAGCTGCCATATGCAGTAGTAGACCTTAAAAGGAATGTATCTCCATCTCCTGGCATGCTCTCTTTCTTCATCTCTGTGGAGTGGCCTCTTTCTTGTAAGATGGTCTCTCTGTGTCTTTCACTGTGTGTCTCTGTTTATCTGTCTTTGCATCTTTGTCTTGATGCTTTGCTGATCTCCCTACCTTTGAACAGAAATAGTAACCTCTGGCTCTGGTTCTTGTCCCTCTCAGCTTTGTTCTGATCCTAGTTTTGTCCCTGCCTCTGGTTGGTCCTCACCTAGTTATATACTCTAGAATCACAGAAAGCAATAGAATAGGAAGGGACCTTAGAAATCACCTAGTCATATCCTTACATTTTATAGATTAAAAACAAAACAAACAAACAAAAAAAAAACTAACACTGAGATGCAGAGAGAAAAAGAGTAGTAAATACAGAGCCTCAATATGAACCCAGGCTCTCAAATAATACAGGACTCTTTCCACTAGACTTTTGAGTGTGGAAATTTATATTGGAATAAAGTGGCAGAAATCAGGGAATTAGCCTAATAGTGGAAGTGTTATTAAGTTTGGAGATCTGGTGTTTCAAAAAGTCTTTTCCTTAAAAGGAATTGTTTATTGCTCAGTTATTTCAGTCATGTTCCCTCTTCATGACCCCATTTGAGGTTTTTCCAGCAGAAAAACTGAAATGGTTTGACATTTCCTTCTCCAGTTCATTTTACAGATGAGGAAATTGAGGCAATATGCATTCTGCCCAATAGGATGCTTGACAAATTGTCTTCTCTCCTAAAGATAATTTGGACTTATTTAATTATTTATTAGTTCATCTATTTATTTATTTGATTTATATTTATATGATTAATTATATGTATAACTAATTTATTTAATATTAATTTAACATTACATGATTCAGATGAGAGACAGCATGGTATAGTGGAAAGGGAGCAGGTCTCAGGATCAATAACACCTAGGTTCAAGTTCTACCTCAGTCACATATTTGCTGTGTGACTCTAGACAACTCATTTCACTTCTCCATTAAGTGTGCCTCTCTAGGTAAAACTCTAAGCAACTATCTAAGTTACAGAGTCAGGGCATATCTGCAATGGTGGAAGGAGTTTTCCCCATAGAACTTCCTATACCAATAAAGTTAAATCTGATCCAATGGTATTTAATATGCTATAGATAATAAGCCAATTCAAGAAACATAAAAAGAGAACCAACATTGGTGAGAAGTCCTATGGTTTGAGACTGTGATCTCTATAGAGACCTGTCCTGGGTTTCTGCCCTAGTAGAATTATGATCACTTTCATCGATATCCATCTATATGATTCAAAATGACGATTCTTTTGTCTAATGAAGTCAACATCCAGTTGTTTAATATAGCCCTGAGTGAACATGACAGCACAACCACCCTCATCAGTGATCTGTCTGAAGTGCTAAAGACAAAGCTAATTAATTACCAACCATTGCATTCTTACCAGATGCTCTTATTTTTGTTATATTGACTTTTTCTGGGAACTTGAGATAATAGGCAGACAAGGTGGAAGGTGAGCCATCAAATAATATGTCCCCACTTAGATCATAATATTTTCTCTGAGCACCTATGGGACTTAATTCTTGGGCACTATGGAACACTTAACAGATTTATTTCTAATAAAGTTTCATTTTTTTTCTAAATTTTAAATTGAGTCTCAGGTCTGTCTTTCAAACCTTTTCCTCATTTATTTGTTCCTAACAAAGACAAGGAATGCATTTCAAATTCTAAATCCCAGAGCATCTTCTAATTTGCAGTGACTGAAATTGAAGATGTGAGTTCAATCCTGCCCAATAAACAAATACTGGGATCTGCAGACAGGAGAACAGCATCCTTGGGTCCCTCATTGAAATGAGCTATGGACATAAAAACCTAACCAGACCCAACTCAATCTTCCCATCTAGATTACCAAGGACTATTAGAATTGCATGTCAACCTTCAGCACCATAAAGGAACTGGGGAGGGACAGTAAATAATTATTCCTCCTTCTCATTAGGTATTCACCAGTGAGGGATGTCTTGGAGAGGGCTGAATAAGGAGTTTCTAAAATTATATTTAATAGCTCAAGATAACTGAATGTCTTTGTATTTGATCACCAAGAGATATCACTGACCAACTAATTTGTTAGTTATTGCTAGCCTAATTAATAAATTGACTTTCTTACCTGGAAGGAGTCTCTCAGAATTTTTAATTGTCACAACACAGTATACATTTTGGTAAATATAAGGCACAAGTCTCCCCTCCTCCACTGTCTCCATATACATATAAACTACACCTACTGGTTGAGACCAAATAGTTGTCCTCACCTGATGGTCCATCTGGTTGATTCCACCAATTCTCCTACCCCACCAACAACCTACTCCTGCCTGAAATGACTTCACTGATTCTAACCGCCAATACAATCAAAGCCTCTAAATACGACTCAGGTGTGTGCATGAGTATGTCTAAGCATGGCTTATAAAATTCATCAGATTGTACTCATTTTAACTGCTATCATTAAAAAGGGAAACATCTTACTATTTTTAGGGATGTCCTACATGGATTGAAATCTCTACTGAAGTGGCAGCACATGAAAATAACCCATTCCCTGGAAGCACTATAATCTTTGTTTTATCATGAAAATAATTTCCAGATGTCTTGTTTTATAACCAGTGGATATCTAGCATACATTCACACAAAAAGAGAGAGAGAGAAAGAATAGAAAAGAAAGGACAGATTATATCTCGCCAGCATCTCTCTAAAATATTCCCTTATTCACCCAGGCAACATTTATCTTATTTCTAAGCCACAGAATTGCCTAGCAGTCTTGATTCTCTTTTACTTGTCTTTATTAGCTAATTTTCTGTGGTGTATTAAATGCTATTAAACTGTGATTTTACTGATATAGGGAACTTCATTGTAGGAAACTGCTACCACTACAGTCTCCACCTACTCTTCTTTTAATCAGCTCTATTATGTTAAAGATCTTGATAAAGCATAAGGTTTATCAAGCTCAAGGAATATTAAAATTGGAAAAGAGTTTGTACTATGAACTGATCCTTTGATATCACTTTCTCTCTAATAGACACACACACATGCACACAGACTGTGTGGCACTGGGCAAGTCACTTAACCCTGTTTGTCTCAGTTCCATCACTTACTTGCTCTATAACCTTGAACAAGTCCCTCAACATCTTTGAAATTCTTTTTTTTCCTGAGCTATAATATGCACTGAGTTTTGTAGTAGCCTCTCACCCAAATTTATAACACTTCAAAAGTTTTGATCCCAATATATTTAAAAGTAGAATTTCTTTTTCTTTTAGATCAGTAACAAACACAGCAATAAGAATTTATTACCTGTCTTTTGTGTCCAGACATTTTTATAGGCACTGAGAAAACAAAGACCAAACTGAAAAAATATTTACCCTAAAAAAGCTTATGTTCTGTTGGAAGAGTTAAACTCATTCCTATGTTACCAGTCACATCTGGCCCACTTTCTTGAAGTTTACTCTCAAGGGTGTGCTGGTAAATGTTTAACAACTTGCTGTCAAAACAATTAACAATAACAACAAACTTTGAAGTTCATTTGCATTATTAACTTTTCTCTTCACCACTTTCTTAATTTTGGACAATAAAAAAAAATAATAAATCAAGCCCTGATGTGTTGCATTTGCCAGTTGTAAATACTCCTGCTGAAAACTGAAAAATCAGTTCTTAGGTAGTTGGTTGGAGCTGGCCCCAAGATGCTCTTGTAATCATGTAAGCTTTTTTATTTTTATCACCTTTTAGATTTCATTTTGACTTCATTTTTTCTTCCTCTGTGCTGAAGGCAAGATTATATCTATATTTGGGGGTTCAAAAAGAAAAATTCTCATGCAGAGAGAAATTGATGACAGCAGAGCATTGAAGCCACTTAGTAACATAATAAAATATTGAGAGACCCCTGCTGGGACCTTGGTCCTTTGGTTTTATTTTTTAATGCCAGAGCAGTGCATTGTTGATACAGGCAAATCCAGCTTTTTGGATTGTATGTCTTTCAAATATGTTTTAAAACCATAGACTAAGATAAGAGTATTCATAAAAAGGTCAGGATGTCCCAACAAAGGGAAACACATCATATGGAAGAATTATTTTTTTGATGATGGACACGGTACGGTGTTCCACTGTAAGCTTTTAGAGCTGAAGCTGTTAGAGCTTACAATAAAACTAATACTTTTGGGACACCTTGCATTATTAGCATCTTTGAATTATTTCTCTGTTTTTTAAAAATTTAAATACATTCATAGATTTGCAATCTCATAGGTATAAGTACTTTTTTTCCCACCAAGATAATCTGAACTAACCCTGTGATTATTTATTCTATGTGATTCTTTTCCATGTATTTCTGTAAATCCTCCTACAGTAGCCACCCAAGGTGCCTGAGACCTTCCTCTGGTTTTTTAATTTTTCAGATGTATCAAAGCAGAATTTGTACTGTCCATTTGTCATCTCACATTCTTATTATATGTCTTATCTACCTTTTTGCTGGGCTCCCATGCCCCTGACTATGTGTTTTATATCAGTTCTTACAAATGAATTTATATAGCTAACATCTGGCAGCCCAATACTCATCATGTATATACCAATTGCCCTTTTGGTCACCTACTATGTTTATTCTCTGGAAATCTTTTATTTTTTTCATGATTCAAAGATGAATCACAGTACTGATAAACCCTGTTCACTCCATTCCATTCCTCAAAGCACTTTCTCCTTTCCAATCTGTACTCCTCCTCTGATTCTTTCCTTCCTACCTTCTTTCTTTCCTTTCTTTCCTCTCTTCTCTCTCTCAGCAATGAAAAAAGAAAAATCACCAAAACAGCCCCATAGAAACAATCTGTCTGATGAACAAGTATTATATTACAGAAACACTACTTGAATTCCTTTCTGGAGCCACAAGCAGGATATATGATTACACATATTAAACTCACACACACAAATACACATACATATGTATACGTATAATTTTCTCATTTTGAAATCGATTCAATGCCCCTATCTCCTTAATCAATTGCAAAACATGTTGCTAATTATCACTTGGTGATGAAATTCCTGATGAGGAGATTTTTGGAGCTTAGTTGGCTAAAGCCTGGCTACGTGATCTCTAGAGTCCCTTTCACTTCTGAAAATCCATGAGCCTTTGCACCTCTGATGCTGATCCATCACTAGACAAAGGTTTACAATAAATTTAAAAGATTATTGGGCTCCTACATCTCAGTGAGCTTGGAAAAGCTATTCAATCAACATTTCCACCTTTGCTACCCTTGATGTTCTTATTCACTTCTATTTCCTGGCTTTCATATTGCTAGAGGAAGAGGATACAAATGACTTCTGTTAGCAAAATATATTACTTCCCAATACAGAGAAATCAATTCGATTAATAAATATTTATCAAGTACCTACTCTCTGGCAGGCACAATGATAGGTTCTGGGGATACAAAGACAATAACAAAACAGTCCCAGCCACAAAGAAACATATTCTCTTGGAGATCTTCCCTTCCTGGCAAAAAGAAAAAACTAAAAAGTTAAAAAAAAAAACCAAACCTTAGAGCCTGCACTTATCAACTATATTTTAAGTTGCATGTCTTCTCTCCTTTAGCCCTGTTTGTATTTTTCTTAAGCCATGGAAGGTGGACGCATATCCATGCTATGACTGGTCGCATATTTCTGGGGCAGTATAAATGTGGACACAAATAAAATAAAATTCCACCACACAGGTTGTAGTGAAAATGCTTCATAAACTTTAGTGTTATGAAATGTGGGCTATCACTACCATTTGTTTGACTATTTTTGAGCTTTGTTTTGGACCTCTGATTGCATTGATGGATGAAATTTCTGGTAAGAAGATTGCTCAATTGGCATCACCAACTTTTCTGCAATTTACAGTGTTAAGAGAAGTTGCCAGAGGGTACTGAGAGATCAAGGAACTTGCCCAAGGTCACATAGCCAAAATGTATTAGAAGAACACTTTGATTGAGATCTGACTCACTTAATCCAGCCCTCAATCCATTTTGTTTTTCTGCTTCTGATTATGATCAGTTAGTTACTCAGCTAATAAAAATCATTTCCCTCATCAGGGAAGACAGAAGAAAAGATTTTCCAACTGCTGAAATGGGTATAATTGATTCAAAGGGAAGTCCTCATTTTAATCCCACATCTAATAGAGATGTCTGTATTTTGTAAGCCAAGTGATTATGATTACTCTGCTAGTCCCATTTCTGAGGGAGCTCTGTTGATAGAAGTCACAAACTAGTTCAAGGTTTTCCTTCATTATATTTCATTCTTTCAATACAAGATATAATTTAACTCTACTATATTATATTATGTTATATAATACCATATTGTATATTACATTGTATCATTATACTATATTATACTGTGTTATATTACTTCATATTCTACTGTATTGTTCTGTAATGTGTTGTGTCATGTTATGTTATTTGATGCATTTCATATTATATTATGTTGCTATATTACATTTTGTTGGTATATTTTGTTATATTACAAGCAACAGAGAGAGCATAAGACAGAGGAGTAAAGGGAAAGAGAGGAAGGAAGAGAAAGATAGAAAAAGACAGTGGAAAGGAGGATGAGCAGGAAGGGATTTTTGATAGTGTCTCCAAGAAAGTCCTTATTTAAATTAGATTAAATTGCTAAAATGATGGGTTGTTATTGATACCCAAATTCCTGAAAATTATAGTTGATTCTAAATGGCTATTGAGGATACAAATTAATCCTCTCTTTATAGAACCTGGGATTTTAAAAGATAATATAGACTAGGGAATGTAAGAGAATTAATGTTTGCTCCTCAGATTCACTGGGCCTTCTTGAAACTTCTAATCTTTAAATGATCTTCCTGAAGGAACTTTGAACCCTCAGATCCACTTCAGATAGGTGCCAGTCCACTGATAAAGATTTACCCCTGGGGGGTATCAATGTCCCCTTGCAATTTAAGCAAGATTTACATGACTGTTTGTTCTCTTGGATACCTGGCCAGTATCAGAGATTAATCTAGGTAATGAGGACTGTAATGGATTTATTGGAGTAGGGTTTATTCAAAAACTATTTATTAAGAGGTTACTTTGTTCAAGGCATTGTGCTAGGACTAGGTGTACAAAGCCAACAAAAAGGAAATGATCTATGCCCTCAAAGTTCTTATATTCTATATATATATAGTAGTCTCTTGGTGATCGAGAATGACTATTGTCTTTGTGCAGTTTCATCTACGGTGTACCCTCATGTGGCTTTGGAGTCCAAAGGCTGAGGTGCAGAGTTTGTGGCACATGGGCCATGGGACTCCAGTTGTTACGGGAGGTGTGGTTGTGGCCTGGTGTCGGCGTTCACGCGCAGCTGCAAGACGTCGACGTCGTTCATCTTCAAAGGTGGTGGCGGCATTGTGAATGTGGGTTCGCCAGCTGCTTCTGTCAGAGGCAGCGAGTTCTAGCTGCTTTGGTGTAATGCCAGCCCACTCCAAGTTGGACTTCAGCTGATCCTTGAATCTTTTCTTTGGTCAGCCTTGTTTCCTGAGTCCAGCTGACAGTTCACCGTAGAATACCTGTCTTGGTATTCGCTGTGGGTCCATGTGGATGGCATGTCCAGACCATCGTAGCTGGGAGGTCTTCAATAGCAGTGTTATTCTCGTCGAACCAGTCCTGGTGGTTGCGTTGTTTTGGGCCTAGGACTGCCTTTGATGTTTCCTTCACTGCGTCTCTGAACTGGTTCCATTTCTCGGTTGAGCTTCCAGTGAGTGGTCCCTTGGCAGACAGCTTGTTGTCCAGGCAGGACTGGAATGTTTGCAAATAAGATGGATCTCTAAGATGACTCACATTGTAAAATGTACGAACTGTCTGGGCGTGTTTTGGATGGCGAGGTGCAATGCGCATTTGAAGAGTCGCTCTAATCAATCGATGGTCTGTCCAGCATTCAGCTCCTCTCATGGCTCTGGTGATCTGTACATCCTGGATGTCTCACCGGCGTACAATAATGTAGTCAATGAGATGCCACTGTTTTGATCTTGGGTGCATCCACGTTGTTTTGTATTTGTTCGCCATTCTGAACACAGTGTTCGTGATGGTGAGTTCCAACTCTGAGCATTTGCTGAGCAGCAGTAGGCCGTTGCTGTTCATTTTGCCCACGCCGTGTTTGCCAAGCACTCCTTTCCATCTTTCATGGTCCTGGCCAATGCAGGCGTTGAAGTCTCCCAGTAGTATCAGCTTGTCATTTGTGGGCACTGAGTGCAGGAAGGCACTCAGGTCAGAGTAGAACTGCTCGATGGTCTCCTCTGTGCTGGTCAGTGTTGGGGCATATGCGCTGATGATTGTGGCATACCGGTCTTTGCTGAGAGGCAAACGGATCTTCATGAGCCTCTCACTGATGCCCACAGGCAAGTCTGGCAGCTGTTTGAGCAAACTGGTCTTGATAGCCAGGCCAACACCATGGATTCTGTCTTCATTTGAGGCTCTACCTTTCTAGAAGAAGGTGTATCCAGTGGTGGGTTCGCTGAGTGATCCCTCTTCTGGTAAGTGTGTTTTGCTTAATGCTGTGATGTCGATGTTATATCACGCCAGTTCTTTACTGATTAGAGCTGTTCTTCTCTCAGGTCTTGGGGTATTCTCTCTGTCAAGTAATGTCCTGATGTTCCATGCTCCTAGTAGGAGTTTCTTTGTATTTTTTCTTTTATTTCGACCACTTAAAGGGGATGACCCGCCAGCCTCGGTGTGCTGACCGGGTGTTTGTAGGGCAGGCAATGTTTGGGACACCTTTTCTAGTCCCCCCCCTTGATTAGGGTGAGCAGTGCTGTCCTAGAGAGGGCTGCTCAGTCGCCCAGGATGCTGCCGAATGTCCCTGCTGCCCTACAGAGCTGATTGACCACTGGTCTGTGGGCCACCTACGTGCAGGATCGTGACTACAACTGCCAGTGGTCACCTCCACCTGTTGCGTCACCACTCCCCCATTGCAGCAGGTCTTGAAGAGGGTGGGCGGGGTCAGGATAGATGAGTGTGCACAAAGATACGTGTGTGTGAAGGAGATTTAAGTGGAAAAGCCGATGCACAGAGACAGTCCCACTCTCTTGGCGTTGGAAGCCTGGGTCCAGTGGCACAAAAAAAAAATTGTTACGCCTGGAGACTTCCTCAGCTGCATTGGATGGCTGTGTTGTCCTTTGTGCTCCAACACGCCCTGAGCACTCCACAGTGCCTTGCTGCGTCGCCATCTCAGCTGTTGAACCTTCTTATTGGTTTCTTCCATCTGTTCAGCTGAAGCAGTCTTCACATGCTGGGTGAGCAAAGCCCTGGTTCACCAGGGGTTGACGACCCGATGGCTACCCTCACAAGGTTTAGCCGGCCTGTCAAAGCTGTTGCCCGGGGTGTGGCCACTGCCACATGCTAGCAGCTACTGGGAGCCACAAGTGAGAGCTGGGTGTCAGGTGGGGGTCAGAGGCTGGAGAGCTGCCCTAGGAGGGCACAACAGGCCCTCCATACCAGAGATACTACCCCTCCCTGAGCACCCCATGCACCCCTCTTATATTCTACCAAACTCAAAATACCCCATAGATTTACAAAATGAGCACTGGACTTTGGAGTTGGAAGACCTGGATTTGAATATTAACTTTGCCATTTACTGTCAGAGTGACCATGGACACTTAGTACTCCTGAGACATTGGAGAAAATCTCTTAAATTTACTGGGTGTCAGTTTCTCCATCTGAAATGAAGAGATTTGATTGGAGGGCCTTTAAGATTCCTTCTAATGCTATATTTCTGATTAAGAGGGAGGAGCTCTTTGTTTTCTGATGCCTGATAGAATACTGGATCTATCTAGTCAGAAGATCTGAATTCAAATCCATCCTCAAGTATTTAGTAACTGTATGGCCCTGAACTAGTCACTTGATTTCTGTTTGCTTCTGTTTCTCATTTGTAAAATTGCAGTATTAATAGCACTTAGTTTTTAGGGTTGTTGTGAGGTTAAATGAAATAGCATTTGTAAAGCACTTTTTAAACTTTAAAATACTATATAAATGTTAACTATTACTATTAAGAGCTTACTATATGCCAAGCTCTGTGCTAAGGGGTGAGAATATAAAGGAAGCATAATCCCTTCCTTTAAAGAGCTGACATTCTGATAGGGGAGACAACATAAAAATAATTAGATTTAAGCCAGATACAAAGTAAATGGAAAGTCATTTCAGAGGAGAGGCTAATTTAACATTAGAGAGTTTTCAAATGGCTTTTGGTGACAGAACATCTGATTGATAAGGCATCATTGTCTAGTGAAGGAGTTCTTAACCTGGGGTTTGTGAACTTAAAAATTTTTAATAAATATTTCAATAAAATTGTTTTTCTGTATAATCCTATGCATTTAACGCTATGTTTCTCAAATTCAGACAAGGGATTTATACCTGGCATCAGATTGCCAAAAGTTTTCATGATATAAAAGAAGTTAAGAACCCATAGTTTAGTAAATTGGACTCTGCCCTTGGAAACAGGAAGATGTGAGTTCAATTACCTTCTCAAATACTACCTATGCAACACTGTTTAAGTTACTTAAACTTTCTGTGACTTGGTTTTCTCAATTTTAAATGAGGAAATTGGACTCCATGGACATTAAAGTTTCCTTCCGTTCTAAATTTATGATTCTGTGATTTTGTTGGGGAGATTTAAAGTTAGCAAAATTAGCAAAATTTTCTTCCTCTGCCCTCACCTTTACCACAACAAGCAGTAGCCATGTTGATATTATTTTATGGGAAAACACTTAAAAATGGAAAATAATAGTTAAAAAAAACCTCTCCCCTGCTATAAGTCTGTAAGGCCTGTTCATACTGCAGAGGATAGGTCTTAAAATTCATGAGCTGCCTTGACTATAATGATATCTATCTATCTATCTATCTATCTATCTATCTATCTATCTATCTATCTATCTATCTATCTATCTATCTATCTTCTTTATGCCTAGCAGGGAAGTCTTTGATTCTGTGAAGATCAAAATAATCTCAATTGCTTTTCATTTTCCTATTTAAATAGAACATCCACCCATCCTTTGACTAGGACAACCCTCTGCTGAGCATTTAGATCCCGAGAATGAGAGGACTACTGAGAGGGCTGGGACAAAAGGTTTATAAAGAACATAAACCCACTGTACCTAGTCACTTCTGAGTCTGAAAAATGGAGCTCAAGGGATAGAAATTTAGTTTGGTGCTAAAAAGACAACCTGAGCCCTCCCAACCTCTCTAACTATAGCTATATTCTTAGAATATAACAATATATTCTTGGAATAAGGAGATTTCCACTGGGCAACATTAGGATTTTTAAATCTCTTACTGTCATTGAACAGTGAATCCTCCCCAGATTCCGGAGTATTAGGTATTGTATTAAAGACTGTATTAAAGCTAACTGCTGTATAGGATCCAGATAATTTATTACTTATATCAGCGATAATGCAAATCTCCTCTTAGAAATAATAAAATGCGTTGGGGACAGTCAGTTCTGCCCTTCTCTCTTCCATTTTTGGACTAGGCCTGGAGTTATTGGAATAATTCAACCCAGCTACCCAGGAAGAAGAGGAAAAATGACAGTGTGGAAAGAACTGGATTACTCTATGGACTTGAAGGTCTTAGTTGTAATCTATATGGAATGGATATTTTGATCAGTAGATGTCATTTAAGGGATTTAAGAGAAAGGGGAGCGAAATAATAATAATAATAGCTCATATTTATATGGTATTTTAAGGCTTGTAAAGCTCTTTGCATTGATACCTCATTTAATCCTTACAATTTGTGAAATATGATATTATCATACCCATTTTACAGAGAAGGAAACAGAGACTCATAGGGGACACAGGATTTACACAGGATCATATAGCTATAATGTGTCTGAATAAGAATCAAATGCAGGTTTTTCCTAGCTTCAAGTATAGGGCTATAGCTTTTTTGAATAGTGCCAAACAGCTTCTAATATTACCTCCACAAGGCTAGGGGGTAGGATGGGACACTGGAAGAGTATAAATGTGATTTTCTGGAGAACTGAAATTTTGGCAATGGTAAAGAAAATTAGAATGACATCAGGAGATCCTAAAAGGTCTACAAAGGGTAAAGAGTTAGCAGTATCTGCTAGAAATGGAGGAGAGCCAGAGTCAAGCGGTTGAAGGTAATAGGAATCTTTTCAGGGGAGTAGCAACTCAGAGAACAGCAGGAAATAATCAAGGAATAATGTAGATAGAGGAGCTAAGGATAGAAATTCTGGGGCAGAAAAGCTTCTCCTGATGAACCTAAATAAAGCTCCATCCAGGGCAATTCTGTAAGTCACAAAGATTCTAGAGTGCTCTTATAAGAAGACTGCTTACTGGGACTGGGGTTGGGGGAAAATATAATGACTTGCTCAAAGATGGGTTATTTATTTCCACTAACTCTTAAGTAACAATACTCATGATATGGATACTGTGAATCTTTGTGCTAGGCAGGAAAGCTTGCAACTACTCTAAAAGAATGCTAGAGACTGATTCTCTCAGATCACTGGTATAGGAACAGTGAGCCAGGGAAATGAGCATTTCCCCCAAAATGTACTGGACTCTTGCATCAAGAAGGCCTCTCTGACATAAGGGATATATTTTTCTGCTTATAAAGCCTCAGTGGCTCCTTGCTACCTCCTTTATGAGAGAATACAAACTTCTCACTTTTATTTAAACCTTTGGCTTTATTTCATGCTACTTATATTTACATTACCTCCCTATGTGTCATTGTTCCCAGGACTGAACATTCCATTTTCTGTCTCTGTTCCCAAGTGACTTCCTCCAACTCTTATCCTAAAGGAACAGAATCTTGGACTTTGGAGCCTCAGAAGTCATCTCTACCCCAAATCAGACCTGAATGGGAACTTCATCAAAAATAACCCCAACTCTAATTTCCACCTAAAGACCTTTCTTTTAGAGTAACCTACTACCTCATAAGATTACTTACTGCACTTTTGGAAAAATGTTGACTAGGCAGTTCTTCCTTACATCAAGGCAAAAATCTGCCCCCAAACATCTATGCATTGCTCCATTTTCCCCTCGAGGACCATGAAGAATAAATATTTTCCCTTTTCCACATGGCAGCCCTTTATTTTACCCCATATTTTAGTGAAAAAGATTAAGGCCATTCACTGAGAGCTCCATTTTCTCCTCTCCCAACCATTTCAAGTCACTCAGATGCTGTCTGCCACTATCTTCTCCTTCACCCCTGTGTCACAAAAATAGATGACTTTATGCTCTACCAGACCAACCCTTCTATCTAAACAAGGGAACCCAATCCTTTCCATCTCCTCCAACAGATTGGCCTCTCAGTCATATATACTCTCGCTTATCTTCAGGTTCTTCTGGTCTTCTAATTCCTTCCCTAGTGCTTACAGATATACTCATATCTGCCCTATCCTCAAAATACCTTCCCTTGAGTCTTTCATTCCAAATAGGTACCATCTCATATTTCCCTTCTGTCTTTTGTGCCTACACTCCTTGAAAAGGTTATGTGATCCATAGCCACGGATCCATGGGTGTCTCCTTTTCCAATTTAGAAGATTAAAATGGATCCTGTATCATGTTCTTATTGACCCTATTTACAAGTAATTAATTATGAGATGTGCTGCCTCCCTCCCCCCTCCAATAACTGCTTCAATTATGGCTCTTTGTCTCTGAATTTAGTTCAGAACTCAGCTGTCTGTAAGGAGATAAGTTTAGGAATCAAGCTTTCCTGCTAATCATTGATCTTTTTTGGCCTCAAGTAATTATAGCTGGCCTTGGAAATTGTATGAGAAAGAAAGGGAATTGGGCCTGAAATCTTTAGCTATAAAGCAAATCTTCAAGGATGTCTGGTTTGCTGTCCAAAAGTCTGGACTTCTATCTTGCACCTGGATGTCATTAATGAGCTCTTAGTTTCATGAGAAAAGACAGGGTGAGAGCATTGCTAACCCAATTATCAAACATCTGATTAGTCATGTTCTCTCTACCTCAGCTCTGTAACCAGTCATTTTGTACTCAGACCTAATGATGTATTCTATTCTGCTTTGTGCTTTGTTCAACTGCTTGGTGTTTTTAGCATGAGTGGAGGCAAGTCATTGATCCATTTATTGATGGATAGTGTCAACATGTAATCTAGGAACCCCAAAATTGTGGTCTAGTGGAATCTGGTGAACCCCAGCTTTTAAGACTAGTTTGTAGTTTGGAGACCCTCAGGCTTGAACTTGTTCCTGTGAGAATCCACCCCTAGGGGAATCTAAGATTTAACAATCCACTTCAGATGGGGACTAAGCTGAAGCAGAAGTGGAGTGACTCTTTGGCACAGTTGCAGCGCCACTCTTACAAGCTGAAGGCCCCAAGTTCAGTCCTCAGAAGGAGGGTGTGATATACTCGGAGAGGTTTCTGGAGACTAGAAGACTCACAACTTTGGTTTGGGCTTAGCCCCCATATGAAGTGGATTGTTAAATCTGAGATTCCCCTCCAGGTGGATTCTCACAGGAACAAGCTCAAGCCTGAGGTCTCCAAACTACAAACTAGTCCTGAAACCTGGGGTTCACCAAATCCCACTAGACCACAAGTTTGGGGTTCCTATATTCCATTTGTTGACACATATGTTTGGGGTTCCTATATTTCATGTTGACAGTAGCTTGCCCCTACTAATAAATGTTATTTTGCTCAGGTATCTGCCTCATTTTACTCTTGTTAAAATTCTACTGTAACACTTTCCTTCTACTCTCTTAACTCACCATAATCTGGTTCACAACCTTTTCATTCTGCTAAAAGTACTTTTTCCAAGGTTACAAGATGTTTTCTTAATTGCCAAATCCAATGACCTTTTCTTAATTCTCATTCTTCTTGATCTCTCTGCAGCTTTTGACATTGCCAATTGCCTTCCTATTCTAGATACTCAGTATTCTTTAAGTTTTGGGAACACTATTCTTTTTTGGTTTTCTTTCTACTTAGCTGATAGCTGTTCCTCTGATGTTTTCTTTTTAGATCTTCATCCTGATCACACCAACTGATGGCTGGAGTCCCATAGGTTTCTCTTCTGCCCTTTCTTGCCTTCTCCCTCTATACTACTTTACTTGGGAGTCTCCCCAGGTCCCCTGGATTTAATTAGCATCTCTACAGTAATGGTTCTCAAGGCTACTTATCTGCTTATCCACTCTTTACCTCTACTCTCAAATCTCCAATTGCCTATTAGATATTTAGAACTAGATGTTCTGTGGGCATCTCATACTCAACCTATCTGAAACCAAACTCACAATCTTTCCCCCAAAACACTTCCCCCTTCTAAATTTCCCCATTACTGTAGACAGGACTATCATCTTCCTTGTCCCCTAGGTTCACAACCTAGATGTCATCATCTTCAACTCCTCATTATCTTGTTTCCCATGTACAATCTATTGCCAAGACCTGTTGATTTCATCTTTGCAATATCAGATAGATGCCTTTCTTTCCTCTGATACTGCCACCACCCTGGTGCAGGCCATCATAACTTTGATCTTAGATTATTGCAACAGCCAGCTAGTTTATATGACTGTCACATTCTTTCACCTCTCTAAGCCATCTTCTATTCAGTTACCAAAGTAATTTTCCTAAAGCACAGGTCCAACCATGCCCTTCTCCTTATCTTCTCAATGAACTTCCATGGCTTCCTATCTCCTCCAAGATAAATATAAAACCTTCTGTTTGGTGTTCAAAATCCTTCAAAACCTAACTCCCTTCCTCCTGCACTCTTCATTCCAGTGACACTCAACTCTGCTTTTTCTTGAACAAGACACTCTTTATAACTCTTTTTAATAGTCTATCTCCTATGTTTGGAATGTTTTTGCTTTTCATCTCTGTCTTCTGGCATCCCTAACATCTTTCAAGTTCCAGGTAAAAACCCCATGTTCTATAGGAAGACTTTCTCATTCTTTTATTCTAGTGCTTTCATTCCCTCTATAACTTTTTTGAGCATATTGTATTCATGTTGTCTCCCCATTAGATTGTGAGCTTCTTGGGAGCAGAGGCTATTTTTTATGTTTCTTTGTATCCTCAGTGCTTAGTACAGTGTCTGGCACATTGTAGGGACTTAATGTTTACTGACCAACTGACTCAATTCCACACCTACCTGGTTGCCCCATCTCTTATTTCATTCCAGCAAACTTTATGGAACTCTCCTGTGCCCCAGAACTTTTTAAGCAGGATTTCTTTTACTCTTTATTCTTAACTGAGACCTCGGTTCTTTCCCAAGGATTCCAAATTCCTTTCTGCTTTATTCTAAGCTACTCATTCTACCAATTTCCCTTATTTTCAAAGGGCTAGCAGGATGAATATAAAATATATTCTATGTCTCCCACTATTGTTATCCCTTAATGACCTTTCTACTTTTGATGTCTTCTAATTCAACTTCATTAACTTTTGCCTTAGAGCTCTTCAGGTACCTACTAGCTGTATCTACCTTAGGCAAGTCATTTAATCTCTTTCAGATCCTGGTTTCTTCATTTGTAAAATCAGGTATGGGACTTAAAGATCTTTTCAGTCTTTTCCAGTTCTCAATCTTGACTCTATGATATTGATCTTCACAGTAACCCTTACAGATAGTTATTGCAGATATTTTTATCCCCATTTTGTTAAAATACTCTATATAACACATCATCTCAAATAAAAATTATATGTCTTTGTATCTACTCCCTACTAACCCCAGTACTTGCTTGGCACATAATGAGATATCCAGCAATCAGAAGAGCTGGGTTCAAATCTTAACTCCGATAACTTATCTGAGCGACCCCGGGGAAATTATTAAACTTTCTTGGCCTTGGTTTCTTCATCTATACAATGAGGCAATATGGATAATTTAACTGTTACCCTCTAGCTTTAAATATATGATCTTACACCCTTATAATTGGCTTTAATGTAATATTGTTTGAATCGACTATTAGATATTAGGTCACCTAGTCTTTTACCATCTATTAGCAGCAGCAGGGCTTTTTGAGGAGACTCAGAATAGTTGATTTTTGACAGCACACTATGTCACCACAAGAAAGCGACAGATTCTTTGAGGCTCAGTTTCTTCATCTGTAAAGTGTATGCTATATCTATATCTAATTTATGAACTATTTAGCCTACAGATTTGTTGTGAAAAAAAGAATTTTGTGAATCTTAAATGGACATCCAGTAGTGAATCAAGAGCTCATTCTTGGAGGTAAAAGCAGCTGTCTAGGGTCCTGCAGAAAAGGTTGGGTTTAGCACAAGAGCAATTAGAATAAATAAATAAATAAATAAATAAACAAACAAACAAATAAATAAATAAATAGGAAGACGAAGTTTTGTGGAGGAAGAGGAGAGCATGTGCTAATGATAAAGAATTAGCAATCAGCTAAGGTCTGGCTTATGTGCAGAGGATTAACACAAATTTAGGAGAGGGGTCTGGTGCCAAACGTGGATATAAGAGACCAGGAACCAGGTCAGAAAGCAATCTGGAGGAAGCATTTATGGCTTGACAGTTTTTGCTGCAGCATATGGCCTGACAGATGCTTCCTTTATGCCTTATTCTAGAGCACTGGCCACACACACTCCCATTAAAGAGGAGAGAATGTTAATTGGCAGGGTCCTAGTCAGAGTATTTGGAGAAGGAGAGAGGGTTTTCAGGGGATACAGTGGAGAAGGGCAAAGTTAGGAAGCATGGGGCATCTGGGGGGGGGGCTTTCCTTGGGCAAAGTTGGATTGGGGAGATGATTTAAAGATGAAAGAGGATTTTTAAATGAAAGAATAAGGCTTTAAAAGGACAGGTAGAAGGGTACTAGAAACAAAATGAGCTGTTTTCGAGATGAAAGGAAATGTTCCCTCAATCCCTTGTTGCTTGTAATCTCTCAGTAGAGCAGTAGAAAATGGAGCTGTTCTTTCCAGTGTCTCTGATGATCCTTCAACTGTTAGGTCACTTTTTCCTTTCTAATTTTTGATAACTTTTTTGACCATCCAAACCTCCTTGACATTTACCCCCACCTTGGTCAGCTAGAAAGACCTTCTTGCTCAGTTCTGAGCATGTCACTCCTCAATTCAAAAACCGTCAAAGGTTCCCTATAACAAAAAACAACTCATAATACACACGGTTTTTACTGTCTACAGAATGCTTTATCCCAACATCACTGCAAGGTAGGTGGCACATATATTACTTTTCTCTATTCTACAGATGACAACATTGAAACCCAAAAAGTTTAAATTACCTGGTCAGGGTCATAGATAACTCATTCTAAGATGACAAGTTACAAAGAAGAGGCTGATTTTCATTGGCAGAGGGAGTTTCCTCATCAGAATTTTCTTATACCAATGAATTCACTAACAACAACCAGAAGAAGGACAAACAATACTTTCCATTGAAAGAAGAAAATGATTTTAGCAAAATAATTTTAGCAGAGTACAAATCCCTTCATATATGTTATCTCATTTGATCTGTATTTTTATTTTCTCCATTTTACAGATGAGGAAACTGAGACAAAGTGGTTAATTAAGTTACCCAGGGTCACACAGTGTGGTAAGTATGAGACAGGAATAGAATCCAGGTCTTTCTGATTCCTTGTCTAGCATCATAAATAACTGTTAGATGGCTACAACAAGTAAGAAAAATGCTGGGGGGAAAGAGAGAGAGAAGTAAATATTGCTATAATATTTTTCATATTTCCTCATCTCAAAATAGGCATATTGGACTAGATGACCTTTAAATTCTCTATCTCTAGATCTATGAATTATAAAATATGAGATAGCAGCAAAATTTCTCATCTTTCTAGTCACTTTCTGTTAGGTACCTCCCCTAGCCAACCAAAATTTACAATGCTACTTCTAAAATGTGATAATCAATGAAGGGGCTGAAAGTAATGCCAATTCATAATGTCCCTTTTCAAGTTACAATCTTCTCTTCATTATTTCTAATGGTCACTGTGAGCCAGGCTTCATCCTGCCTGGTACAAAGCAGGCCCTTAATTACTGAGGACTGGCTTGGCTAAAGCTGAAGTAATGGAAGGTCTCACTGTTTTCTTGCCTGAACAGAGGAAAGAAACAAAGCTAGCAAGCCTTCCAGGGCACTTGCCTAGTTTTCCCTTCTGATTTTGGAGCCTGTGCTCTGGAGGAAGAATTGCAAAATAAAATAGAGTTGAAATGCTGCTGCTTCCATTTGGAGAAAAGGTAAGAGATGCAGTTGTGTCTTGTCTAAATGGAAATTACATTCAGTGATGATTTCCTGTCATCCTGAAAGACTGGCACTGACAGTGGAGAAGTCCACAAGATACAGCCGGCAGGTCATAGTGATCTCTGGCCACCAGGGAACAACCAGCACTTGATGAAAAAGGCATCAGACAAAGCTCACCATCACATCCAAGAGTCATTTGACAGTTCTAGAAAATGTCAGCTTCTTTCTCTTACATGTGAGACTTATGCTTTTTAGCGAGACTACCAAGAATTATACAATACTCAGTCTGCTTTGAGCAGTGAGTAAAACCAGTGCCTGAAACCCATTTTTTGGAATATTAAGGGGCTTACATTTAAACAGTGTAAGTTCTGTTGTACAGATGTAGAGCTCACATTTACATAGAATTATTATGTATACAGTAGGGAGTAGGCTATTTTTTTTCTGTCTTATAGATGAGTAACCTGAAGTCTCGAGAAATTACTGCTCAAGATTCTTCCAAGGTATCTGGAACAGTAAATCTTACAGAGCCTAAATTCCATGAGATTCAAATCCATTTATATTCTCATATTGTGATTTGATATGTTTTATATCGATGAGTTATTTCTGCCATCCTCCTTAGGTTGGGATATTAACTCCATTTTTACCACCTTAATTCATTTCAAATTTTATTTGGTTTCAAAGATCTGTTGTTTTTTTTAAGTCCTTCTCCATCTTTATCTGAACAACATATTTCAAAGTTGTTTGTTGCCTTCTTTGCTTAGGAAAAGCCAACTCTAGCTCTATAGTCCAGTAAACTTTTCCCCAAAGCTTTAATTGTAGGCTGAGTGGATTGTTATAAGCTTTCACTGACTAGAAGCCATTATGCAAGTACCTTTAGCCAAATTTTATAGGAAATGAAGTGACTTACCCAGGGTCACATGGCTCCAGAGTCTGGAAGGCAAAATTAAATTTTAGTCTCCTGATTTTAAGTTCATACCATATATTGAGAAGTTACATCTAAATTTGCCAAAGAGAATCTTACTTTTGTGTGACTTTTATTTTAAATAAATTGCTTTTATATACTACTCTCCAAATCCAAGTATTATTTTTTGTATTATATACATTTTTGCCTTCTTTATCCCACATTTTTACCCCCACTGTCCATAATATATTTTTTATTTTTAAAATCTTTTATTTTTTAAATGTTTATTTAATTGATTAATTTAGAACATTTTTCCAGCATTACAAAAATCATGTTCTTTCCTTGCCCTGTCCCCACCCCTCTCCCTTAGTCGATGCACAATTCCACTGGGTTTTACATGTGTCTTTGGTCAAGACCCATTTCCATATTATTGATATTTGTACTAAGGTGATCATTTAGAGTCTACATCCCTAATCATATCCCCACTGACTCATGTGATCAAGCAGTTGTTTTTCTTCTTCCTGTGACTTTTAAATGCTTGGACACTCTTCTAGTCAGTAAAAGCTTAGAACAACTCACAGAATGCAACCTGTGAGGAGTGATGGGAAGAGCCAAAGATCACCAAAAGAAAGAGCTATTTGTTGTTGATCAGAACATACTTTGAGGAGAAGAAATATAAAATGCTTTAACAAAGAAATGCTCAACTTTCAACTGATCATTCTATGATTCTATTGCTTAGCACTCCGTTTTCCAGTTGGAATAAATCTGATTATTCCCTATTTGATTCATATTTGTATTCTGTGTACTTTTTAATTCCCCCCTCCCCACCTCAAGGTCTTGTTAGAGAAGGCCCCTTAGGCTAGAATTCCAAATAAAACTCTGCCTTAGGATTCTGAGATAAGGGTGTAATTGGAGGACTGGGGAGCCTAGTTCCCCAATTGGGGAGACAGGCAGGCATAGGATAAACCCTGAAGGCAAATAAAGGACAAAAAGATTGGCAAAGACCACCAGCTCCAGTGGCCTTCGTCTATTGGTACCTGGCTAACCACTGTGCTAGATTAGCAAGGAAACTTCCCTCAACATCTGGAGATCATAAACTTATTTCCAACTTACAGTCTTTAAGGTTTGCCTTGGTTGGGGCAGTGAGGTGGCACAATGAATAGACTGCCAGGCCTGGAGTCTGGAGGACCTGGGTTCAAATATGTCCTCAGACACTTAGCTGTATTACCCTGAGCTAGTCACTTAACCTTGATTGCTTGGCCCTTTTCATTCTTCTATCTTATAATTGATACTAAGACAGAAGGTAAGGGTTAAAAAAAATAGTTGCCCGAGGCACAAAGAAGTTTAATAATTTGCCCATGGTCCTATAGCCAGTGTTTGTCTGAGGAAAGATTTGAACCCAGATCTGCCTGACTCTCTAAGCCTTCTATCCATTAAATTATTACTGTTTCCCAGATTATTATTTCAAAAGAGAAATCTCTCAATACCCCAGTAATATGCCTTGAAAAAAATTTGTTTCATGTCTCATTGAAAACAAAAATTCTCATACGTTCCATATGTTTGGAATAAGATAGGTTATTGATTTATTCTAAAACACATTGGATAAACCATTCTACTGTCTGAGGCCAGCTGGCCAACTAAGGAATTGAATTTCTTCAAGCAGCCACAGTTGGGTTTAATATTTCACTATGGATTTTCTCTGGAGGGTGATATGAGATTATTTCATGAACTTTCCTCCATCATCCACAAAGAAAGGACCTCCTGTGTGAGCAGAAATCCACAGCTGCTAACCCATCCTTATCTCCAACTCTTTCCCTCCATAAGCCCTTTCTCAGAGATGATGAAAAATCTAACCCTAGAAAGAAAAGAATCTATAAATAGGTCTGTAACATTTCAAGGAATTGTGTCTGCTGTCTGGGTTACAGTGTATTTATATATGATTTATTTCTTTATCATTTGTACATTTCATCAATTAGCTATAGTTTTATATCTGATGCTGAAAATAATCATGTGAATCCATAAGCACTGAACTAGATTAGGTGAATGCTCGATTAAGGGACAAACCCTAAAGTCCTCTAATTAAGCAGACCAATCCAGTGTAGAATTCCAAGGCTAGAGAGGCGATGATAAGGCAGGTTACTGAGTCTAAACATTCAGGCGGCATCATATAATGGAAGGGGCCTAGATTTGAAGTCAAGGGAACAGATTTCAAATCCTCTCACTGCCATTTACGACAAATGATCTAGGGGAAGTGATTTAACTTTTCTGGACCTCAGTTTCATCTTCTGAAAAATTAGTAGTTTGGACGAGATGAATAAGAAATAGCAAATATCTGAGCTTTCCCCCCAGGAAAAAAATCCAGTGAGCAAGGTAGCCTTTAACTAAGGGAAGAGAGAACAGAGAAACCATGGCTTCCTGATGCAAAGAAAACTTAGATTGGGGACAGAGAAGGGGATTTTAAGTCTGAGGATACAGGATGTAATCACAGCATATAGCATCAATAATATGTAGTATGATACTGAGCAAATTTCTTCATAGGCTTCAGTTTCCTCCTTTGTAAAATGAGAAGCTTGAATTGGTTAAAGTCTAAAGCCTCTATAATTCTCAGCTATAATTCTCTTTCCCTGACTCCTCAGCTAAACAGATTCTAGGCAATTTCCTACTGTTCTTCAACTATAAAGTGATAATAAGCATTATTCCTGTGGATCCATACATCTCAGCATGACTGGCCTTAGAGTTAGAAAACCCTGGCAGGGAGGAAAATCTCCTCTGAAAACTTCAGTTTAATATGATCTTTCCCTTGTCCTCTCATAATCATTCTTTTTATCACAAAAAGAGGAATGAGACTGAGAGGGAAGATTTAGCATTTATAAAATGCCTACTGTGTATCAAGCATTGTGATAAGTGCTTTTTACACATATTAACTTGTTGGATCCTCACAATAACTCTGCAAGGTAGGTACTGTTATTACCCTTATTTTACAGTTAAGGAAACTAAGGCAAAACACAAGTTGAGTGATTTGCCCAGAGTCACAAAGCTCTTAAGTGTCTCAGGCTATATTTGAACTCAGGACTGTGCCACCACCTGCCTCTACAACACCAGCTGCCTCCTCAATGAGAAGGGCAAAGAGTAGCTACATAGTATGGTAGATAGTTCCAGGCCTGGAATCAGAAGGATTTGAGTTTAAATCTGGCCTCTGACACTTCCTAGCTGTGCTACCTTAGACAAATCACTTGACCCCTATTGCCTATCTCTTGCCCTTCAGTCTTAGAGTTTATTATGACCAAGACAGAAAATAAAGACTTAAAAAATAAGAAGGGCAAAAGTTCATAGTGGAAATCAAACTGGATTTGGCATCAAAACACCTGGACTGGAGTTAAGTTCTAATACTTCACTTTGAGACTGTTTCCTCATCTGTAGAAGGGAGACAAATAATAGTTGCACTGAATCCCTAGAAAGATCATGGGGAAGCTCAAATAAAATGATGTGGGCAAAATGCTTTGAAGTCTGCAAAATGATAAGCAAAATTATGTGGTTTTTCTTTGTTTTGTAGAGAGTGGATCATAAGATCCAGGACTAGAAGGTCTGACTACATTATATTTGATGAAAATAAAACTCAGAGAGATAATATCATATAACTAAGGCTACACTGATAATAAATGGTAGACCCCTCAAATGGGATTTGAACCCAGATCCTCTAATTACAATTCCAAGAATTTTTCTGCTATACTATGATGTTTGCCAATATTGGATTCTCTTTTCCTGGAACTATCTGGCACAGAAAGAGTAAGACACATAATACATATTTAGCAAGAACTGAAGTGACTGCTGACACTGCCTAGAAGCAATAGTGATAGTGAGCAAGGACTGAATTTTCAAGGACTTTCATTTTTAAATGGAATGTAGTTTTTAGTCAATAGAATTCTGCTTTGTATACAAATTCAATCAATCAACAATTATTTATTGAGAACATCAGATATAATTTTGCTACATTTACTTATGAATTTTTGGTATGTGGATATTCTTGCCATTTATGTTGCTGTTACTGTGTATATTATTTTATTTTTGCTCTGCTTAATCAACTCTGTGTCATTTCTTAGAAATCTTCCCATGCTTCTCTGTATTCATTAAATATAGTATTTCTTATGCACAGTAATATTCCATTATATTAATGTGAAAAACAATTTTTAGCCATTCCTCATTTGATGAGCATCTAACTAGTTTCCAATTCTTAGCTTTCACAAAAAGTGCTGATATAAATATTTTGGAGCATATGGGAACTATTTTTTTCTCATTAATAGCTTCCTTGGGGTTTGAGCCTTATAAAGAAGCCTCTAGTTCAAAGGGTATTGACATTTTAGTCACTTTATTCCCAGAATACCAAATTATTTTTCCAAAATAACAGCACCATTTTCAAGGCCAATCAACAATGTATTGGTGTGTCTATCTTTCTATAACTTGTCCAACAATTATTGTGATTTTGGCAATTTGTAGGATGTGATTTGCTTTTTTCTTATTATTAATGATTTGGAGTATTTTTTCCATTATGAAATACTTTAGAAAGAAAAGACCAGTGTGTTTATTATGTGCTATAAATGTATGATACAGTCAGTGAACAAATTCAAATGCTAACTTAAGATCTAAGGAGTAAAAGTTCCCCAGAGGTCACTTGAAACACATTATTTACATTGACTGAAGATATCTGTTCATATGTCCTTAGATTATGGATTATGCAATATTTTGAAAGTAAATCCATCAGATCCACCAGATAATGGAATTCAAATTGACTACAAATTAACATTATTCTCAGTTGTTTTTTTTTTCTTTCAATGGTGGTAAAGGAATTGTGCAAATTATTCATATATTCATGCTAGCCTCTTTTGTAATCAAAATATACCTAAAAATGAGATGCACCATGTAACACATAATAGCCTAATTGGCTTTTAAAGATATAGAATCCAATATTTTAGGTAAACTAAAATTAGACTCTAACCATATGAACTAGTTAATGACTTAGAGACACAACTCTCTCAAAATATACTTTCATTCACAGATCTAAATATCAATGATTATCTTCAAATAATTTTTAAAAATTCCTTTCATGGGAAAAGAAAAATGATACATTTCCCTCTGTTGTATTAGCTAAAGGCAAACATATATTCATGTTTGAATCTTAGAATTGGAAAAGATTTCAGAATTCCTGTAGTCCAATCCATAACTGATCAAGAATCCCTTCTACATCATCCCCAACATTTGTCATTCAACCTTTGCTTGAAGACCTCTAGGAAAATCTAGAAGGGCTTGTCCCACTCCACCACACCCTCCTCTTTCATGCTTTTGAGTTTTGTCTCCCTCCAATAGATTGTAAGCTACTTGAGGGCAAAGATTATCTTTCTTTTAATAGTTTAAATGGCATCTATCTACTAGCAAAAGCAAGCATCATATTGAGTGGGAATCTTTCATTATCATATTCAACTGGAACCTTTTCTAATAAATAAAAGAGTGAAACAAGGATGCCCACTCATTATCCTCACTCTCATTTGATCTAAAAATACTAGCAAAAGCAGTAAGATAAGAGAAAGAATCTAAATGAGTAAATGCAGGTGAAAAGGAGATAAAACTACCTCTGTTTGGAAAATCCTAGGAAATCAGTAAAGGTAAAAATTAATACAAAATTTCCCCACCTAATGAAAAACCACTGGAGAACAATCTGGTAGAAACTGGGCTTAGGCCATTGCCTTACATTAGCCTCCATAATACATTCTAAAAGGGTACATGGCTTTAATATTAAAGAAAGGACTATTAAAAAACTGAAATAAAATCATATCATTTACCTCTCACAGCTTTGGGCTAAAGATCTATTCTTAAAGAAAATACAAAAGAAATTACAAAAAAAAATAGGCCTCAGTTTATTTTTCTTGAGCTAGTTTTTCTCTTCTAGTCCTCTTGGAATTTGAATGCTTAGACAAAGAATATATAGCTTAGAATAAAAGATGGAAAAATTCAAACAATAGATATTCTGAGAAAATAGAATGGATTAAACAGAACTTAATGCAATGATGTAAAAAATAAGCATTGGCATAAAATCAAAAGGCCGGAAAATTACAATATATGGGATTTGATATCAAAAATAGCTAAGTTAGCAGGTTGATTTAAAAATCATTGGTTATACTGAGAACCAGGGGAAAATTTGTATCATATTTTAAAAACTTATAAGAGAAAACTTCTAAAACAACTGGCAGCAAGGAACAAAGTAAACATAAGCAAATCCACAAGTAATCACCTGAAAGGATCCCTAAATCTATTAAATCCAGAGACACAATAGACAATGTTCAGAATTTTCAAGTTGAAGGAAAAATATTTTTAAAAATTAGGAAGAGATTAAGGATCAAAGAACCACAGTCAAAGTTACTCAAAATTATGTAATGAATGTTAGAAGGGAAAGTAAATCTTGGGACATAATACAACAAAAAATAAAATAGAGACTCATAGTCAAGAGTAATTTATCTGGCAAAATTAATAGAATCCTTTTAGGGTGAAAGGAATGACTTTCAAAGAATTCCTGTCGAAAAAAAGCAGAGCTCAATAGAATCTTTGAGACATATACATAGAAGAGAAACCTAGAAAAGAAAATAAATTTTATCAGTGTGAAATGTCTAAGTGATAACCAAATGTCCATAACAAGTTTCAAAGAAGGAACAGATAATTAAAAAGTTATTAATTACTCTTTGTTGGGCCAAGCCAATATAATTAAAATGATGCCAAGCCATGAAAAGAAAATGACAAACTTTATTTAGAGAAACAAAAATTTTAAGGGAAATGATGAAAAAATGTAAGACTGAAAGAGCATTATCAGATATTGAAAAGCATCAATCATAAAACTATTCATTATTAATTAAAACTATAGAAGAATCAGTGGAATAGAAAAAAACAAGCAAACTAGTCTATTGTTTAATAAATTCAAAGACATCAACTAATGAAAGGAGTACTCCCTTATTTGGGGAAAAAATCTACATGGAAAATAAAAAAAGTAAATTGGCAAAAATTAGTATTATATCAACTTCTTACATTATCTAACACAAAAATTCAAAACATATACATAACATAAATATAAAAGATTCATCATGAAAAATTAGATAATAGAAGAACAAACTTTACACAATACGATTTGAGGAACTAGGCTACTAGATTGTGCTGAGGACATTGCTATATCCACTGAGTGATCTGATACATAGACATAATGAGGTATTATAGCATGAGAACTATGAAAAGAACTGTACTATGGAAAGAACACTGATTTTGGAGACAGAAGACTTCGGTTTGAATCTTTCCTTTGCCATTTACTCTTTCTCTGACTTTGGACAAGTTACAACATGTATATCTTATGAGAGGTTGAAAGAGATGGCTTTTTAGATTTAAATGAATGATATTATGACACTATGAATGTCACACATTTAGAGAAACTTGGGAAACTTTGTATGAACAAAGAATAATGAAATGAGTAGAATCAGAACCAGATGTACCTTAACCACAATGAGGCAAAATGAAATGATACTAAAAGATTTCAAAATGGATCAATGCAGTTTTATCACTTCAAAAGACATGATAGAGAATTAGGCCTCCCATCCAGAGTAAAGAGGTGGTATACAATTGGTGTGGAATGAAGCCTATGTTTCAAACATGTCTGGTGTGTTGCTTTGTTTTGTTTGATTGTACTTATTACAATGGAGTATTCCTGATGGGATTGGGGTGAATTGAGAGTGGAATCATTGAGAAGTAAAAAAGATACTAAAAGATGAGGGGCAACAATACTTTTTTAAAAAATAAAAGAAGCTTAGTCTAAAATTCTAACACTTTTCATATTTAACTCCAACATCTTCAATTTAATAATACATAATAACACGGGGAAGAGGAAGAATTCTGTTTGGAAAATGAATCTCAGTCAGTCTCAGCCAGATTTTATTGAGTATGGGGGGGGGACTTGATTCTTATACTAGAAGACAATTACGTTAGTAATTGTAGGAGCTATTGTACTAACAGGAATAATCAGCTGCTCTGGAGGAGCTCTACCCACCTCTTATGTCAGGTTTAAAAAATGCCAGAACCCTGCTGGCTAAATATGAAAAAATAATTGTCACAGCTGTGTCCTTAAAAGGCATACGGATAAAGAATTTATGCAAGGGGAAAAGAGAGAATTATTTTTAAAATATGTGATATGTAGTCCCAAGGGAAACAAAGTGTCGTAGTGAATAGAGAGCCTTTCCTGGAGTACCCTAGGAAACTCTCTAAGATTGTTGAATTGCAGAGATAGATATTGACCAGTATCATTAAGGGTGCTTCCTCATATGGGAATTCAGTAGAATTATCCATGAAATCACAGAATCTATCCTGATTCTTTGTTCTAGGGATTCTTGTTTTATGGTTGCTAGGTAGATTTCAGGGGTTCATGAACTTGGATGGGAAAAATTAAATCTTTTGTTTCAATAAAATTGTTTTCCTTTGTAGTTCTACACATTTAATGCATTTAAAATATAATCCTGGGAAGGATTCTATAGGCATTGCCAGATTGAGAAAGGGGTCTATAACACAAAAGGGATGAAATGAACACTGTCTTAATAGTTTCATATTCTGCAGGACTCTAACAAGCAGCAACTGATGCTTAAATCTCTAATCCAATGGATAAACATTTATCAAGAACTCTGTGTATTATTGTAAGTGAAATAATATAGGTGCAGAGCTTTGCAAACTTAAAGCACTTTTAAGTACTAGTTGTTATTTATTATTTTATCTTATGTGATTATTGTATCGTGAACATTTTGAGATATTTTAAACAATGATGTATAATGATGATTTCATGTTTACTTAGTACTTTAAAATTTAAGAAGCACTCCCAGATTGTGGTCATAGTTCATTTAAATTAATCTGAGTAGCAGCATAAAGGTAAGACCTGGAAAGAGTGGCTATCACTTTATTTTAAAGTGGAAATAGAGGTATAAACATAAATACCTTAAATATTTAGAACAAAATATAGAATCATCGATATTGAAGGGGCCTTAGAGATTATTTGCTATAAGCTTTCTTATTTTTCAAATGAGGCATCCTTGGCTAGGACTTAAAGTTCCAAGGTCACAAAGCAAGCAAGTTGTAAATCCAGGACTTGAACTACTTTTGAGGAATACTATCTTTGTGGACAGCAGCTGTCCATGGTCCTAATTAATAAACTTGTTAATAACTCATCTTCATTTACATAAATTATTTTCCTATGGGATTGTACTCATTTTCTATGGGGCTGTACATTTGTTGTAAATATAGAAAGTTTAAAAAATCCAGAAAATGGGCCTTCAGTTATACTTCTCTTGCAAAGGACAGTCATTTTAAAAGTAAAATCTTTTGTCTCCAACACAGCTATTAGGATGTGAAAATATTGACTCTTGTCACTAATTGCAAGACTCTCTGAAATTCAAACAAGTCATTATTCAGTAGTAGATGGTAATGATTATAATAGGGGCATACCACTCCAATAAAACAGATAAATGTTTCTGGTTGCTGATAGAGATGAAAAATTGGATATTTATGAACTTACCAATTAGTTTTTTATGTTGTATATTCAACATAAATGTATGTACATACATGCTACAGCTTATAGCTAATATTAAATAAAAAGGCTAATGTATGGCACTGACTTTAAGAATGAAATTTCAAGAATTCATGTATGCAAACACACCCTAAAAACATTGAATACCTTTTAAATTAAATTATTCAGTGGCAAGAATGGTAATAAATACATAATGCCATATAATTCCAGTCCTTGGGTAATAGAGAGAAAAACTGAAGAAAAAGAGTGTGTTTTTGTTTCCATGTGCATGTGGTTCTTCATAACTGTACGGACTTTTGGCATCTGGAAACCTGAAGAATATTCTTGTAATATTTCCCTGTGTAGTCACAATTCTGTCACAGTTTGATAAGCACTCCATAGCCAGAACCAGAACTAGAGCAAGCTGACTGGGTCCTTGCCCCAGGGCCTCAAACTTAGAGGGCACTAAAAGTACTTGAAGTATTTCTACAATATAGAAATAAAAGAGCCTAACATTCAGCTGCCTTCTCCCAACATGTGGCCAGATTGTTGCTGAATTTTTCCCAAGCCCCCCAGGCTGTGTTCTCTATTCCATTGGGCCCTCACTTCCATTTTTCATAGAAGAGAGAGACAAGGGTCAAGGAAATGCCATATGTTTGTGCCGATGTCATTGACTTGATTCCATATTTGGCACAATGCTTCACTCAGTACCTGAAGGTTCAGATAAATAATTTCTTTAATAAAAATATATTTAGAAACTTGTAAGCAAAGGCAGCCTCTGAGGCAGTGAAAAACAGTTTACAGGAAAGCAAAAATAGCTAAAAGCTGATAAGCAGACTGCAAGGAAGCTAACTGAGCCTCAGGAGCTCCTTGAAAATTTTCTAAAATTGTTTTTATATTTCTCTTGCCCAAGGAGCTCACAGCTGGGGCCCAGATCCATCTTGCTAGGGGGCAAACTCGAGAACTGCTTAATTCTGCTCCACTGGTTCTTGACTCACAATAGTCCTATTCAATCATGCAAAGGTGGTATCTCTCTCTCTTTGTGCAGATGGTAGTTGAGGACCAACCCCAAGCAAAGGGTAACAAGAATAGAGGATCCTCTGAGGAAGCATGAAGGTGTCCAGATAAGCTACTGTCTCAAGGAGAAAATTCTTTGATTCCATATGTTCTAGGTCCCACTGTGTAATACAGAAGGGCATGGTGGAAAGGGATAGTAGCTTCTCTCTTGTGTTAGTAGTGCCACTTTCCCCCTTTAAAAAAAAAAAGGATTTTTGAGGGTTTACCTCATGATTTCTCCTGGTTTGTTTTTTGCTGCCTGAGATGCAAATATTGTTGATAGGGCTCTGCTATGAGGACCACAGGGAGTAATTCATTCATTTTATTGCAAAACTTTACTATAAAAAGCAAATCATTTCTAGGCAGTGTCTACCTTTCATCACTTGGCACTAACTACTGCCTTCATTCATTATTGTTTTTGTCTTTGTTTCCTCACTACCTAGTAGAGTGTGTGGCCCATACTAAACACTCAATAATGTTTACTGATTTTCTTTGAATTTAGACATTCATTTTAGTTTGTTCCCAACGTCACTCATTTAAGGATTTACCTTCAGCTTTAAGGCCACTAGAATGATTGCAAAATATGTGTAATAATAACAACTCACATTTATATGAGATTAGAATATTTACAGAGGTCTTTTCTCATGACTGTGAAAAAGGTAGTTCAAGTATAATTGGCAACTGGGGAATAGCTAAGGAATATTTCATTGTTTCTTCAGCATTACCGACCACTGTCTATTTCTAAAATGGACTACCAGTAATAGTAGCTCATACTGTGCTGATCATCTCCAATTTATCCTGTATATAGCTTGTATGTACACAGTTGTTTGCATGATGTCTCGGCTTTTAAACTGTGAGCTCTTCCTCAAGAGAAAGGGCTGTCTTTTCCCTTTTGTGATGCCTAAGTAATGTTTAATAAATGTTTATCTATTGATTTATTGCTTTTCTTCCAAGCAGGATAAAATGGATGAATAAGGATGAAAAGGTTTATAGTGAAATGTCCTTTCCCTGGAATTCTTCTAGATATTATATCTATCCTGTGATGGGCCTGCCTGCTATATTTCTAGAGACGATCAAGGCTCAGAAAGTACAGGCTTGAGACAGGACAAGATCCTCTGTTTAGAGAATAATTTAGTGGTAGGGCCATTTCTGTATTTGTGTGTGTGTGTGTGTGTGTGTGTGTGTGTGTGTGTGTGTGTGTGAGTGAACTGGACCCCTGAGTTCAATGATCTAGGAAATTCAATGTCATGAAACTCCTGCCAATGCAGATAGCACCTTCCTTGCACCTTATAATTTTAGAGTTTCCTATAGGACTAAAAGCTTAAGTGACTTGATGAGGAGATGCTGAATCAAGGTCTTCCCTGCTCTGAAGTCTGGTTCTCTATCCACCACCCCATTTCCATATTGTTTTCCATGTTATTATTTTTAATATTATTGGTAATAATAAAACAATGCTTGGCACATTGTTAGTATAAGAATACTTTTCATTCATTTAACAATAACAGCAGCTCATATTTATATATGACCTTAAAAACTATAAAGCATAGGCATTATTATCCCCATTTCACAGATGGGGAAACAGGGCATCAGATAAAATAAGCAACTTGTCTATCTATAGTCATACAGCTGGTAAGTACCAGGGCCAAGATTCAAAACTAAGCATTCTTTCTGAAGCCCACCATGCTATTGACTGCCTCACAGTTAATTGCCATCCTGCTTCTCATAGAGGGCTGTGAATGTAAAATCTCCTCCAGAAACCCAAAACTGGTCTCCTATTTATGAACCAGTCTCCACTGAAAAACTACAGCTATTCCTTTGCAAAGCTTCTCCTGAAGACATGGAAATATGCCTTAATAATAAGGATGGGCATTTATATAGATCTCAAAGACTGGGAAGCCTTTTTACATACATTATCTCCTTCGGTGTTTCCCACATTCCTGTAAGGTAAGTAGTATAAGTATTATCAACCTCATTTTACAGGTAAGGAAATTAAGAGTCCATAAAAGTATTGTGATTTCTCCAAGATCACAGAGTTATCAAGGGAGCAGAAATGGTACAGGAGCTCAGGTTCCGGGATGGCAAACACATTTTCTTCCACACCACTAGTCTGGCTGCCTGAAGAAAGACAACATTATCTCAGTGGCTAGGTGATGAGATGTATCGAGAGAGCTAGACTTGGTGTCAAGAAGACTTTGACTTGTAATCCTGCTTCAGACAATGACTAGCTGTATGAGTCACTTGACCTTTCTTATCCTTGGTTTCCTCATCTGTAAAATGGGGAAATAACAGCACTTACTTTCCAGGATTGTTGTGAGGATTAAAAGAGATAATGTGTAAGGAGCTAGATAAATGGCTACCTACCCTCAACTGATTTAAATCATGTTCCTCATAACTGTCACAAAGGAGAGGGTTGAACTACCAAATGCTAAGGGGAAAATTTCTCAAATTTACTCTGTAATTGCATGTAGGAACAGGAAGAGGAGGATTCTGAAAATCTTTTCTACTTATCATGGACACAGAGTCACTCGCATAATGTACACCTAAAGCCAAAGTTAAGGAAGAAAAAAGGAAAAATTTAGTTTATAATCTAGATAATGACAAATATCAGGAAGCCATTTTAGGGAAACAACCAGATAACTGGCTAGTTTCTTAAAAGGTTTCACATGGATATTTGTCCAAAGATGAACCTGCCCTGATTTCCTTGGGTCCCTCTCTATGAAGCCAGGTACTCATAATTAACATAAACATGTACAGAGAATCTAGGCTTTCCAAGCTAACTGGAAAAATCCCCATAATAGATGTTTCCCAGAATAGATGCTCCATTTACTATCTCTATATTTGCATAGGGAAAAAATGATATAGAGGATGGAGAGTAGTACCCAAATCAGAAAGACATGGGTTCAAGTTGTCTCAGACACAAATTAGTTGTATAGTCTTGGACAAGGCACTTTGATTCTCAGGGTCCCGGGCAGTATCCCCAAGCTATAAGTTGTAAAACAGTTGCTGAACCACACCAAAAAAGGGAGACCTTTATGATAATAAAATAGCAGGCAAAATATTTTTATAAGCTATCACTCATGTCTGGAATTTGCTCTTTCCTCATTATTGCATCTCAAAATCTTATCTTCCTTTATAGTTCAGAGGATTTCTTTAATTCAGAATGACATCACCTCTCACTTGAATTACTGCTATAGAATTCATTGATCTCCTTTGCCTAGTCCCTTCTCAATCCATCCTTTGCATAGCTGCCAAACTGATTTTCCTAAAGAGCAATATTAGTGGGTAGCTAGGTAGCATAGTAGATAGAGCACCAGGCCTGAAGATGAGAGATCCTGGATTCAAATTTGACCTCAGATATTTCCTAGATGTGTTACCCTGACCAAGTCACTTAACCCCAATTACTTAATTCTTACTACTCTTCTGCCTTAGAATAAATTCTTAGTATCAATTTTAATATAGAAGGTAAGGCTTAAACAAAAATGTTACCATATCCTTATTCAGTCCATAAAATCACTCCCTGTAATCTCCAGAAACAAATATAAGCTCTGTTTGCTCTTTAAAGCTTTTCCCAACCTAGTACCAGGTATAGTATGTCCTGCTTTCCATGAACATTGAGGTTCAGCCAAACTGGCCTTTTTGCTGTACTTCACACCTGAAGATCCATCTCCTACCTTTGAACTATTCGTCCTTACTTCCTTCTGTGAATTTCCTCCTTCCCTTTATCTTGGAGAATTCCTAATTTCCTTCAAGGATTAGGTCAAAGGCTACCTTATACCTGAGGCTTTTCTTTATGCTCCACCAGTAGCTGTTATTATTTAGTCATTCAATCCTGTCCATCTGTTTGTGACTCTATGGACCATATCAGACCAATACTGTCCATGGAGCTTTCTTGGCAAGATTATGAAGGTGGTTTGCCATTTCCTTCTTCAGTTAATTAAGGCAAATAGGAGGTTAAGTGACTTGCCCAGGGTTAGAGAATTTGTGAATATTCAGCTATCTGCTGGAAATACCTTCCCCCTAAGTCACTTTGTATCTACTTTGTATATTCCTACGTATGCACATAAAATCTTCCCTAGATAAAATATAAACTTATTGAGAGTAGAGACTATTTTTGCCTTTTTTCCCCTTTGCATCCTTAGCACATAATACAGTATGTGTATAATAAGTGATTATTGGTTGAGTCATTAATGCTTCCTTTCTAGTTTTCCTTGTCTTACACTTATTATGTATGTATTACATCCTAGAATCAAGAGCTTTTTACCTTTATTGTGGCATGGACCCCTTGGGCACTCTGATGGGGTTCATGGCCCCCTTCTCAGAATAATGTTTTTAAATTCATAAAATTAAAAAGGAAACCAATTATATTGAAATATAGCTATCAAAATATTTTTAAAAATTGTATTTATGATGTTGTTCATAGACCCCCTAATATCTTCAGATCTGTGGATCTTAGTTTAGAATTCTTTTTTTTTAAGTAGCATGCATATTCCTTGAAGACAAGAACTATTTCCTTTTAGTCTTCTTTTCATAGTAGTTTTTTTTTATTTTTAAAAATTTATTATTTTTTTCAGTTATATGTAGAAACAATTTTTCACAATTATTTTCTGACATTTTAAAAGACTTAGAATTTTTTCCTCCCTCCCTTTCCCATCTCCCCAAGGTGGTAAATGATCTGATCTGGTTATATTATTGCTTTCATGTAATACATATTCCCATATTGATTATGTCATGATAGAAGACACATATCACACACACCATAAAGAACCAATGAAGGAAATAAAGTAGGAGATGGCATACTTGGATCTGCAATCAGACCCCCTACAGCACCTTCTCTCATTGTGAATAATATTTTTCATCATAAATTTAAGATTTTTTTAGAACCTTTTCCTTCTGTCTTAGTATCAATTCTAAGACAAAAAAAAAGTAGCAAGGGCTAGGCAATCAGGGTGAAGTGACTTGCCCAGGGTCACAAAGCTAGAAAATGTCTGATGTCAGATTTGAACCTAGGTCCTCCTCCATCCAGGCATGGTGCTCTATCCACTATGCTACCTACTTGCCCCTAATTGCAGTTAATTTTTTTTTTAGATTCAACAGTACCATTCTATAAACCATGAAATTCCAGTATTAATATCTCCATTTTAAAAACAAATCTGAAGATCTATGGAAAGGAAAACTAAAGCAAGTTTTGGACTTTCTGCCACTCAAGTGAAACAAACAGCAGTTGGAATGTTAGAGAGAAGATATTGACAAGAAGGACAGTTGGTGGGGGGAGGGGAACTTGGAGTGACAGTTGATCTCTGGGCTCTCTTTTCTGGCCCTTGGACTGGAAGGATCCTCTCTCCCTGTCTCGGGATAGAAGTGCCTCTATTCCTGATTTTCCCAACTGTGTGCTCTACCTGGATTCCTGTGATCCTGTCATTTGAACAAAAGGATTGAAGGGGAGCAGTTTTAACAGTAAGGCCAGTCTTTAGGGGCATTAGCCTGAAGAGACAGGCCCAACCAGTTCTGAAGGTCAGAAACTTTTCTTCCTCTTGCTGTCTACTGTTAAAGAAGACTTTGAACTTAGGAAAGCTAGCATAGATATAGCATGGACAGGAATAAAAGAAATCTTCCACCAGCCTTTGAGACCTGGCCTCAGCTCAAAACCTGAGAGAGACTCAAACCCAATTAATGGAAATCCCGATTCCCTCTTCACTGATACCTCCCAATCCAAACTTGTTATTAAATTAATCTTTATTTAAATAACCCACAGTCAGATAAGAGGACTATCACTTCAGGGGACATAGAGGGAGCTGAACCTAAGGACAGCCATTCAACCATAGATGGTCCTCATTGGACCCCTGCTGGGTGACCTTGTTCTGGGGGAAGGCTTTTCCCTCAGAAGGGTCTGTGCTTACCTGCTCTGGGTATCTTCAACATCAATCCATAGAGAAGACATCCCCATAGGCTATCAAAAGTGGCCCATTTCTTGGTAACCCCAATTTTCAAAGATGCCTTTTGACAGGGGGCATCTCTCTCCTTGTACCTCACCAATAGCCATATTCCCTCTCTCCCTTCCATCCCTCCATTCCCTGTTACAAAACCTTCCATATTCTCTATACCTCTTCTACAATTCCCTTTAATTATTACAGTTTTGGCAGAGCCAACTAGGTTTTCTAGCCTATTTTGCCAAGAATTTGGGACAAAGAAGGCAGTTGGAGGTATCAGAGAAGTTTCAGAGAAATCGGGCCTACATACATTTCAAAAGCCTGTATGACTGTGGAAAGTAGCCATTTTGAGAGCAGTGTTGAGTGTGGCTAATCTGCCTAGCAACATCCCAGCCAAAAGAAACCACTCCTTCTGAAGGGAGGAAGCAACTCTTAAAGGGCCAGACTTAAAAAAAAACATTTCTTTTTCCTTTGCAAAAGGCTTTTCAAGCTACAAGATGGCAAAGAAACTGTTACTTGCCATGCATTACATAGCCTTGATTGGACATTTCTTTTATATGGTTTAAAACTTATTGTTTGTCAAGATTCCAGATTGTATCTATTTTCTGCTTAATTTCTATGAAAGTTTTCAGTGGCTAAAGATTAGTGTAGATTACTTGATTTCATTCATTCCCACATTTGCTGGAGCATTATTCTCCTTAATCCAATTATACTATGCACTGAAAAAAAGGTGTGCATCTAACTTATGGGAAAAAGCAAAAGACAATGAAATGGCAGTGATGATTATAGCCACGAGGGAGGAGATGACACAATTGAGGAGAAAGAAAGTTGCAAAGATATTAACTCACAACAAGAATAACAATATAACTGAGCAAGAAAAGACAGATGGGGCTGAAGGGGTTATACCAATATTGCCACTAAGAGATCAAACAAGCCTACAACCAGATAGCAGCATAATTCATATTAAAACACATAAGCCATTTACAGCAGCAGAACTTGAAAGTCTGAAAAAATGGATGCCTTCCTGGTTTTCAGAGCCTGTGTGATGTTTGAGAGAATTTAAAAGAGCAATTAGGCTTTATGATCCAGATTTATAGGACACTGAAATTCTTCTTTCAGAATTCTTTTCAAAAGTGGAAAAGCAACAATTTATTGATGAAACTAGAAACAATCTAAATTTAACATCATGGCCAGAGGAAGGAACAGACTTAGAATTATCTAATAATTCAAATCTGCATTATTTAAGAAAAGGCTAGAGAAGATCTATTAGAGGCAATGAAAAGTTTTCCAAAAAGACCAGATACTTGGGGACAATTTGAGAAATTGAGGCAGGAGTGTGGGGGACATCCATAAATGTTCCTTTATAGGGTGATTGAAGTAGCAGAGGATGTGCTTGGGTTTGAAAATTTAACTGAACAAAATCTCCAACACAAAAGGAGACAATTTGTGAAAGGCAGTAACACACCTATTAGATCATATTTTAAACTTCAGTGTCCAGACTGGGAAACACTAAGTCTGGAAGATTTAAGAAAAACTGCAATTTACATATTCACAGGTCATAAAGAAATTCTAGAGGAAAAGGATGAAATAATAAAAGAGCTTAAAACCAAGCTCAAGGAGGCAAATAGAACAATTAAACATAAAGAAATTAAAAATCTAGATACTCCGCAGTCATACAAACCTACAAGAAATTACACACAAACCAATCAAAGGAGAAATGTACCCAAATGTTTCCTATGTGAAAAATGGGTCACATGATTTGAGACTGCTATTTAAAGGGCACAATTAGTCCAAGCTAACAACAAAAAGAGGTCCTGGAAAAGCAACATAAAGTATAGCAACAATACACAAACAAATACAAAATGTCATTGTAATTGCAAGAATTCATTGCAAACACCAAATTTAGAAACCATGGAGAGATACATACAACAGGGAGCAAAGCCTCGTTATTCGCAAGTAGTCTCAGGAGCTGCCAAACAATGTCAATTATGAAGCCAGATGCATGGGATAACATCAAAAAGGAAAATTGGAAAGGAAATGGGGAAAATGAAAAGGAAGTAGACTGCATGTAAATAGAATTTAGGGATCCCAAAGCACAAAATAAAACTAAAGAGCAGATAGAAGAAGAACTCCAATTAGATAATGATGTAACAGAGATTAAAGAGAAAATTTTTGGAACAGTGGAACAAGATACAAAGAAAGGGGGAGGAACAAATCTGGCAACAGTCTGTAATACACAAACCTTAAACTTATTAGGACATTTTAACTTAAAAAGCAAAGAACAGGAAAGATTAGATCCAAGCAACAGTGAATTTCAACATTTCTCAGCACAAGACAAAAGTAACTTAGCTAAGGAACAAAACTGGGATATAATAGCAGATCCACAGGAAGGAACAAACAAACAAGAATCAAATTTATCAATACATAACACAGAGTTACAGCATAATACTAGGCAAGAGCTTGCAAAAGACTTGGGAAATATAGAAAACCAAACAAGAGTCAGTGCAAGACACGAATCACACAGAGCCACTTTACACAATTATATTTGACTAAGAAGGCGAGGAAGACCAAGGACCTTATGAATATATCAAACTTTACAATCAAGATCACAAAGCTTTACAAGAGTGGGAGACAGATGATTACATTAACAACTCAAATCAAGAACAAAAGATCCTGTCAGAAGAGTTAGTTCAGGACCTAGAATATACAAATTCATTAGAAGAAATGATGGTGGTATTGGGAATCCAGAATTATCAAGAACTTTATGAAAAGTTCGAGGTTGAGGAAGAAGACACTGAATTATAAGTAGAATAAAATTATGTACCTGATAGAAAACAAACAGAGGAAGAAGTGAATAACATAATGATCCTATCACATCTTCCTTTCTCTGACTTAGAACTTCTCATAAACCAGATTGCCAATTAACAAAATATATACAAGCTTCACAAACAAGAATAGCTGAGTTGCACAAAATGGACTTGATACAACAAACAGTTCTCCTGGATTATAATTTGCACAACATCAAACCAGGAGACTAAGTGTATTTAAAAAATTTCAATAGAAAATTGGTTCTAGACATAAAATGGACTGGACCACAGGAAGTATTGCTTACTACCGTGACAGCTATAAAAATTGTAGGGGAAGACTCATGGTTCCACTGTTCCCACATAAAACAAGAAAAATATGATACCACTGTAACAGGAATAGAAGAAGATAATTAGGTAGAAGATAGTGCTGTGACATGAAAACAAGAAATGAAAACAAAGACTTATTAACAAAAAATACACCATAAAGGAACAATAGTGACACATAATGTTCAAGACGAGTTCCCAGCAGTCAAGCATGCCACAGCAAGATGAAGACAACTTTCCAGCCCAGAGCAAAAGCATACCAGAAGAAAATATTTTAAAGCAGCTCAGAGAGGAAAAGATTTTAAAGCATTCCAGTATAAAAGCATCAAGGAAAGGTACTAGAGAGAAGAAACAAAGAGGAAAAGCTGAAATGGACAGCTAAGACTTTGAACTTTGTATATTTGTTTATATAAGAAGAGGACAGTTGGAAAACAGGATTTATATGTAAGACTGAGTGAGGCAAAATCATAAAACAAAATTAATTTCATATATTAGGGAAATAGCATGCAACACTACATAACTTGGAAGAAAGAAGAAATCCATCAGTCAAATGAGAAGTAGAAATCTGAAGAAACTTGATAAGTATTAATTCAACACAACACTATTAGTCACAAAACACAAAATCACAAACTGACATATGTTGGGAGATATTGTGTAAATAAATGAGTGTCTGAAATTATATTTATGCAAAATGTGAATATGTATATAGTTAGTTCCATAAGGTCTTAGGCAAATAGAAAGATCAATAGATATTTCTATTTGACTGACATCAGGATGTGGGAACAATGTATATTATTGTATTATATGTAAATAATCTCTATGAATAATATATACATATATACTATAATTAGGTTAGTAACAGAGTGATAGTCTGTAAATATTTAGCATAGCATGTATATATGTTGTACTAAGATTAAGTTGTAGATTAGACTAGGGAAGTAGAAAATAGTTATAATAAGTAGGGAATAGATTAGGAGTAAGTTAAGTTAAGCATAGCATAGACAATTATACTTAGGAATAGACTTAAACTGCATTTGCAGATAGTAAACTTTTAATTGTTTATTGTAAAGTTGATGCTGAAATTGTTTAATGGAAATATATATAGATAAAATATTTTGCAAATAATTATAGATAAATAAAATAGGGAAAAATGCATTAGTTTTATTTAGCAAGAGTAAGTAGTATTAGCACTAAGATTTAAATTTCTTTGTAATGGTTTTGTTTAAACATTTATTGTACTGAATTTATTGTAAAACCTTAAAACTACTCTTACCCAAACTTTCCTGCATTGAATTCCTTAGAGTAGATAATGTTAGCATAGAATAGTGATAGAGTAATTGAGGGAAGTTTATTATTTTGGGGGGAGTAGTTAGAAATTAGATTTAGTAGCTTGGTAAATATAATAAAAAATAAGTGATGTTGGGAAGGTCACAACAACAACAAAAAAGGGATGATTGTGGAAAGGAAAACTGAAGCAAGTTTTGGACTTCTTGCCACCGAAGCGGAACAAAAAACAGTTGGAATGTTAGAGAGAAGATTTTGACAAGAATGACAGTTGGTGGGGGGAGGGGACAGTTGGTCTTGAGGGACTCACTTTCCTGGCCCTTGGACTAGAAGGTGCCTCTATCCCTGTCTCAGGACAGAAGTGTCTCTATTCCTCAACTTTTCCCAACTGTGTGCTCTATCTGGATTCCTGTGATCATGTCATAGAATGAAAGGATTGAAGGGGAGCAGTTTGAACAGTAAGGCCAGTCTTTAAGGGCATCAGCCCAAAAAGACAGGCCCAATCAGTTCTGAAGGTCAGAATCTTTTCTTCCTCTTGCTGTCTACTGCTGTCTACTTTGAACTTAAGAAAACTAGCATAGCTTAGCATAGGCAGGAATAAAAGAAATCTTCCACCAGCCTTTGAGACCTGGCCTCAGCTCAAAACCTGAGAGAGACTCAAACCCAATTAATGGAAATCCCGATTCTCTCTTCACTGATACCTCCCAATCCAAACTTGTTATTAAATTCATCTTTATTTAAATAACTTGCACTCAGATAAGAGAACTATCATTTAAGGGGACAGAGAGGGAGCTGAACCTAAGGATAGCCATTCAACCGTAGAGGATCCTTATTGGATCCGTGCTGGGAAATCTTGTTCTGGGGGAATGCTTTTCCCTCAGGAGGGTCTGTGCTTACCTGCTCTGGGTATCTTCAACATCAATCCATAGAGAAGATATCTCTGCAGGCTATCATAAGTGGCCCAATTTCTTGGTAACCCCAATTTTCAAAGATAGCCTATCAACAGGGGTATCTTTCTCCTTGTTCCTCACCGGCAGCCATATTCCCTCTCTTCCTTCAATCCCTCTATTCCCTGTTACAAAACCTTCCTCATTCCCTGTCCCTCTTCAATCCTCAATAATCTCTTGAATATTGGAGATCCTAGATGTGAAGTCACTTTCCCCAGGTCACATAACTTATAAATGACAGAGCTAGAAGTCAGACTCAAATTATTGGGACTCTCTGCATGGCACCATACATTCTTTGTTTATTGGGGATCTGCAACAACTATTCTACTGAAAATTAAATAAGGGAATTTTGATCAGTGTAGCCAAAATACAACCAATTCTCCTCTCATTCTCTATAAGTCCTTGACATCATTTGAGCACCTCTTCCTTGTTTAACTTCCTACCTTGCTTTTCTTGCCATATGCTAGCTGTCCCCTAATTTTTGGATCACTCTTCTTTCTCCTTTGATAACTTTTATCTCCAATTCATATACTATTCCCCTCCACAATGGGAATCTCTAAAATCCCATGTTCTTTCTCCATGCCATCTCTGGTTCTGCTAGAGTCATTCTGATGCCAGCTGTGAAATCAATCAAAACTCCTAGCCCAATTTCTAGTCTCACAACTCCAACTGCCTAAAGAATACTTTGGCTTAAATGTTCTTTTGTCACTTTAAATGTGGCATGTCAGAAATGGAACTGTTCATTTCTATCAAACTAGATTCTCCTTTCCAACTTTCCTTTTTAAATCAGCTACTGCCATTCTTTCAGTAATTGGCTCTCAAAACCTCCACATCTTTCATTTCCTTTTTTTCTCATTTCCAGTCAGTCAAGGAATTCTGGTTGAATCTTCCTTCAAGAAGTCTGTTATGATCCCTTCCTTTCTAATCTCAAGACCACCATCCTACTTTAATCCTTCGTGACTGTCACAATGGAATTTCATGGTTTATATCTGACCTGGGCTAGTATAGTATAGTAATGTATGTAAAGTGCATTGTAAACCTCAAAATATAATACAAAATATTAGGTATAATTAAGAAATTAATTGAGGCCCAGAGAGGAGAAATAACTTCATCTGGGCAATTGTGCTGGTAAATGTCTAACAGCTAAATCCATCCCCTTCCCAAAGGTATGCACAACATAGTTTAAATTTATTCTCCACTATTAATGTTTTCTCTATTACTCTCAAGTCTAGACAATCAATAAAACAATCAATCAAAATCTAACATTGGCTAATTTGTTATAAAGGTTCACAATTAAAATTTAACCATTAGCTCTCCTGAGCTGGTACAGCTTCATCTTACAAACCAACAAGAAATATATCTTTCTAAAATACTTTCTTCATTATATTACCTCTTCTCATACGTTTCCAGTTTCTCTTTTGTCTTCACAATAATGGTGTTACTCCTGCTCACTCCCAAATCTGTTTTTCAATGCCCTTCATAGCACTTCACTAGGTCTACCTAGCAATTATATTCCTATGAAATGAGCCCTTCGTTGCAGTCAGACCTGTCTACTCGTTATGCCAAGAACAATTCACATTCATTCTTGTCTCCACAATTCTGTTTATGTTGTTTCTCCTGCCTGAAAGTTTTTTTTTTCACTTTTAACTACCCATCCAAATCTTGACCACCTTTCAGGATGCACTCAAGTTCCATGACCTCTGTGAGGCCTTTCTTAACCATTGGTGCCTGTGATCTTATCCATCTCTGAATCACTATAGCATTAAGGTCATATGGGTATGTTCCTGGAGGACTAGCACCTTTGATGTCAGGGCTTGCTGAACCAATCTCAGGGCTTCTCATTCAACTTTTGTGTCCCCATTTTACCCAACTCTCACCTGTGGCCCCAAGAAGTTGTGGCATGAGCAGTAGCCACATCTCAGTAAACCATCTCAGGAGATGGACTAAATCAAGTTGAGGTTAACTGAGAGGCCTCAAACCCTTCAATGATTTAGGAAGAATGTCTGCCTCAAGCCTATGAAGACTTTCTTCTGTGGAATGGGTGGATGAGAACAATTTGTTCCAATTGCCATGAAGCCAGATGAAGCAAGCACTGTGGAGTATTTAGAGCTTGGTTAGACATTGAGGATGCCACAATCATCTATGGTATCCTGGGCAACTTACAGTCATCCTGATTTTTGACTTGCCACTGAACTTTGATGACTGGAAGAGAAAGTGAAGTTGATGATTTTGAGTAATTCTGTTTTACTTAAATTCAATTTATATGCAAGTCAAGACATTACTCCATGATTTCATTGATCCTCCTTGAATGTTAAGAATGGGGGTAGAGGTAGTTTATTGGATAAAGAATCAGACCTAGAGATGGGAGATCCTGGATTCAAATTTGACCTCAGATATTTTCTAGCTGTTTGACCCTGGAAAAGTCATATAACCTCAATTGCCTAGCTTTATTGGTCTTCTGTTGCAGAATTGATAATATTGAATCTTGGAACTAATACTTAGTATAAATTATAAGACAGAAAGGTTTAAAAAATATAAAGTTAATAACAAACAACAATAGCTCTTGTCTGTAACACTTAGCCTTTGTCATAATCTAACATTGTGATATGGATTTGGAATCAGAAAACTTGAATTGAAATCATAACATTGTACTGTATGACTTGGCACAAACCTCTTGATCTGTCTGGGCCTTGTCCTTATCTATAAAATGAGGGGCTTGAACCAAAAGACCTCAAAGCTCTCTTACAGTTCCAAATCTAAGATTCTGTGATCCAAAAACCCTGTCTTTTACCTCTTTAGTATTCTGTGACATGTAGTATAATATTAGGCACATAACAGAGCCTCAATAATGAAGACTGGATCTAGGGAATAGCCCATCAGTAAGGAAGGTGACAGATAGTCATTAAAATATGTGAGATAGCATGTTTCCTTCAGTATTTAGCAAAGCTAATGATAGTGATACAAACTTCCACCTGCCACTCTATTTTTGCAGTTGGTTTTTCAATATTTTATTCACAGCTACAAAATGAATTTACATAACTTCAATGATCAAAGGGAAAAAAAACCCACACTGATGTTATAAAATGTCAGAATCTCTGAGTACTGCTCTAGGTAGCTGAAGAAAAACAATCAGATTAGGAGACAGACAGAGAGGGCAAAACTTCGAATGAGAGCAAACCACTTGTCTTTTGTGAGCTTAAGTTTCCTCATATAAAAAATAAGGGGGTTGGATCAGATCATTTTCAGCTCTTATTCTATCAGCTCTGTTCTCTTCTGTGAGTTTCCAGAAAGATAGGAGTTATTTTAACAGCAAAACTCTTGTGTTGCTGGCCAAGAAATTTCGGGCAGCTGGAGTCAAGAAAAAAGAGAGGATGTGAGATTGAAACTGGAGTTTCCATTGCAAATAGCCTCTTAGAGAAAAAATATCCTCACTTAATGATGCAACTATAGAATTGTTGGGTGGTTAGGTGGTACAGTGGCTAGAGGGCTGGGCCTGGACTCACCTTGTGAGCTTAAGTCTAGCGTCAGACATTTAAAATATGTGTGACCCTGGGCAAGTCACCTAACCCTGTTTACTCCAGTTTCCTCATCTGTAGAGTGAGTTGGAAAAGGAAATAGCAATCCACTCCAGTATCTTTGCCAAGAAAAACCCAAATAGGGTCAGAAAGAGTCTGAAATAACTGAATAACAACAACAATAGAAACACTCCCCTGCATAGTTACAGTAACTCAAAGGAACATACCGACACTAATCATCTGAATAATGAACCAAGGTAAGAATCATCAAATCATAGATTTCTGTCTGGCAAGGACACAAGAGGTCATAGAGCTGTAAAAGTAGGAAAGACAAAGGGGAGGGGCTTTAAAATGCTAGGACCAGGAAACCAGTTGCTATTGGGGACTGATTTTTAGTTAGAACCTTCCTTCTTCCTCTACTAGTCTAGACAACTTTAATGGATTCTTGACTTGACTAGAAGGTGAGTCAATCCCTCCCAACTTTCTTCTTTGATATTGAAATCCTCCCTCCTATTAAAAAACTTAGAGACAGTCTTCTATAAACTAAAATGGCTAATTTATTTTCTTGGAAAAGAAAGATAAGGAGAGATAGGGGTAGAGGGAAGAGATGGAAGGTTCCTAGGATCTTTTCCCTATCAACTGTTGAAGGCTTTGGTCACAAAGTCTCTTCAGAAAAATGGTTTGACTTTCCCCTAGTGAGTTTAAATCAGCAGGTGTATTCAATGGGCAAGAACTTCTTCAACTCAGCCAGGTAGAAGGGTTATTAGATGAGCAACTCTCCTCCCTAGCTCTTGTCAGAGTCTTTGGTAAGAGAGTGAATGACCGGACTCAGCTCTGGCCAACAGTTTCAGCTTTTTTAATCTTCAATGGAATTCTCAATTCTCCCTTCCCCCAACAGCTTCCTGAATGTTCCATCTGCCTCTCCTGGGTCCATCTTCTTTAAATCTCAGAGTTTCCTCTGCTATTGGCCATTTCTCTTGATTACAGAGTCCAACGATCTCATTTTTCAAATGAGGAAACTGAAGACCATAGAAGTTAAGTGATATGTCCAAGTCCTCAGGGAGAAGAAGAGCTGAAACACTAATTCAGTGCCTTTGATTAAATCCAGCATTAATGTCCAGGTGTCCTGATTTAAGTTTGTAAGCTTGATCAAGTTAGTTTTACATTTGTCAGATACTAAAAGTATCTGAGGCATTCTTTTCTCTTTTAAGTTAATTCCCCATATTGCTGTAGTCCTAGAAAAATTTTGCATAACTCTTTCCTTTAGCCAGAAAAGTTGTTTCATATTGCAATGCTGTGTTTGTGTGTGCCAATGTTGCAGAGTAGATTTTTATACACATGTAAACATACATATATATACTTGTGCACATGTACATGTGTACACATGTATATATTTGAGAAGAAGCATCACAGATGATAGAAGAATGACCTTGGAGGCAGGAGAAATTGAGTCCAAATGTCATCTCGAACACATTTGTGCTGTGTGACTCTGGGCAAGTTGTAGAATCATAACTGTGGAGCTGGCAAGAACTTTAGAAGTCAACTAGTCCAACTTCCTCCTTTTATAGCTAAGGGAACTCAGTCATTGGGGGGTTGCCATGACTAGAGTCATAAATTTACTAAATGGCAGAGGCAGGATTTGAACTCAGATCTTTAATACTCTAAACACAGAATGTTTTCCCACTATGTTCCAGTTAAATCTCTAAGACTACAAATTACAGAATGGTTACAGATTTATGTTCATAGGAATTTCATGAATTGTTTCTGTACCAGCAATCCAAAACACGCACACAGACACAATTTTATTGATGCCTTCTGTTTGGTATTTAAAGCCCTTCACAATATGTTTTAATTTTTCTTTCTAGGTATATTACATATAACTTTTCCTCACATCCTCTGAGCTCCAGCCGAGTAAGCCAAGTGGCTATTTCTTATACATGACATTCTATCTATTGTCTTCATTTCTTTGCAATGACTGGAATTTACTATGACTGGAATGCTTTCTAACCTTAGCCTCCTCAACAAGGTCCACATTGTAGAATGTCTAGGTGCCTTTGAAATTCATTCAGCTCAAATGTTAATTGCTTCAAGAAGTTTTTCCTGATTCCCTCAGGAATTAGTGCTCCCAATCAGTTTGTATTTTGTATCTGTGTAATGTGTTGTATTCTCCTTTCTAATCCACCTCATACTCTGTTTAATGAGAGATTGTCCTGATTTTATGTATATGTGGAACCTCCACCTGGTAAAAAATAAATGTTTAAAGGGTGCTTACTGATTTATCAATGCATTATAGCAAAGGTAGAGTTTTTGAACTATATGGATAGATTATTTGGACATAGAAAAGAGACAAAAAGCCAGGGATGTTTTCCCCATGTTGATGCTAGATTCCTTTTGTGTGTGTGTGTGTGTGTTCAATGAAGACATCATGATCTGGAAGGAACCCAAGAGGACCAGTTCAAAAAACACTGCCAAGATATTAAGGAACTAATGAAATCAGTTTAGAACTAGACAATGGTCACAGCTGCAAATAAATTTATGATCCTCAAATTTGGTATCCTGCTTTCAGAGACTGAGCATCAACTTTTAGTCTCAGTTGGTAGCCAAGGTAAATGGAGTGCAATTTCCTGGATTTTATGATCCAAGGAAGTACTCTTCTCTAGTGAGATTGCCTGACTCAAATATATGAACCAGAAAGATAGCATTAAGCTTTCAGCATTCATTACTACACTTTCTTCTTTCATCTCATATCACTATAATCTTTTTTCTTAAAATTCCTCCCAGCCCCCATTAATTACTCTAGTAACAAAATAGTAACTTTATAATAGTAATTCAGTCATACAAAGGCAAACTCAAAGCTCATTCCTTCTACAATTAACACATTTATTAAGAACCTACTAACTGCTAGGTGCTCTTCTAGGTGCTGGGGATACAAATACCAAAACAAAACAATCTACTTTCAAAGAGTGTATAGTTTCTAGAGGGATAGAAAGGGAGTGGGAATACTTGTACAAAGAGTAGCAAATAAAATGGAATTGGAGGAAGGGAAGAGTATTAACTACTGGTTGTTATCTAGGCTATATCCTCCTCTTTATTTTCTTCATGTCTCCCTTCTCATCACTGATAAAATTCATTTTTAGTTCAACTATTTTGTAAAAAAGAATTCCAAATTCTTAGTGTATAAATGGAGATTTTGAACCTTTGGACTTCATCCCCCAGAAGTCCCTTAGTATTTTCCAAAATTCCATTTTCCTGCATCCCTACATTTTGTGTGATTGTATTTAAGTGGTCGTAACTTCTCCCTTTTCCTCTCTTGGACCTGCGACCAAGCTGAAGTCAGGCAGTTCTTTTGTTGTAGTTATTAATAAAACTTTTAAAATATAATATTTAGTTATTGATTATTAACTTAAAAACCCACATTTTGGCTTACCATGAAGCAATTACGAATTCTCAAAAAAATTTTGAGCAAATAGCCTTATAGTAAAGATAGTAAGTTTGTCTGGTCACTGCCCACCACAAGTGTCTGGTGGTGGGGTGTGCCTGAGCTCCTGCCTTGCCCTGCTGCCTGCTGCTGCCTGCTGCTGCCTGCTGTTTCTCCTGTCCATCTGCTTAGCCAGCATTCCTTACTGCTCTCCACCCAGCTTGGAGCCTCCTTTTTGTGAATTTTAAAAACTGCTCAGACTGTACCTTAGAAGATTTGGTTAAGCTAGTCCCCATTTTTAACAATGGAGGTACTTGGTCAGGAATGTATTGAGAACTTTAAAATTACTCCACCATGCTCAGACAGTGCCTTAGGGGAAGATAAAGTTGAAAATTCCTGATTTGAACAATGAAAAATCTCTAACTCATACTTAGAGTGAAGCAAAAACCCTAAGCTAGGTGGTCTATTTTTAGATCTAATACAAAAGGGTAATAAGTACCTATACAGGTTAAATTAATCACTAAAAGGTCAAGCAACTTACAAAAAGCAAGCTTAACAAAAGAGGTGTGAAGTTTTAGTCTATCCAGAGAAGGTGAGAACTAAAAAATTGTGAGAACTAAGAATGGACAGTCCTGGGAAAAAGCATCTACTGTGATTGGTAGATGTGAAAATTTAGGGGAGGTGACACAAGAGAAAATTTCTTTAAAAGGAGAATTCAGTTCAGTTTGTTTTTTAGTTCAGTTTTGAAACTGAATTGGAGGAGGTCAGGAGTTCAGAGGAGGGTCTCTGAACTCAGTTCAGGAGTTGAGGATTTCAGTGAAGGACTAAAGCTTGCTTAGGACGATCTTGTGGTGAGTGATAAAGACTGACTTGCTCTCCCTTAAGGCTTATGCCTAGGCCATTAGGCCTAGGCCCTTTCTACTATTTTCTCTTTCTCTTTAGCTCTCTCCTTCCCTTAATTCCTTCATTTATATTAATTAAAGTCCCCATAAAACCCAGCTGACTTGGATATTTTCATATTTGGGAATTTTCCCATGGCGACCACTTATTTTTGATTTAAATCAAGACACTAAAAATTATCTTTACAGTTTGGCCAAAACCTTTACAGTTTTGGCAATTCACAGTCTTGGCAAACCATATTTTCATGGTTACATCTTGCCGAGATCAGACCCACCACAAGAACTTGCCAATCCCAGCCATTTTTTTCCACAGAGGGTGACATATAAAAACCTTTCCACTCCAATCCCTTTCCATACTCCACGTGTGTGTTTCTAACCTGCCATAGCCATTTTACAAAGTGGAAAAAGGAACCCCACACCTTCTAATTTTCAAGCATATTTTTTTTTAAAGCTGATTCTGGACTCCTAGTGTAGAAGGCTGTTACTAAAAGTTTTTCACAGGGTGGGGGCAGTTAGTTCCAAATCAGTAGATTTAAAGTCAGTTATGGGGAATAAGCCTGTTTTTTCCCTTCTTTCTCTTGACCCAAAACATCAAGGAGAAGCATTTTTTCTCTCATATGCAAATAAAGTATTGTTTTCCATCAGAAGTTTTGCTCCTTTCTGTTTACTCTTTACACAAACCCCATTCAGCAGCTTTCAGGAAAAATGCTATTGCAAAGCATGCTTGAAACTCTGAAACAACAGTTTGAGTTGGTAAAGCTAAAAAGTGCAGTTTGGATCTGCTTAATTCTTTTCCTGGGACTTTTTATTTTCATTGGAGATTTCCCACTTTATTTCCCTATCCTCAAAAATATGCCACAAGCTAGGCTACTTATGCTACAAACCAACCTAAAATATTTTGACAAAATTCTAAAAGTCTTAAATGCTCTCAATATGCAGAGAAGAGATTCTGCCCTGTGCTTCTATGAGGAAATTCAGAACTCCGACAAACAAAATCTAAGTGGATAATAAATAGTGGGGGGAGGAGAAGGAAACTTTAAAAGAGAACTGGAAGTTTCTTGCTAACTATTTTGAGTTTATGCTCTTCCTATAAGAGTGAACTTTGGGATGTGAATTGAACTATGGGGGGATGAAATGCTTTTGTTTTGAATGTATACTATTATGCCAAAGGGGACTTCCCCCAAATTGGCTTTTTGTCAACCTAGTAATCATTGGTTTTGTTCTCTTTTCCTTTTATCCACAAGTTATTACAATCTTTAAATTGATTATGTTTCCATGATCCTTTTGGGGAAACTGGTTTCCCAATAGGATCCGGAGGGGGGATATGTATAAATGGAGATTTTGAGCCTTTGGACTTCATCCCTCAGAGGTCCCTTAGTATTTCCCAAAATTTAATTTTCCTTTGTCCCCACATTTTGTGTGATTGTATTTAAGTGGTTGTAACTCCTCCCTCTTCTACTCTTGGACCTGCAACCAGGCTGAAGTCAGGCAGTTCTTTTGTTTTAGTTATTATTAATAAAACCTTTAAAATATAATATTTAGGTATTGATTACTAATTTTAAAACCCACATTTGCTTTTCATAATAACTCAAGATGTGTTGCAGAGGTGATATCTGTTTAATAAACATTTAGGAATGGACCATAATTTTGTATCCACTTGTGTGTGTGTGTGTGTGTGTGTGTATGTGTGTGTGTGTGTGTGTGTGTGTGTGTGTGTGTGTGTGTGTTCCTTCCTTTATAGAATTTGAACTTGAGAGAACTATTTGAGTTTTTTCTTTGGATCCCCAGTGATTAGTGCTGTTGTTGGTACATAGAAAGCACTAGATAAATACTTGTTGATTGACTAGAAGAGAGAAATGTACAATGGAAAGAACATTGGGGGGCAGCTAGTGGTCTATGGATATGATGTGGGCTAAAATGTTCCATAAACCCTGACAAGTAACTGTACATAATCAAAAGAACATAGAGGGGGCCAAGATATCAGAGTAGAACAGAGAAGCTCAAAGTCACCATGAGAATCCTCTCCAATCAATCCTAAAATAATGTCACGAAATGAATACAAGAGTAAAAGAACCAATGAGACAGAGTGAAACAACTTTCAAGAAGAGAAAAACCTAAAAGGGAGGCAGAGAACATCTGGGTCACTGGGATGAGAGGGGAGCAGAGACAGCAGAAGGCTATAGCAAGGAGTGAGGAGCAAGCCAAGAGAGACCCCTGCCTCCCCACATCTGCTGTGCCAGGTTTTGAACTGAGCCCAAGCCAACATCCAGACCCTGAGATCCTCTCTGGGCAAAAAGAGGTCCAACCAACCCATATCCCTTGAAATTCCAAACCTAGAGTGAAGTCCAGAATTCTAGTCCAGAAGCAGCCTGATTTGTGGGCCTAGACAATGCCAGGAGTGCCAGTCAGGACCTGTGTTGAGGACATAGATCCCAGTTTGGGATAGTTTGTAGATACAAAGGGAAGGGGCTCAAGGCTCAGCCCCAGGATAGGGCAATCTATCATGTGCAGGACAAAACAAAATCAAGCTCAGTGAGACCAAAAGCTTATACCTAAGTCTGAGGCTAGAATCTGAGTAGTCCCTGACCTGATCAAGCACAGAGTGAGACCAAAAGCTTAACCAACCCTGAAATTGCCTATGTTCTGTCCAAAATCTTTTCTCTGGGCTTCAGTTTCCTTACATGTAAAATGATGAGGTTGGACTAGATGACTTGTGGGGTCTTTAAACATCTAAATCTGTGATGGTTGAGAAAGTGTGGAAGGCACACCAATGAGTGCAATCTCTGTATCCTTGAGGCCTCAGAAAAGATTGTTTGGGGACTAGAGACTAGAAAATATTTAATCATTAGAAGAGAGTTTCAGGAGTCCAGAAACTCTGAGTTCAAATCTAGCCTCAGACATTTACTAGCTGTGTAACCCTGGGCAAGTCACTTAAATTCTGTTTCCTCAACTGTAAAATAAGAAAATAGTACTTACCACAGGGTTGTTGTGAGGTTCAAATGAGTTAATATCTATAAAGTGAATGGCACAGTGCCTGGCACATAGTAGATATTTAATAAATAATAAATGTATTATTGTTGTTATTTATTACTTGTCTATTTAGTATCATTTGTTAGTTATAATAAATCATTGATTGATGTTAAATTATAAAAAAAAAAAGAAGAGAGTTTCAGTTCCTTTATAAACAGATAAGGGAACTTCTCTGAAGCTATAAGAATACCTCTGTCAAGGAAAGTATGCCATATAATGATGCTAATAGGATCATAAATTTAGAACCCCAGAGACCTTAGAGGTTATTGGTTTCCACTCCCTTCCTCACTGCTTCCTAAGCATATAAGAATTCCATGACTGTATTAGCAATGGCCCAACTGTCTATAAACAAATAGGATGGGAAAATGGATTTAATAGACAATTATATTTATGAATTTAAACAAATTCCTTTTAGGCATTAGAAGAAAAACAGAACTTCATTTTCAGGACACTTGTGAGACTCTAGAGACTCTTGTAGAGGATAGATTTACAGCTAGAAGGGACCATAGAAATCATCTAATCCAACCTGTTCATCTGACAAATGGAGAAACTTGAATTTACAGAGCAAAAATGCCTGGTCCAAGGTAAAAAATAGTAGCAGAGTTAGGATTTGTACTTACATAATGGCAAACTAACTTAATTTCCCTTTTAGACAGGGTTATTGAACTTGTAGATAGGATTTTGTATATTCCTTCATATTACCCTTATACACCAAAAGGAGAAATATGGACTAGGTAACAGAAAGTATTGCCATCAGCAGGGATCCATTGAAGTCCAAAAGATGGTGGGAACTAGAGAAGAAGAAATCTAAAATGGAAGGATATTTGTCAGTTATAGATTAGAAATTCCAGCAGAAGAAGAAGACAGGTAGAGATGAGTTGATAACAATACAATGAGAAAATGGACAGAGGGGCCCAAAAAGGAGGATATTTTTACTGAAGTTGGGAATTCAGAATCCCTGGGATAGGAAGAAAAGGGTTTGGAAGTATGCCAGGTATTTTGGAATGAGTTCAGGGAAACTATCTATGGATGGAAGGTACTCTGCTAATGCCAGAAGATGAATAGAATGTTCAGTCTTCCTAAAAACCTAATCTTTAAGGTCCTTGAATATAATCCAAAGACCAGTGGCAAGAGCCATAATGATATTGGATCACAGGGAGGGTTGGAAGCCTGGCCTCCTAGCAGCAGCATTGCTATTCACATGGTTTCTTCAATATGCTAGATGACGAAATTAGCATCCTAAAAGATTTCAACAGGTTAAAATGTTGGGCCAAATTGAATAGGATTAGATTTAATGAGGACAAACATAAAGTCTTACCTTAAAAATCTAAAAAATCAACTTCACAAGTACAAGATGAAGAGGTATAGCTAGACAGTATTTTACCAATAAAAAGTCTTAATGGTTTTATCAAGCCACAAGCTCAGTCATGTGTTGTGGCTGCCAAAGAGATGGCTATGATTTTAGACTAATTTAGGGGAAGCATAGTGCCCAGAATGAGCGCAATGACATTCTATTGTATTCTGCCCTGATCAGACCACTTCCAGAATATTCTTTTCATATTTGGACAAAACATTTTAAGAACAGTGGTCTAAAGGAAGAGGACCAGCATGATCCTTCAAGATCATGCTATATAGGAACTGGTTGAAGGAATTGGAGATATTTAGTTTAGACAGACAACCTTCTGAGGTTAGACAAATGAGAACTGTGCTACTGGGCCCCAGAAAATAGAACTAAGAGTAATGAGTAGAAGTTTCAGAGATGTGGATTTAGATTCAATATGAAGCAAATCTTCCTAACAATTAGGGTTATCCACAAGAGGAGAGTGCTTTCTTGATTCCTATCTCTAGAGATCATTAAGCAAATACTGGTATAATTGGGTATAATGTAGATGGTACTTTTTTTTTTTTAATGACATCTTTCAACCTGAGATTTTGTGACTTGGATAGGATTCCTCCCAAACCAACGCCACTGGTTTTATTAGTACATTATGCTGGCTATCTAAAATCATGTTTTGTAATCTGCTGAGCTCAATACAAATTTATGTATATGTATAAATCTGTAGATATGTGTCTATATATGCAAATATGTATGTCTATATATCTACACATATGGATATACACACATATGTACCCTCCCCACTAACCAATATGATAGATTGTCAGCCTCTGAGTCAATAATAACTGGGTTCCAATTCCCTCTCTGGTTGTGACCTTAGTCATATCATTTATACTATTAGGTAACCCAAACAACTTTCTTATCAATCAAGTGATGCTATCAATCAACTGATATTTCTTGTGTCTATTCCATGCTAGGTGTTGTGCTTTGAAACTGTAAGCTGTTTTCTGAAAAATGCCTTTTTTTAATGCCCTGTTGTTCCTATGATGGTGAACCTATGGAATATGTGCCAGAGGGGCACTCAGAACCCTCTCTCTAGGCACATGCACCATTGCCCCAGCACAGAGTTCACCAAAGTTTGTTACTAGAAAGCCAGAAGGATGTGGGGCTGGGCTGCTCCCCTCCCCCTTGCCTGAGAACATTTCTTACAACACCCACCCCTCTAAAAGGTTCACCATCACTGCCCTTTGCCAACAATATATTGCCAAAGACATTATCAGTTTCTAGATAGATAGATAGAAAGAAATTATGAATAAAAATAATTTAACCTATCCCAAGCAATTGTCAAAGATTATAAATTTCAGAAATAACCTTGGTATGCATCGATAGAATAAATTCCTTACCATGAATTGGTTCCCTATGTTTATGAAATCACAGATCTGATTAAAACAACAATGACAAAATTATCTTTGATTATGCATGAATGTGTGTGTTTATAAAATGGACACATATATAGATATATGAAAATATATAAGCTTATCAACTTTGATTGTAAAATTGACTTTTAAGTTTACATATATACATATGCTTCTTCCTCTTCATTTTGATTTAAAATTCTGACACAAAGGATAGCATCATAAAGCAAAAGGTTATGGAAACTGGCACCAAGTGATGAAATGCTAGGAACTTCAAATGTTATAGCAATCTTGGGTATACCATATTGATTTCTGACTAGGAACCACATTTCATGATGTCAATAGGTTGCTGGTTTTTGGGGACAGTTTGCAGTAATAACCACTACTCATCAGCCTTCAGAACGTGATGCACAATAAAGTACACAGAGCAGAAAAAAAAAAGACTAATAACTTGTTGAGAGGGAGAAAGCCTGAGACTTAGGAGGGGAAAGAAAGGAACATAAGAGATGAGAAAAAAGGGAAGCAAGCCCAGAGAAAAGGTTAGAAGAATCAAAAGAAAAATAAATTGTGAGCTTTTTTAAGAAAAGATTTTTCAATTTTATTTTTCCAGTAATAAGAATTTTGATTATTCCCAATTTTTAATTTACAAAAGGCTCCTAAATACTTTTGAATATTTGCAATTTCTAACACACAAATGGTTCCTAACTACTCCAGCTTGGAGTTGGGAAAAAACAAGTACAATCTTACAAATCTATAAAATGTGTTAATATATTAATTATTATACAATCAATCTCTTTAAAGAAGGTGAGAAAGTGGGAATTATACTTAATCTATGTAAGTACTACATATAATTTGTTGCTTTTAGTATACATTAAATTTAACAAGGTACTAACAACATTGCCCTGCTTGATCATATTTCCCTTTGAACTATTCCCATCCCTGACCCTAGGTGTAAATAAGAAATTGGTAATAATAAAAATATGTATTTGCATGCACATACTCATGTTAAGAATCATCAAATAAAATGGACATTTCCATATATATAGTAGAACCCAAAAGAGAGGAATGTATGTGAACCTGCATCTCTATTATATACATATTAATTTAAAAAATATGTATATGTATATATATATATAATAAGTTCAACATGAACATTTCTGAACTACATAGATCTTGTGCAAGGATCCAAAAGCCTGAATATCTTTAGATATGGTTTCTACTTTTCCCAAGAAGTCTTGGGAGAAATGTTGCTTGAGGAATATACATAAATGATTTTTCTCTGAGTGCATAAAATTACTCATTTTAATTGTCAGTCCATTTGACTTCTTTGTCTCCCCTGTCTCCCTTTTTTACTACTTCCTACCACTCACTCCTGACCTTCCAATTCATTATAAAAAGGTGCTAATTAATTAATAAGCCAAGGTTGAAGAGTTTTGATTCTCAGGTGGGCCAATTAGTTTTACCTTGTTCCAACCACCAATTTAATCCTTAATTCTGATCAACTGTCTCACAGGCATGGCAATGAATTAAGGAAAAGAATACTTTTAGAACAGAGGTATCATATGTGTACATAAAACATAGCACTTTTAAATATATCATGGACTCATGACCAAATAGTTTACTCACAAGATACAATAAGCTCTACAAAGGGAAACACTGATGGATCTTTGGGGGGCAGTGATGATTGCAATGAACTGATCAGGTAGAATGAAGGGATGATGTGATTCAATTTTTTTTTTCCTGATGTTCACTTGGGGCTCTTTAACACTGATTCTAGAACTCAAACAGATCTTGAAACTTTAATGACAAAAACTTGGGCAATAGTTATTTTTCTTCTTTAACCAAATCCTGAGATTCTATCTACATACAATTATTTAGAAATTGGGAGTTGTTTCTAAGATAAAGTTGAGATTTTTAAAGTCCATTTGCAAAGAGATAAATACATTAAAGGTCTATAGAACAAATTAGATTGCATATTCTGCTTTTAGTCCAGATCAACACTTTCAGAACTAGCAGCTTTTTTTGTTTCATACTAGCCAAGTAGATTGCATCTGCTTCTAGTGGAAAGAAGGTGCTGGCGTAGGGAAGGATATCTTTTTGAAAATTTAAGCACTTTTAAACAAAGACAATTTCCCCACTAAGATGGACATTCCAGATGTGGGCTCTTATGTGGAATACTAAGGTATACATATTTGGACATTAATAACATGTGTTGTGGTCATACCATAGGATAATCATCTAGAACAACCTCTTCATTTTAGATATGAGGAAACTGAGGCTGGGGGAAAGTAAATATCATGTTCAAAATCACAAAGGCTACTGGAGCTTATACTTAAGTCAGATTTTCTGGGTAAGAAACTTCCCTTTTCAGGCTTTTGGTTTTCACATTTGTGCTCTACCTCTATTTGGGAAAACAAACAAACAAACAAACAAACAAACCATGATAAATTGGAGCGTAGGAAATAGAGCTTGAACTGTGATCCAGCAAAATCCCCTCTCCATAAACTCTACTACCACTGTGAGGAAATAGAAAATCCTCTATTAATCATTTAAATTTGTTTTAGAATCTGACTATATTTTAATTCTTTTAAATGTAACAACACATGCTTTAGGATATAGCTTCATTGATCTATTTGGTGTTTTACTTGCATATGATACAGTATTCCTGCTTCTACCTCCACACATACACACACACACACACATATGATATTCCATTTCCCATCTCTGTATCTTTGCACTGGCTGTTCTTTACACCTGAATACTCTCTTTTCACCTCCAGCTTTTAGCTCCCCAACTTCATTGAACACAGCTGAAATCCTTGGAAGAGGTATTTTCCTATTTTCTCACCTGCTTCTGCATTCCGCTTAAACTTACCTCACATTTACACTATACAAATATCATATTTACATGTTTTTCTCCACCATTTGAATGTAATCTCCTTGAAGAGAGGGGCTATTTTGCTTTTCTTTGTATCTAGAATGCCTAGTCCAGTGTACCAAATTTTTGGCACTTAATATTTCTTGATTGCCCAAGTATTTATTGGCCCAGTTGAGTTTCTTAATGAAGTTTATTAGATAAAGACAATGCAGATAAAAGATTTTCTTCAACAATATTAAACAGCTCTGAATTAAACCAACCAGAGAAATTGTATAGGAGGGTATTGTCAAGTCTGATGATTCACAGGTTGGGAATGGTGGAGAATTAGTGAGATAATTAATTCAATGAACCATTTTAATGGTTAAATATAGGCCTAAGGGCAGATATGGAGGCAAATGAAACCTCAGTGATGACAATGGACAGGGAAAATAGGGCTACAAAAAGGAAATAGAGTGTCATTTATGATAAACCTGTATGAGTAATAAGTGGAGTGCTAGACATTGTTGCCGAAGATTTCTAATTCCAAATCTTAAAGGTGGTAAAATGTTGAGAGATGGTGAGATCTACTATGCTAAACCAGGAAATGAAATCAAATTTACGCACTTATTAATTCACTGGAATTTTTAAGATTGGGGTCTAGGAAGAGAGGGAAGTGAGGAAAAAACTTTGCTTCAGTAAACCTGTAAAAATCACAAGGCCATTTTTAGTGCTCCCTATAGCTGTTTCTAATCATATTAGGTATATTTTAATGGTGAGTACTTTTAAAAAGGATATGAAAACCAACTGTAAATTCTTCGTGTTTATAGGCTATTGAAATGTATCTTCTTTGGAATGCCTGGATTCTAAGAATATCCCTTGAAATCCTCTTTTAAGAGAAACTACTTCTTGTAAATTGCCCTGCTTTCCCACCTTTAATCTTACTACTGTTTTTCATCCTTGCACATTTTTTTCCCTTGACTTAAGGGAAACAGGTGAATAATATTACTAATGAGTCACCTGAGGGTACCAGCAATGAGGACATTGTTCTCTTTCCAATAACATCCACTATCTGTCTTTCTGAAATGTCTGCCTTTCTTACTCTATTGAGTATCTCACTCCACAGATCATTGCTCTCAAAGTGCTAAAAAACACTCAAGGAGATCAACAGCTGTCATGTTTCATCCTAAGGGGTGACAGAAAGGAAAGGCAATTTGTGTCTGTGAGATGAATAATACTCAGGTTCCAGGAATGTTAAACCAGGCTTGGTCTTAAACTCAACATGAAAATTTTCTCTCTTGACATGTCCTGTTTTTTCATCTCTAAAACAGAACTAGAATATTCTTTGGCACCAAATTCCCTTCCACCCTTTCACCAGTTCATTTATAAATGCAGGAAGTATACATTACTTAAGAGATTTATATTGAAATGAGGAGCTTTAATTCTAATCACATGAGATGAAATGAAAGTGATGTGTGTATACCAGAATTGAATCTAATTCCAAGAATCAGGATTTGTGCATACAGAAATTTAGGTGGGGAGAACCCTAGGTTAATGGTGTCACAGAAACTGGGCAGTGTTCCTTTCTTTAAGTGATTCCACGTATTTTTTCTGCCACTGTCACTGTTTTTTTTTAATTGATATCCTAGGAAACCTATCCTTGTTGGGGAACCTTCTCCAAGTGTTTGCTTTGTGCAGTTGGTCAGAGGGGTAGGGTATGCAAAAAATGTCCTCAGGTGCTGGGGAGAGGGGAAATGGAGCAGCTCCCTGAGTGCTGACTCTACATGGGTGCCACATCTTTGTTAACATGGGGATAGGTCAAGAGTAAACCTTGGAGCCAGGGAGACCTATTTCTGATACATGCTATCCAACATGTACCTATATAACACACTCTACTTCTTACTAAAACTTTTATGTTTCAGAGAGGGTGTTAACTTAAATTTATAGAGAGAGTTATCTCATCTGAGAATACCTTGTAACAGTGATGGTGAACCTTTTAGAGACTGAGTATCCAAATTGCAACCCTCACACCATATGTAAGCTGCCCTTCTACCCTAGACTAGGGGTGAGGTGGGGGGAAGGAAGCTCTTCCACTGGGATGCTGGACAGAGGGATAGGTGATATGAAAAATGTCCTAAGATGTAGTAGAGAGAGGGGGAGAAAGCAGACCCCTAGCACAGGTGCCATAGGTTTGCCAACACAGCCCCATAACAATGAAATCATAGGTCTAATGCCCTATCCTGTAGGAGGAAAAAATAAATGACCAACATATCAGTGGTATCTGAATATCAGTTTATTTTTCTTACAGCCTCCCTATAAAGGCAAATGAAGACTGCCTAATGTATAAGGATCCTTTGGTATAATAAAGTAAGTTTTGTTCATTTGTGTGCCATTATAGAAAGGTGACTACTACATAACTATGTCTGTGTATTTTGGAGCACTCTAATCACAATTCTCCTTCTCTCTAAAGGGGAATGTCCTAAAGGATGATATTACAGTAGATAAGGCAGTAAGAAACTATGTTCCTCCTCTCCCCACCTGCAAAGGTGCTCTTTCTTGGGCAGTTTCTTCAAAATGGAAATAGTTTGAGATGCAACTGAGTGAACCAGGGGAATTCACTTGAAGTTGAGTACATACATGTGCTAGCTCAGCTTGGACTTTCCACGATAAACCTATTGCATAGAGGAGGCAATGTGTCTGGGAGATTAAATAGGAAACATACTGAATTTGGAGTTCCATTTCTAACTCCAGCACTTATCTGCTATTTTATGCAGTGTGCAGAATAAAGGATGTAGGTTTAAGAAAACCTGGATTCAAATCCTGCCTCTGATTCTTACCAATTATATGACTATGGAGGTCTTTGCTTTGGTTTCCTTGTCTATAGGGATAATAATGCTTATAGTACCTAACTCATAAGGCCAAAGAGACTCAAATGAGATACTCTATGTTGCTTTTGGCAATGGTTAAAATGCTATTTAAATTGAAGTTATTGTTATTTTTTGAGCCCTGGTTTCCTCATCTATAAAATGGCTATAACAAAACTTATACTACCTACCTCATTTGAGATATTATAAAGGAATCATGTTGTACTATATAAATATTATTCTTTCCCTGAAGAACCAATTCTTTCTTCCCATTGGAAAGACTGTCAAATAATCTTGACATTCTTCTATGGCCTAGCAGAAGGGGGAGGGATGGGTAACAATAAGTCTCTTTCCATTATTCAAACACTGAACCAGACCAGATCTTGGATTCTTAGTCAAGCACATGGCTTATGGACACAACACTAACCTATTCTCTTTACATTGGCTTTTCAGCCATGCACAATTAAGTAACCTCTTTGGCAGGCTAAAGTAATAACCCATCTCTTTTTAAAAGCTAATGGATCTGCTCTATTGAAACCCTTATACTGGCCCAGGAATTGTCCTTCAGGCTCATACTAAATAAGCTTCAATTTTGGGAGCAGGAGAAGAGTAGAGGGAGAGAGGAGCATATTTCATCTTTCATCTGAAGGTAGCCAGCTAATGGAACCACTTAGGTCTCTGAGCAAAGCTCCTGAATCATCTGGAAGCAGCTACTTTTCTCTACTAATCCTGACACAAGTTAAAAGGTATGAACTCAAAAGTCTATTTTATCCATCTAGCAAAGACTCATTTATTAGACAATTCCTTATTTGAAAAAAATAGAGCTTTTCTGAGGCCATTTCTTTTAGTAGTTATGACCAATTAAAAATCAATTTGATTAAATGATTTAAAGTTGAATAATTTAATCCTATTATTTTAGATATTAATTCTATTTGGTATTCATGCTGACTGAATGTTATTCTCTAGGTCTGCAATTAACAACTTGTAAAAATCTCTATATGGATTGGTATATTTCCATGGGCATACATTGAGAAAAGCATACAAAAAAATACTAATTTAATATTGTTGAATGGGGTCCAAAACATTATTGTAGACAGCACATTTCCTCTTAAACATATGCCCTTTTCTGACCTAATCTGAAGACACAGTATAGGGAATCTTCCATCAAGGGGCAACTAGCAGGTGGATGCTGGTAAATGTTTCACAGCTGGTTCTCTGAGGGAAAAAAGTACCTACCATGTTCATTTAAAAAAAATAACCCTTCCCTTCTGTCCTAGAATGGCTCTAAGGCTAGCACACAGTACCAATACTTCTGCAGTAAATAGGTTACTAAGTTATAAGTAAGGGCTAGGCTAGGAAGTGTCTGAGTCCATGTTTGAGCCCAAGATCTTCCAACTGCAGGTCTGGCTCTCTCTCTAGTGAGCCTCCTAGCTGCCCCTTACATTGTATTTTTAATCTGCATATTAGCATTTTTCCATCACTTTCTTCAGTCTTGAAATCAACAAAACAATGATCAACCCCCAAATGGCAGCTTTTTAAAGTTTCTGAGTTGCAAATACACTGAAAAGTTACCAAGTTGTTTGGTGATTATGGAATGCTCAAGCATTTCCTTGTAACTAAATTTTCTTTAGATAATATGCTTGCCATTTGCTGGAAGGCAGTGTTGAAGGTCTGAACCCTTTAGGAAGTGATTTCCTTGGATCAGGTCCAAGACAGACTTAATATTTACATTAGGTTCACTAGACTAGGTATATGAGTTTGGCTTCATAATAATAGTAGTGGAGTAAATTAAGCTTTATTTAATGTCTCTGATCCTGTTTCCTCCTCTATAAATGGATGATAATAATGTTCTACTGTCAACTACATGTGGTTATTTGCCTCTAAAACAACCACAGAGAAATGAAGGGATTTGAATGTAGTGGGGGAAAAGAAAGAGAAGTCACAAAAATGTCCTCAGCTTTGATTCTTCACCTTCTAAACTATTTGGGTTTTGCTTGCTCTAGTAGGCTCTAGCATATTACTCTAGTAGACTGTTTGGGATATTAGTTGATCCTATTTTGGCAGGCTAATATGTATATCAATTTAACATACCCCTAACATGTGACAACTTCTATGCAGATAAGAATATCTGAAGTAGGAAACTGGGAGAAACTTGGATAATTGAAATGATAGAATCATAGAATCTCAGAACTGGAAAGCATCCCAGAGGTTACCTGGTCCAACCTATACTTGAAGAAGAATCTCAATTACAACATCACCTGTATCTGATCATTCAGCCTCTAGAAGATGTCCAGTGACAAACAACTCACTCTTTCATCCTATTGCATTTGGGGGCAGCTAGATGGTTCAGTGGATAGAGCATAGTGTGTGTAGTCAGGAAGACCTTAGTTCAAATTTGGCTTCAGACACTTTCTATCTGTGTGACCTTGGTGATAACTTAACTTCTGTTTTTCTCAGTTTCTCATCTGGAAATGAGCTGGAGAAGGAAATGGCAAAGCACTCCAGTATCTTTGACATGAAAACTCCAAATGGAATTACAACGAATCAGACACTATTGAAAACAATTAAACTAGAACTACAAATTGCACTGTTGCATAGCTCCAGACATTCTGCAACTTCAACCTATTGCTACAAATTCTGCCCTCTGGGGCTAAACAAAACAAATCTAATCACTCTTCCATATGGCATCCCTTCAAATACTTGATAACCATGCTTTCTTTAAGCTTCTCTTCTCGAAGTTAAAATCCCCAGTTCCTCCAAATGATCAAAAGTATTGTGAAACTTATGTGCCATTTGGGTCCCAGTCCCTGACAAAATGAACTGAGTTCACTTCAGAGTCATCTCTTAGTAATAATCTTGCAAAATCATGTTGCTCCCAGTCAGTATTAGAGTGACATACACAACAGCAGATTCACTAGACCTGAGAACCAGTCTGTGCCACAACAGGCAGTAAGTAGTATTGTGAATGAGGGAGAGTCACTTGACCTCTCTGATTTCCATTTTTCTCATCTATAAAATAGGGATAACAGTACATCAGAATATTTCTTACTTTTGCTAAAGACAATTTGCTCTCCTGCAAGCATTAGGGCTAACAGGATATTAGACATAGAACAACTTTTAACAAAACTTTGGAATGGGTTTATATATGAGCTCTCCTAAAGTAAGGAAAATCCTTTCTGAAGAGCATCAAACAACACTTGTCTCTATTTTATACAATCTCCCTCTCTACTTATTTGGTCCATGTGACTGACTATACTAGCTAAGAGACAAGCCAGCCATATTCCCTGTTATATCTTTTTTCCCATTTCCAGCCATGTGGACAGTGCATTCTCCAAGCCTTTTCCTAAATCTGAATGTGGCTGTACTACTTTGCTTCTTTTCCAAGATTCTTTTAATGAGGGTTGAACCATGTTCTTCTTTTCTGCTTATCTCTCTTTCTCCTTTTGTATATGTTTGGAGAAATCCCTGACTTTCCCGAGGTTCACTATAAATTTTGCATAGATACATTGATCTCTCTCAGGATTTATGTAGCCTGGCTTCTGTATTTATATCTTTTGCTATATATGTCTATATACCTGCCTTCCTCTGTGTGTGTGTGTGTGTGTGTGTGTGTGTGTGTGTGTGTGTGTGTGTGTGTGTGTGTGATCTACTCAAAATACCCACTGATATTCTCCAAATGAACACCAAAGAGAATCTGTGCCTTGTTCAGGGAATTCATGCCTGAGCATGCCTAATTGTGTGGCATAATTTAGAGCTTCCTCAATATTCTGGTGGCCTTCCTTTGAACTCCTTTCAGTTTTTCCATGCCTTTCTCAAGATGCAGTACCCAAAGCTGAACATGGTACTCCAAATGTAGTCTCATAAGGACAGAGGACAACAAAAGTTTTGCTTCTTGTGTTCTAGAAACTTTTAATGGCTTTTATTAATGCAGCCCAAGTTCACATTTGCTTTTGAGTCAAAAATAAGATTGCAGTACATGAAAATTCACATCTCTTTGGAAATGAATCACCTCCTAGCCATACCTCCCTAGACTATTATTTGTGTTGGGTTTCTATCTTTCTTTCTTTTCTAATAAAAATGAAAGACTTTAGATTTATGTCTATTAAATTGCATATTTTTTCATTCAGCCCACCCATGATTTTATACCATTATTATCATTCAACTTTGTGTCATTTGTAAACTTGATAAGTTTAGTTGATAAACTTGGTAAGTAAAGATAAGTCATTGATGCCTTTTTTTCAAGTCACTCATTAAAATTACTTCTTAATGGCAGGGCCAAAAAGTACTCCATCCTTTCACTCACCTTTTGTCTCATGTATAGAGTATATAATTAGATATTTTCATTATAAAGGATAACTCTCAAAGGATAAGAACTAGAAAAGCATTCTGTATAACCTGATTTCTATTGTAGCCAGGTCAGAAAAGCACAGTTACTGTAAAACAGTTTCAGGATATAAAAATTTCATTGCAACAATATTTGTAGGATTATTATTTTGCATTTTTTATTTGATTAATGGAGTAGTATAATTTAGGATGTGAGTTTTCATGTTACTTTTGCCCCACTTTTCCCCCCAAGTCAAAATATGAGAGAGGCAGCACAGTAGGGTAGAGCGAGTTTTGGCTCCAGATGAAAAGAATCTGGGTATACCGAAATATTATCTTTGACATTTAGCCTCTGGGACCTGAACAAAAGATTTAATTTCATTGGACCTCAGTTTCCTTATCTGTATAACGAAGAGGCTGGGCTATATAGTCTTCTATTTCTAGGCCCATGATCCTATATCCCTAAGTGATACAGTGGGTAGATTGCTGGGCCTGAAGTCAGATAGACCTGAGTTTGAATACAATTTCTGACACTTACCAGCTCTGTAACCCAAAGCAAATCATTTAACCTCTGCATGCTTCCATTTTATCAACTATAAAGTGGGTATAATAGTAGCTCCTATCCTTGGGTTGTTGTGAGATTCAAATGAGATATTTGTAAAGCAATTAATCACAAAATTAGGCACTATGTGGATACTTCATAGACACAATAAATGCTTGTTTCCTACCTTCCTATCTTAAAATTACTCCCATTTTAAGAAGCCTCAATTGTTTTACTCATTATTTAAGGAAAGGGAAATTAGAAATGCAGTGATTATTTGATTGTAAAATGTAATGGATAGGGATAGCTGTAAGTTTCTACTTACTGTTTTGAAAGCAGTAATGAGAAGGTAAAGAAAGTTTAGTAAGACTCAGTACATGCAGGATCATAGAGATTTATACATAACCATCTACATACATCATCACAGACTCATTCCATTTGTCATGGGAGACAGGATTCTGTATTGAGTGTCGTACTAATCTTTGAAATTGATTTTGAAATCAAGGTGGGTATTCAGCTCATGAATTTTTTTCATCTTTTGTTAGTTTGCTCTATTGTGAACAAAAAATTTTTTGCTATGACTATTTTTAGTTGATTTAAAGTGGTGGCATATCTTATTACCCCCACTCTAATTGTCAGTAGATATTTTGACCATTTGCTTAAATGAGTTCAAGACTATCAAGGAATGAAGTAAGCTAGAATTGTCATCTTAATTTTGACAATGGCATACAGAAAGGACTTGGGGAATCATGCAGCTACATCTTGGTGTTAGGATAATAAGAGCAGAAGTGACTAATGAATCCACTGTACCATTCTTTCATCAATTCATCCTGTTTCTCCAAGGAGCAGAGACCAACCATTTAAGAAACCATATTAAAAATTAAAACTACCTTCTACCAGTGTTATGGCAAGACTGAAAAACACTGAACACAGAAGTCTGAAGAAATGAAAATGGGTATCACATGGAAGGCAATGAAAAAAAAGTAGGCTGAAACAAAGTCAAAGACAACATTCAAGGAAGAATGAGAATAAATGATGTAATCAAAGATTTGTACATGTAGTAAGGATGAATATCTATGAAAGTCTCTATGTAGTGGGTGAGTTAGTTTTTTATTCCTTTTTATCTTATATTTATTTTGTTTCTTTGTTACATTTGGAATTCCAAATTGTTTCCCTCCCTTCCAACCCTATATTAGATAAAGTCAACATATGATATAGATTTATATGTGGAACTATATATGTTTCCCTATAATAGTTCTTTCTCTGGAGATGGATCCTTCATAAGATTTGAATGTTTATGTTACTCAGAATAGCTTAGTTATTCACAGTTACTCTTCAACTAATATTGCTGTTACTATTGTTCTAGAAGGTCAGGAACCAATTTATAACTGTTTGAGTAAGAGAGGGGAAAGATAGAGGAAGGTACTATTTTCCTTCCCTCCCCCGGGGCAGAGCTACACAAGGGTAGAGAAGAGGTCTGACCAATGATCCAGAGCTGAGAGGTAAGAAGGAAAGTTCCCTTTCAGTCTCTGGTTTCTGGTTTCCTCTCCTAATAGATGATTGTCCTGATCTCCCCTAGAACATTAGATGGAAAGGAAGATGTTTCTTTCTCCCTCTTTGACTTTAACTGCAAATTGAGACTCAGTCTCTGCTAAGTAATAATAACTATTTATTCTTTAAAATATAAGGAAATTGGAGTATATGGGTAGAGGGAAAAATAGGAAATTCCTAACTACTATTTCATCCTAAATTCCCATTCAAGGGTTGATGGCTCAGGTCTGAGGACCTGAGTCCCTGAAGAGATATAGAGTCAGGCTGTTGGATTCCTGATCTAGAGTTATATACAGTTATAGAAGATGCCAGTTGAAGGTCTTCTTGAGTGAATAGTCTCTTCTGTTCCCCACAGGGAAAAAATCTCTATCCACTAAGGAAAAGATAATGGCTATGTTCTGATTCACATCAGATAACTGAAGGACCTTAACAGGTTGAGCTCAGAGTGATGCTCTTCTCTCCTCCTTATCAGAAGAAAAAGAACCAAGATTCAAACTGTCCAGCTGCTTTTCTCAGTTAGAGGTTCTAGCCCATCCCCCTCTGACAAGCAGCATTCCATCATCTTCCTTCATGGTGTTCTTGCAATCAAGTCTATGCAATGAAATCTGTAATCCTCTCTTTCACACTATATACAATGTTTCTATTGCTCTTTTAAAAAAATTCTTATCATCTTTTTTAGAATTGATACTAAGTATTAAGTTACTGATTCTAAGTATTAAGTTCTAAGGTAGAACAGCATAAGGGCTAGGCAATTGGAGTTAAGTGACTTGCCTAAGGTCACACAGGAAGTGACTAAGGCTAAATTTGAACCCAGTATCTCTCATCTTTATTCCTGGCTCTCTATCCACTGAGCCACTTGTATACAATGTTCTCTTTGTTCTGCTCATTTTACTCTGCATTATTTCTTGACCTCTACCCAAATTCCTCAGGAGACAAGATGATCTGACACTACCTTCTGTTTGAGGCCTTGCCATATTTTGTTGTGATTCACAGTCAAAGACTTTAGTGTAGTCAATTAAGCAAAAGTAAAAAAAAATTCTGGAACTCCCTTGCTTTCTTCATAACCCAGCAAACATTGGCAATTTGATCTCTAGTTCCTCAGTCTCTTCAAAAACTGACCTGCTCTTCTGAAAATTATTAGTTCATATGTTGCTGAAGTCTAGTTTAAGCATAATCTTGCTGGCATATGAAATCAGCACACTTGTTTGATAATTTGAATATTTTTTGGCATTGTTCTTCTTTAGGACTGGGATATAATCTGATGTGGTAACATTAGACCTTTCTTTACATTTTTCCAATCCAGTGGCCACTGTTGAGTTTTCAAAATTTGCTGGCATATTTAGTGCAATACTATAATAGCATCATATTTTAGGATTTTTAAAAGTTCAGTGGAATTCCATCATCACCTCTAGCCTTACTGATAGTAATGTTTGCCAAGGTTGACTTGACTTGATTCTCTAGAATATATGGCCATAAATCAGTAAACACATTATCATGGATATCAGTGATATTAAGATATTTCTTGTTTAGTTCTATATATTCTTGCCACATCTTCTTAATCTCTCTATCATTTTTGTCTTATTTCATGCCTATTTTTTATGAAACATTCCCTTGATATCTCTAATTTTCTTGAAGAGATCTCTTATCTTCCCCATTATGTTGCTTTCTTCTATTTCTTTGCATTGTTTATTTAAGAAAACCTTATTATCTCTTATGGGTCTTCTCTGGAATTCTTCATTCAGTTGGTTACTACTGTGTATTATATACCTACTCTTTTCCACTGATCCACTATTCTATTTCTTGGCCTATGCCAGATACTTTTGAGAATTACTATCATACAATTTAAGATATGGTACCATTAGACATCATTCCTTTAAATTTTTTTCATTAATTCCTTTGATAATCTTGATTTTTTCTTATTATTTTTTCTAGCTCAGTAAAATATTTTGATAATTTAATTGGGATGGCACTGAATAAGTAGACTAGGTAGAATTGTCATTTTTATTATATTGTCTCAGCTCACCCATAAACAATTATTTATATCTGACTGTATAAAAAGTAGTTTATAATTATGTTCATGTTGTTATTGGGTTTGTCTTGGTGGGCATACTCTCAGGTATTTTATGTTATCTATGGTTATTTTAGAGGAAATATTTTTACTCTCTCTTTTTGGAAGACAAATCCTAATGGCCTTAGTGGGTTGATTTTATATTTTACTACTTTGCTAAAATTATTATTTTTAAATTAATTTTTAGTTGAGTAGTATTTTCCAATTATACCATCAGATTGTCTACAAAAGAGATAATATTATTACCTCATTGTCCATTGTAATTCTTTCCATTTCTCTTTCTTCTCTTATTGTTATAGATATCAATTCTTGAACAATATTAAATACTAGTAGGAATAATAGACATCCTTGTTTCAGTATTGACTCTATTGGGAAGACTTCTAGCCATCAGATAATTACGAATAATGCTTATTGATACTTTTAGGCAGATGCTTCTTGTAATTTTGAGCAAAAATCTACTTTTTATCTATGCTTTCAAGTGTTTTTAATAGGAACGAATGTCACATTTTGCCAAAAGACTTTTCTACATCTACTGATGTATGATTTTTATTGATTTTGTTGACATAATCACTCATGTGAGTAGTTTTTCTTATATTGCTTCAGCCCTGAATTCCTCATATAAAACCCACTTAGTTATATCATAAAATATTTATGATATATTAATGTACTCTCTTAACTAGTTATTTAAGATTGTTAAAGGTTTAAATTATATAAGATTTTTACATAATATTCGTTAGTGAAATTTGCCAATGATTTTCTTTCTCTCCTTTGCTCTTTCTGGTTTAGGTATCCACACTATATTTGTTTCATTAAAAGAGTTTGGTAGGACTCCTCATTTACCTATTATTCCAAATAATTTATTTGATATTGGAAATAGTAAATCTTTAAATTTTTGTTAGAATTAATTTGTAAATCAGCTGATGCTTATTACTTAAGGATATCATTGATGTCCTATTCAATCTCTTTTTCAAAAACAAGTTTAATATTTTATTTCTTCTTTTAATCTAAGCAGTTTGCTTTTATAAGCATTCTTTCATTTTATTTAAATTATTAAATTTATTGGCATATAACTGCTTTAATTTCATCGTCATTAGTGGATATATTTATCCTTTTCATTTTTGACACTAGTAATTTGTTCTTATTCTCTATTTTTAAAAATTGTATTGATTATTGATCATCTATTTTTTCATAAAACCAATTACTAGTTTTATTGATCAATTCAAAGGTTTTATTACACTTAATTTAGTAATCTCATCTTTAATTTCCAAGATTTCAAATTTGGTATTTAAGTGGAGATTTTGAATTTATTTTTATAGTTTTAAAAATTGCATATCTTATTCATTGATCAACTCTCCCTATTTTATTGTTGTAAGTATTTAGAGATATAAATTTTCTTCTTCAGAATTTCAGTTCTGGCTAGCTTAAAAAAACCACCAACAACCCTTACCTTATGTCTTAGAATCAGTAGTAAGTATTTTTTCCAAGGCAGAAGAGTGGTAAAGTCTGGGCAATTGGAGTTAAGTGACTTGCCCAGGGTAACATAGCTAGGATGTGTCTGTGGCCAGATTTGATCCAGAACTTCCCTTCTGGTTATTTCTTAATTTAATTTTTCTCAGTTGTGTTTCCATAATGCTTTAAGAGTGATACCCTTAGGCAAAAGTTGAAACCACTTAGGTGACTTGTTTTGTTATTATATAAGCCCAAGAGACCAGAGGTTATTTAACTCAGTCTGTCAGCAGCAGTCCCAAGTTTTCATTATGGAAGAATGGCTCTTCATTTTAGTGGAAAGATTATAGTTGGTGATTCTCTGCTCATCCAAGTGGTATGAATACACCATATTTTCTTCACAGGGTAGGAGAGTTGGATCTAACATGGTTTCTTTCATCCATTGCCATTGAGAAGAGAGAAGATAAGTTGATTATACAAGTAGATTGGAAATCTTGGATTTCTAACACTAGGGTAAGGAGAGAAGGGCAATAAACATCCAGGAGAGGAGAAAGGAATAAGGAGATAAGGGTGGAGTCAAAGGGCCTCCTCCTAAAGCACTTGATTTTCCAGGGCCCCTTAAAATCTGGGTGTGTTGCAAATGACCTGGAGAAGGAAGGTATTCTCTTAAATAAGAGAACTGAGTCAAGCACAAGAATACAAGTCATTCCCCAATTAATAGTCAAAGGACATGAACAGGCAGCTCTCAGACAAAGAAATTAAAACTATCTTTGCACATATAAAATGCTCCCAACTCCCAATAACTATTAATTAAAGAAATGAAAAATAAAACAACTATAACACACCTCCCCAAGTCCATCAGACTAGTTAATACGACAAAAAAGGGAAATGATAAATGTTGGAGCTCTGAATTTATATAACCATTATGGAGAGCAATTAGGAACCATGGTCACAGGGCCATAAAACTGTAAAACTGTTGAGCCAGCAATACCATTACTAGATCTATATCTAAAGGCATAGAAGATAGGGCCAACGACCTACATATACAAAAATATTTATATCAGCTATTCTTGTTGTAGCAAAGAATTGGAAACATAAGAAATACCCTTCAATTGGGAATGATTAAACAATGGAATACTATTGTGCCATAAGAAATGACAGATTAGTCACCAAAAAACACTAGAAAGACATGAAGTGATGCAAAATTAAATGAGCAGAACCTGAAGAACATTGTACATAACATACAATCATCAACTATGAATAACTTTACTAGGGCAATACAAAGATCCAGGATAATTCCAAAGGACTCATGATAAAAAAGGTTTATTACCATAGAAGGAATAGATGGAGTCAGAAAGCAGATTGATTCCTATCTCTCTTCGCTTTATTTCTTTAATGATATTTTTATATGTGATGTGTCTTTTTCCACAACAGGACAAACATAGAAATATGTATTGAGTGATTGTACATGTACAACCTATATTATATTACCTGCCATCTTGGAGAAGGGAAAGGAAAAGAAGGCAGAGAACGTGGATTGCAAAATATAAAATGATTATTAAACTTTGTTTCTACATTTAATTGAGAAAATATAATTTTTTAAACCCTTACATTCCATCTTGGAGTCAATACTGTGTATTGGCTTTTGATTTGAACCTAGGACCTCCTGTCTCTAGGACTGGCTCTCAATCCACTGAGCTACCCAGATGCCCCCAGAGAAAATATAATTTTAAAAAAGAGAAGGAAGGAGTTCCCTTTTTGGGAGAATATTTTTGACAGCATCTGGATGGTCTCTATGCTCAGTTGAAATTCCATTTTATAAGCTGTCACAGGACAGAATTCATTTGCCCAAATATGTATTTTACATGTACAGAAACTCCACATATTTCATCAAAGGAATCTAACTTTGCCAACCAATGATAATGGGTTTTGCAATGAGAAAATATTTAAATAATCCTTTAGTTCAACTCTCACTTTTCAGGTACAGACATTCAATCCCAGAGAACTATAAAGACCACACAGGTGAAGAAAAAAACATGTGATTTGTTTACAAGACCTTGAACTTCAAATCCATCATCCTTTTTCTTTTTCTTTTTTAAAACCCTTACCTTCTGTCTTGGAGTCAAGACTGTGAATTGGCTCCAAGGCAGAAGAATGGTAAGGGCTGGGCAATGGGGGTTAAGTGACTTGCCCAGGGTCACACAGCTGGGAAGTGTCTGGGGCAAGATTTGAACCTAAGACCTTCCATCTCTAGGCCTGGTTCTCAATCCACTGAGCCACCCAGTTGCCCCCCCCCCATCAGTCTTTTTCATGGTACCACACTACCTCTTTAACTAGAAGACCTTTGCCAATTTAGATAATTTCACATTGCATGTGGTTCACAGTACCTAGAGATAGTTATTGATGGAATTCCTAGACTTGAAAGGATTCAAGGACAGAAAATCTCTTTAAAAAATTAAGCCTGTTTTCCATTGCCAAAGCACAACTTCACCCCCTTTTCTTCTCTAATGCCAGCCACCTATAAATAGAAAGGAAATTGACCCTCAAGCTTGGAAGCAAGCTTGACTTCTTCATCTAATTCTACAAAAGGCATGGTTTTCATGTTTACAGAGAGTGTGCTATTACCAGAGGGCTTGACTTCAAAGCACTCTGCCGACATGCATGGGGCTGACAGAGCCTGCTAAGTTCTAAGCCCCAAATGGCAAACACCTCTCTTTCCTATGGTGCTGTTAGTGCTCTCTCTATCTCTCTTTTATCTTCTAATCAGAACCCCCATTAGGCAATCAACTGATCTGGACCCTTCCTGGGAATGCAGGGTCCATTTATCTGTCTTTATTTAATTTATAACAAGCTGGTCTCTTATCTATCTTCAAAGTTTCAAAGCTTTCTTGAGTGACATCTGGGGATATCCTGTTCTCCATCACATCACAAGAGTTGTTTTTAAAACAGTGTGAACTTTCTTTAACGTCCCTTACTGATCCAATTCCCATTCTGGTCTAAATATTTTGAATTCAGGTGAATTAGGTTGAATTGACTTAGATATTTAGTTGTACAACTAAAATATACTACAAAGACACAATTTTAAATTTAACAAATTTAATAAAATTAAAATAATAAAATTAAAAATTAAATTAAAAATATTAAAGGGTTTTATGATCACAGAAGATAAATATATATATATATATATGTATATATATATATACATACATAAATTCCTAGGTAGGCATTGGGAATCCAAATATTGTAGGATTTTTTTTAATTTAGTATATAAAACAAAGGTGTTTTGCCTTAATAAACCAACCAGTAAAATCACAGAATGAATGTTTCAAATAGAAGAGCCTTTGCATCTAATATAGTTGCCTCATCTTACAGATGAGGAAAATGAGGTCCAATGAAGATAAGCCTCTCTTTGAAAGGCCCTATTTAACTCAGTAAACATTTTTGAGTGCTATCTTTGTGATTATAGACACTGAAAGGACAGAAAAGAATGAATTCTTACTGGCTTGATTTTTTCATCTGCTCAACAATTTGGAGAATGTAGCCTTAAATAACCTCTCAGTGTCACCAGTGGTGGTCAAAGAGGTATGGATGATGGTTATAGGAGGGATGTAGTGTGAAAATGAGTTTAATATGTGGCATCAATAGATATAATTTGATGGAGAACAGGTGTTCTGGGAAAGTGTCCCATTTTCACTTTCTCTTTTTTGTCAATGAACCACCATTGTTTCAATTAGATGAGCTTGAAATCAAATATGAACTAACATTAATTCTCTTTAAAAAGGGGCTATCTATCCAACCTTATCCCTCAACAACCTGTCACATGAACAAAGTTTCTGTCAGCAAAGTTAAAGGCCAGTGAGGTGAGCCTTATGATAAGTGTTGAAGAAAAAGGGTCTTTTTTGGCACAGTGGCAGGGAAATGAAGAAAACAGAAAAAACCCCCATCATTTGGTATGGATGAAAATGTGAAAACAGACAATGAAAAGAAGGACAGATTCTATTTCTGTTCACATCTGTTTTTTTTTTCTATCAAAGGACAATAATTTTTAAATTGGGTAGGAGAAAACAAAAGTGGTTAACAGGAATTTGAGGGAGCTAGGTGGCAATGATAGTTGGAGTTTGAGATTTGGAATCAACTATTAGGCTTGAGTCTGAATACTGCCTTAGGCACTTGCTACTTATATGACTGGGGAATTATTTTATTTATTCTGAGTCTCAGTTTTCTCATCTGTATACTAATGGGATTGGAATCAATGGTCTCTAAAGTCTCTGCCAGCTATGAGTCCATGATCCTGTGATTTATCAAATATTCATTTCATCACTTCATTATAATATTTCTTTAGGACAATATCTAGCTGTATTAAATAATTATGATATCAGATGATTATGCCCTGGGCAAATTTCAATTCATGATATTGAAAAAACTTAGAAATGTGAATTGTGAACAGTGGTTCAATTTGGGGCAGATATTTTAATTGGTTGGTATATAACATTACAGCTATGATCTCTGGGGAAATGTGTTGACTAGGAGAAATGCTGGGTCTGGGTCTGGATATGGCCAAATGTACAGATTTTCAAAAGGCAAAAGAAGTTTAAAACATTAGACTATATGGGTCAATGAATTTGTTCTCTATTTTTTGTAAAATTTTAGAGCATGTTATTAAAGGGTTATATGAGCACAGAAGAAAGAAGAGGTCACTAAACCAATATAGGTTAATTGAAAAAATATTTATCAGATTATCTTCATTTCCTTTTCTGACAAGGTTGCCAGATGTGTGGATCAGGAAAATGCCATAAAAAGTATATCTGGATTGTGTTTGGGAATTTCTTAGGCTATTCTTATGAACTCAATGGTTAGTTAGTATGGTTAGGATATTTGGATCTGCCTAAATGACTGGACCCAAATAGAATTCCTTAATAGACTGTCACTTGGAAGAAAGCCTCTATTAGAATGCTAAAGGCTTTCATCTAGTTCTGTGGAATAGTATTAAAAAATAATTGTATGAAGTCACAAAATTCCCCTTTTTGAGGAGAAAGGAAGGTAGGAGAGATCACAAATATACTGGATGATGGAATCAGTGATCAAAAACACTTTGAAAAGATGGAAAAGCAGGCTAAAATGGACAAAATAAAATTTAGGATAAATATAAGATCATATACTTGGGTTTAAAGAAATATTTTTTTTAAATTTTAAACATTATTTTATTTAGTCATTTCCAAACATTATTCACTGGAAATAAAGATCATTTTATTTTCCTCCGTGCCCCCCCCCTCCCACCACCTTTCCCTCTCCCATAGCCGACACACGATTCCACTGGTTATCACATGTGTTCTTGACTCGAACCCATTTCCCTGTTGTTGGTATTTGCATTAGAGTGTTCATTTAGAGTCTCTCCTCAGTCATATCCCCTCAATCCCTGTAGTCAAGCACTTGCTTTTTTTACTCCCACAGTTTATCCTCTGCTTGTGGATAGTATTTTTTTCGATCCCTGCAGATTGTTCAGGGACATTGCATTGCCACTAATGGAGAAGTCCATTACACACGATTGTACCACAGTGTTTCAGTCTCTGTGTATAATGTTTTCCTTGTTCTGCTCCTTTCGCTCTGCATCACTTCCTGGAGGTTGTTCCAGTCTCCATGGAATTCCTCCACTTTATTATTCCTTTTAGCACAATAGTATTCCATCACCAACATATACCACAATTTGTTCAGCCATTCCCCAATTGATGGGCATCCCCTCGTTTTCCAATTTTTGGCCACCACAAAGAGTGCAGCTATGAATATTCTTGTACAAGTCTTTTTCCTTATTATCTCTTTGGGATACAAACCCAGCAGTGCTGGATCAAAGGGCAGACAGTCTTTTATCACCCTTTGGGTATAGTTCCAAATTGCCCTCCAGAATGGCTGGCTCAATTCACAACTCCACCAGCAATGAATTAGTGTCCCCACTTTGCCACATCCCCTTCAGCATTCATTACTTTCCATAGCTGTCATGTTAGCCAATCTGCTAGGTGTGAGGTGATACCTCAGAGTTGTTTTGATTTGCATCTCTCTGATTATAAGAGATATAGAGCACTTTTTCATGTGCTTATTAATAGTTTTGATTTCTTTGGCTGAGAACTGCCTGTTCATGTCCCTTGCCCATTTATCAATTGGAGAAGGGCTTGATTTTTTGTACAATTGATTTAGTTCTTTGTAAATTAGAGTAATTAAACCTTTATCAGAGGTTTTTATGAAGATTGTTTCCCAATTTGTTGCTACCCTTCTGATTTTGGTTACATTGGTTTTGTTTGTACAAAATCTTTTTAATTTGATGTATTCCAGATTATTTATTTTGCATTTTGTAACTCTTTCTAAGTCTTGCTTGCTTTTGAAGTCTTTCCCTTCCCAAAGGTCTGACATGTATGCTATTCTGTGTTCGCCTAATTTTCTTATAGTTTCCTTCTTTATGTTCAAGTCATTCACCCATTTTGAATTTATCTTGGTGTAGGGTGTGAGGTTTTGATCTAAACCTAATCTTTCCCACACTGTCCTCCAATTTTCCCAGCAGTTTTTATGATATAGTGGATTTTTGTCCCAAAAGCTGGGATCTTTGGGTTTGTCATATACTGTCTTGCTAAGGACGCTTGCCCCCAGTGTATTCCACTGATCCTCCTTTCTGTCTCTTAGCCAGTACCAAATTGTTTTGATGATCGCTGCTTTATAATATAGTCTGAGATCTGGGACTGCAAGCCCCCCTTCCTTTGTATTTTTTTTTCATTATTTCCCTGGATATCCTTGATCTTTTGTTCTTCCAAATGAACTTTGTTATGGTTTTTTCTAAATCAGTAAAAAAATTTTTTGGAAGTTCCATGGGTATGGCACTAAATAGATAGATGAGTTTGGGTAGGATGGTCATTTTTATTATATTGGCTCATCCTACCCATGAGCAGTTAATGTTCTTCCAATTGTTCAAGTCTAGTTTTAGTTGTGTGGAAAGTGTTTTGTAGTTGTGTTCATATAGTTCCTGTGTTTGTCTTGGGATATAGATTCCTAAGTATTTTATTTTGTCTAAGGTAATTTTGAATGGGATTTCTCTTTCTAGTTCTTGCTGCTGAGCTGTGTTGGAATTATATAGAAATGCTGATGACTTATGTGGGTTTATTTTGTATCCTGCAACTTTGCTAAAGCTGTTGATTATTTCAATTAGCTTTTTGGTTGAATCTCTAGGATTCTTTAAGTAGACCATCATGCCATCTGCAAAGATTGATAATTTGGTCTCCTCCTTGCCTATTTTAATGCCTTCAATTTCTTTTTCTTCTCTAATTGCTACTGCTAGTGTTTCTAGTACAATGTCAAATAATAGAGGTGATAATGGGCATCCTTGTTTCACTCCTGATCTTAATGGGAATGGATTTAGTTTATCCCCATTGCAGATGATATTAGTTGATAGTTTTAGATATATACTGTTTATTATTTTTAGGAACTACCCTTCTATTCCTATGCTTTCTAGTGTTTTTAATAGGAATGGGTGTTGTATTTTATCAAAGGCTTTTTCTGCATTTATTGAGATAATCATGTGGTTCTTGTTGGGTTGCTTGTTGATGTGGTCAATTATGTGGATAGTTTTCCTAATATTGAACCAGCCCTGCATCCCTGGTATAAATCCTACTTGATCATGGTGGATGACCCTTCTGATCACTTGCTGGAGTCTTTTTGCTAGTATCCTATTTAAGATTTTTGCATCTACATTCATTAGGAAGATTGGTCTATAATTTTCTTTCTCTGTTTTTGTCCTGCCTGGCTTTGGAATTAGTACCATGTTTGTGTCATAAAAGGAGTTTGGTAGAACTCCCTCTTTGCTTATTATGTCAAATAGTTTGTATAGTATTGGAGTTAGCTGTTCTTTGAATGTTTGATAGAATTCACTGGTTAATCCATCAGGCCCTGGGGATTTTTTCTTAGGAAGTTCTTTGATGGCCTGTTGGATTTCTTTTTCTGATATGGGATTATTTAAGAAATCTATTTCTTCTTCTGTTAGTCTAGGCAATTTATATTTTTGTAAATATTCATCCATATCACCTAGGTTGATATATTTATTGCCATATAGTTGGGCAAAGTAGTTTTTAATGATTGCCTTAATTTCCTCTTCATTGGAGGTGAGGTCCCCCTTTTCATCCTTGATGCTGTTAATTTGCCTTTCTTCTTTCCTTTTTTTAATTATATTGACCAGTACTTTGTCTATTTTGTCTGTTTTTTCAAAGTACCAGCTTCTAGTCTTGTTTATTAGCTCAATACTTCTGTCACTTTTGATTTTATTAATTTCTCCCTTAATTTTTAGGATCTCTAGTTTGGTTTTCTTCTGGGGGGTTTTACTTTGTTTGTTCTCAAGTTTTTTGATTTGCATTTCCAATTCCTTTATCTCTGTCCTCCCTAATTTGTTAATATATGCACTCAAGGATATGAATTTTCCTCTTAGTACTGCCTTGGCTGCATCCCATAAGGTTTGAAAGGATGTCTCGCCGTTGTCATTTTCTTCAATGAAATTATTAATTGTTTCTATGATTTCTTCTCTAACTAACTGATTTTGGAGTATCATATTATTTAATTTCCAATTAATTTTTGATTTGGCTCTCCATGTACCCTTACCAATCAATATTTTTATTGCCTTGTGATCTGAAAAGGCTGCATTTATTATTTCTGCTTTTCTGCATTTGAGTGCCATGTTTCTGTGACCTAGTGTATGATCTATTTTTGTGAATGTGCCATGTGGTGTGGAAAAGAAGGTGTATTCTTTTTTGTCCCTATTTATTTTTCTCCATATGTCTATTAATTCTGATTTTTCTAAGATTTCATTCACCTCTTTTACCTCTTCCTCATTTATTTTTTGGTTTGATTTATCTAAATTTGATAGTGGTTGGTTCAAGTCTCCCATTAATACGGTTTTACTGTCTATTTCCTCCTTAAATTCCCCTAGTTTCTCTATTAAAAATTTGGATGCTATACCATTTGGTGCATACATGTTGATTAGTGATATTTCCTCATTGTCTATACTCCCTTTTAACAGAATATATTTACCTTCCCTATCCCTTTTGATCAGGTCTATTTTTGCTTTGGCTTTGTCAGATATCATGATTGCAACTCCTGCCTTTTTTCTATCAGCTGAGGCCCAAAAGGTCTTACTCCAACCTTTAATTCTAAACTTGTGAGTGTCAACCCGCCTCATATGTGTTTCTTGAAGACAACAAATGGTAGGGTTTTGGGTTCTAATCCAATCTGCTATTTGTCTACGTTTTATGGGTGAGTTCATCCCATTCACGTTCAAAGTTATGATTGTCATTTGTGGATTCGCTGGCATTTTGATATCCCCCTAGTTCTGACCTTTCTTCTTTAGCTATCTCCTTTTGAACCAGTGATTTACTTTAGGTCAGTTCCCCTAGTCCTCTCCCTTGAGATGCTTCGCTTTCTAGCCCCTCCATTTTTATGCTCCCTTCCCCTCCCCCCTCTCTTTCCCTCCCTTTTTATATTCCCTCCCCACCTCCTTAATTTTCCTTTCTTTCTTGCCCTAATGGATAAGATATAATTCAGGATCCCACTGGATCTAGATGTTCTTCCCTCTCAGATTTGATTTCACTGAGAGTAAGGTTTAAGTAATTCCACCTCATGCTCTCTTCCTCTCCTTCTCATATGAGAGTTCTTCCCCTCCCCTTCCCATGTGTATCTTTATATGGGAAAGATTATTCTATTAAGTCCCCCCCTTAGTGTTCTCGATGGTTCCCCCCTCCCTTTTCCTTTCTTTGCCCCCATTTTCCCCAAATCTTCTTAATGCCCCAATCTTTCCCTATGCATGTTTCTTCTAACTACTCTTATGATGCATACAATTTTTGAGAGTTACACATAACATTTTCCCCACATATTAATATATATGATTTGATGTAAATGTAGTCCTTATAGAAGAGAGTTTGACTTAAAGAAGAAGATAAGATTTATCTCCTTTTCCCTTTCTTTCATATTTACCTTTTCATGTTTCTCTTGCTTTCTGTGATTGGATATCAAATTTTCCACTAAGTTCTGGTCTTTTCGTAGCAAATGATTGGAAATCTTCTATTTTGTTGAATGCCCATACTTTCCTCTGGAAGTATATAGTCACTTTTGCTGGGTAGTTGATTCTTGGTTGGGGACCCAGCTCCCTTGCCTTTCTAAATATCGTGTTCCATGCTTTGCGGTCTCTTAGTGTGTCAGCTGCTAAGTCGTGTGTGATCCCTATGGGAACCCCCTTATATCTGAAGCTCCTCTTCTTGGCTTCTTGTAGGATTTTCTCCTTTTCTTGGATGCTCTTGAATTTGGCAATTACATTCCTAGGGGTTGTCTTTTGGGGATTTAGTATAGAGGGTGTTCTATGAACCCTTTCTATTTCTATTTTCCCCCCTTGCTCCAGAATGTGTGGGCAATTTTCTTTTATAATCTCCTGTAGAATAATATCGAGTTCATTGTTTATCTCTGGTTTTTCTGGGAGACCGATAATTTGGAGGTTGTCTCTTCTTCCCTCTGTTTTCCAAATCTGTGACCTTTTCAGTGAGATATTTTATGTTTTCTTCTAATTCATTAATTTTTTTGGCTTTGCTTTATTGATTCTTGCTGTTTTATGATCTCGCTTTCTTCGAGTTGCTTAATTCTGGTCATTAGGGACTGGTTTTACTTTTCAGCTTTGTTTGCCCTTCTATTGGATGCTTCGAGCTCTTTTTCCAATTGAGCAGTCTTATCTGTCAGACTACTGATCTCTTTCTCCCATTTTTCTTTCCAGGTTTCCATCTTTTGGATAAGTTCCAGTTTGAGATCTTCCAGAGCTTGTTGATAGTTTCCATTTTGGGAGGCATGTTATGATTTTTTTTTGGATTTCATACTCATTCTCTTCTTTTCCTTGGGTACTTCCACCATAAAAGTTTTCAATAGTCACCTTTTTCCCTTTCTTCCTGGAGGCTTGATTTTGGGCCATGTGAGCCATCCCTTTGGTGGTTTTATTCCCCTTTCCTTTTTGGTCTAGGGTCTGGGTGATATGGGTGGGTTTTCTCTGGATTTAGGTTGCCTCAGACTAGTTCTTCCCAGTCTCAGAGGTTTCTTAGAGAGCTGGGGCCCTGATCACAGCCAAACTGCCCAAGTGGTCAGCTTCGCCCAATTAATCAGCACGTGGTCGGCCCCTGGTGTTTAGCTCCGCCCAGATGCTCAGCACAGCTGGCCTGAGTACAGCTCCGTGGACCCCCTGTGATCAGCGTCGGGTTCTCCCGTGAAACCACCCTGAGACGTTTTTTCCTGGCAGTCCCCAGATCCCAAGGACCCTGGAGTGCCCCCCCCCCCCAGAGAGAGACGTTCCCCACTCACTCGCTGTCCCAGTGAGTGCTCTGGTAGCTCACTCTGGTTTGGTGGGGAAGGTGGGGGGGGGAAGGGCGGCTCAGTTCACGTTTTTGTGCAAGCTTTTCCTCCTTCTTATGATAGTGTGAAAATGTTCAAACTCCACGTACCTTCACCTCTGTGGGGTACTGGGGAGTACTGGGGAGTCCTTCTGTTCCTCCAAAGGTGATTTTTATGCTCCTTTGATGTAGTCTATTTCGTTTGGTGCCGGGGAGAGGAAGCGTGTGGCATCTAGATTGCAGCCATGATTACCCAGAAGTCGAGTAAAGAAATATTAATGACAAAGAATGAGAAGTTGAAGGGATATCCATCAATTGGAGAATGGCTGAATAAGTTATGGTAAATGATTGTAATGGAATATTATTGTTATAAAACATTGTAAACAGGACAATTTCAGAAAAACTTGGATAGACTTAATATAAACTGATTTAAAGTGAAAGTGAGCATAACCAGGAAAACATTGTATACAGTAACAGCAATATTGTAAAATGATCAACCATGAATAGCTTAGCTATTATCAACAATATAATGATACAAGACAACTCTAAAGGACTCATGATGAAACATGTTATATGTATTCTGTATCAGAAATTCTGGAGTCGGAATGCAAATCAAAGTACCATTTTCTACTTTATTTTCTTCATGAAATTTTTTAGCAAAATTATCTTTTACTATAAGATGAATTGGAAAATATGTATTGCATGATAGTACATGTATAAACTATATCAAATTACTGTGTTAGGTAAGGGGGAGAAGAGAAAAGGGAAAGAATTTGGAACTTAAAATGTAATAAAAGGGGTATTTAAAATTGCTTCTACATGTAACTGAGAAAAAGAAAACATTTCTTAAAAAAAGAAATATTAGATATTCACTCAACAACTATGTAAGGGTATACTCTGTGCCAATCTCTATGCAATGCACTGAATGAGGTTCAAACCTACTGAAAATACAGCCCCTATTATCAAGGTGTTTTAGGATCTAACAGGGAAAAATAGCACTCACTATCATTGAATCCTTTTGTTACAAGGTACTTCAGCTTTGTGTGGTTACTAGAGAAAGGAATTTAGCTTTCATCAGACTTTAATTCTATCAAAGATCCCCCAAAACTCTGAGAGTTGGTTCATTGATACCCAGGCATCATTTGAACTTCACTAGTGAAGGTGATACTACTATCATCCATTAGCTGCTATTCCACTTTGAGTCAGCTAATTGTTAGAAGACTTTTCAGTGATTCCAAATCTAAGTCCATTCATGCATTCTAGTTCTGTTCTCTAGGATCAAGCAAAACAAGTCTAGTCCTAATCCTTTGCCATTTGGTTTTGCATTTAAGTCACAGGAGGATAACTTTCATGTACCCTTTAAAAATTCTTTTTCCAACCTAAATTTCCAAAGTTCCTTTCACCAATATTCATATAGAATCACTATCAGGCTCCTCATTATCCTGGTTATCCTCTTCTTGACACACTTAAATTTGTAAATACACTTCCTCAAATATGGTGCTGTTGTTTGGTCAATTAGCCATGACTGACTCTTGTGACCCCATTTGGGGATTTCTTGACAAAGATACTAGAGTGCTTTGCTATTTCCTTCTCCAGATCATTTTACAATGAGGAAAGTGAGACAAGCAGAGTTAAGTGATTTGCCAATACAGCTAATAAGTCTAAGGTCAGAATTGAATTGAAGTCTTCCCAGCTCCAGGGTTGGCACTTCATATACTGTGTCTCCTAGCTGCCCTAAAATTTAATATCCAAAAGTTAACTCAACACTCAAATCTTAATACAATGCTTTAGTGGCAGACTGATTGGGGTAGAGTATAGTGGATTCTCTAATGTGGTCTAAAATTATTTGGCAGTCATGTCATACTGTATATATATAGTAGTCTCTCGGTGATTGAGAATGACTATTGTTTTTGTGCAGTTTCATCTACAGTGTACCCTCATGTGGCTTTGGAGTCCAAAGGCTGAGGCGCAGAGTTTGTGGCACATGGGACATGGGACACCAGTTGTTACGGGAGGTGCGGTTGTGGCCTGGTGTCGGCGTTCACGCGCAGAGGCAAGATGTCGACGTCGCTCATCTTCAAAGGTGGTGGCGACATGGTGAATGTGGGTTCGCCAGCTGCTTCTGTCAGAGGCAGCGAGTTCTAGTTGCTTTGGTGTAATGCCAGCCCACTGCAAGTTGGACTTTAGCTGATCCTTAAATCTCTTCTTTGGTCGGCCTTGTTTCCTGAGTCCAGCTGACAGTTCACCATAGAATACCTGCCTTGGTATTCGCTGTGGGTCCGTGCGGATGACGCGTCCAGACCATCGTAGCTGGGTTTTATAAACCTTAAAATTTCTTAGACTTATAAATGTTGGAAATTTCACCATTGGGAACTTTCATACTTGAAAAATTTCCTATTGATAGTGGGAACACCATTGGAATGTGAACCCCATTGGCAAGGGAGGTTCCTCCTCCTCCCTTCTTAAGATTACTTTAGGACAGAAACCTTTTGCTGAACAATGGAAAGGGCTTTGACCTATGCTTAAGCATAGAACAAGAATTTCTTTGAGTCATGATTGATTTTAGAATTGATACAATGGAGATACTTGGAATGACAGAACCAGGTCTTGGAAATTGCAATCTCCACCCTACTCAGTCCTAACAGGATTTAGGAAGGGCTGCAGCATAGATCAAAATTTAACTATTCCAATCTCTACCCTACTCAGGGTAACAGGATTTAGGAAGGGCTGTAGCAAAAGATCAAGATTTAATTATTTGAGAATATGACCTTCAACAGACATGTGCAAAGCCACAGACCTCTGGGCGGTCCTGGGTTAAGCTAGAGCCACCATTGGCACAGGGAAAATGATGGACAGTGATTGGTAGATGTGAGAACTGAGGGGAGGGAACTTGGATGGTTTCCTTAAAGATAGAGAGGTCTGAGGACTGGGGGGTGGTTGGAGAGTTTTGGCTCTGAGTGGTTGGAGAGGTGCTCTGAGAAGCTTGCTCTGAAGGAAGCTGGAGGTGGAGGCCCCTGAGACGGTTTCTCCATTTTGGTCACGTGAGTAATAGGGACTGATCTCCTTTCTTTGCCCCAGCTATCTAAGGGCTTGGGCCTTTTGGCCCAGCCTAAACAGAAGGGGTATTTAAGCCCTATTCCCTTCTCTCCCCTTTCTCTCTCTCTCTCTCTCTCTCTCTCTCTCTCTCTCTCTCTCTCTCTCTCTCTCTAATTCCTTTCTTCCTCCTGTTTGTAATTAAACTCCATAAAAGGTTGACTGCTGACTTGAGTTTTCATTAAGGAATTACATAGCTGAATTCCTTGGTGACCTTAAATTAATATATATCAGTCTTTTAAAGTGATTTCCTTGTCACAGTTTTGAGGACCATGACTTCGATGCTGGTGGAGTTGGCTCTGTCGAGGACTTCCCGGTTGGTGATTCGGTCCTGCCATTGGATCCTCATGATGGACCGGAGGGAGCATTGGTGGAATTGCTCTAGCTGCTTCATGTGCTTCCGGTACAGTGTCCATGTCTCACAACCGTACAGGAGCGAGTTGAGGACCACTGCCTTGTACACTTTGAGCTTCGTCGCAGTGCTTACACCTCTGTGTTGGAGGACTTTGAAGCGCAGTCGCCCGAGTGCCTGGCTGGCCTTTTGGATCCTGGCATTGATCTCATGGTCTAGGGACCCGTCGTTGGCAATGGTGCTGCCCAGGTACTTGAAAGTGTTGACGTTAGAAAGCTGTGTGCTGTCGATTGTAATGCACGGCTGGTTCGTTGGCCTCCCTGGTGCAGGTTGGAACAGCACCTCTGTTTTGCTGAGGCTGATAGTCAGGCCAAACAGTTTTGTTGCGGTGGACTCATTAAATACTAGGGACTCATTAAACTTGTAGTCTTCAAAAGCCCCTACATCATCTGTATTTTAAAATGTTGTCTATCTTTGCAATCCCTCTCTTACTTCTACACTTGGATTTTTTTGAACTCTTAATATGGGACTTTGTATTTATCCCTATTAAGTTTTATCTCATTATATTTGGTCCATCTTTTTAAAAATTCCAGTTCTGTTGGTCAACATTTGGGCTCTATTCCAAGCTTTGATTTATGGATAAACCAGGAAAGTAAGCTTTTTTCCAATTCATAGATCAAAACATTAAGCAGTACAGGGACAGATCCTTGAGAAACTCCACTAGATACTGACCTATGAGTTGACATTAATGATTACTTTTTCAGTCTTTTTCTCCTAGAGAACTAAACTTTTTCTCCAAGACTTAAAATTCACTTGAAAGCTTTGTTTCCTAGTCTTTTCCTCTTAAAAAAAATAATTAAAGCCAATTCAGTGAATGGAAAATACTTCTTATAATTTCTTCTAAATCCATAATGAGCCCAGGGATTATGATCTCTGGGATTTCACTACTTAACTAATATTTCAACATGATATCCAATGATATCCATGAACTGCATTTTTCCTTCCTCTCTGTTATTCTTGCCTCACAACCTCATTTTTCCTCCCTTTTCTCTAAATTTGACAAATCCCATTACTTCCAGACATAGTTATCTATGAGATATAGCTAAATGGCATGATAAGTAGAAGAGATTTAGGGAAGAGAAATTTGTATGCTATTTAATTGGATTATAATCAGAGGTGTGCTGGCAAATGTTTAACAATGGAGTCTGAAAAAATGTATGGATGACACACTTTTAAAGTTAATCTGCATTATAAATGTTTTCTCCATTAGTTTCTTCAATCTAGAAATCAACAAAACAAAAACTCAAGCCCTGATTTGCAGCAACTATTCATTTCCAAGGTGTAAATGTTCAAATTGAATACCTAACAATTGGCTTCTTTAAACAACAAGCTTTTTTTAGCTGGCTCCAGCAGTACCCTATAGTAGAAAAGCTGTAACCCTAGGTTACAAACTTAACTCTACCACTAACTAGTGATCTTGGGCAAGTCATCAGTTTCTTGGACCTTGGTTTCCTCTTCTGTTAAATGAGTGATCTCTGAAATCCCTTCCTCTCTTGATTTTCTTATTTTATGCAATGTTTACATATATCAGTTCTACAGGTTATTGGCAAAGAAAACTTTTTTCCTTCATAGATTTTCCCTTCTAAAAAAAAATCTTCCTTCAATGCACAAATTTTTTTAGGATCAATAAGAGCTACTGTGTTTTAATGTTGAAAATAATTCTTCATGAGCAAAGAAAAACAACGTTTGCCCCTATTAATCATAATTCTCTTCAGGCATAGGGAATAGACTTGTCTCTGTGCTATTGAGAGAGAAACATTTATTCTACCAAATAGTTAGAAAACATCAAAGTACTATTGACTGGGCTAGTGAAATGAAACCAATCTTAGATTATTAAATAAGATCAATGAGTTCTTATTTAATAATAGGGAGCTTTCCTGTTGAGTAATGGCTAGTGAACAAGCTAATGAGATCCTGTTTACAGGAGTCTAAACTTAGAAAACTGGGAATGCAACAAAAATACAATTCCATTAATATTAGCATTCTGGATAGAAGTGAATTCAGGAGGTAAAATAAGTTACTTCTAAAAAGTGTATTTACACTAGTTAAACAACCTATACACAATAGTTAACAGCCCTAGATTTTGTAGTGTACTATATGTATTTCTGACACTTGGTTTCACTACAATAGAATCATAACAGAAATGTTGGCAAATTCCCTAATTTTCTTCTCAAACTGGAAGGACAGAAACCAGAGAAAAGATTAACAAGATCTGCAAATAGTATTATAACAACATTTTGAATCATCAAGGATAGTGATATCATCACATTTAAAATTTATTATCATAGAAGTTGGTATACTTATAGAAGAAACAGAAATAATTTAAGAAAAGAAAAATTGTTGGACTAGATTTAGTATTTTAAAAGAAAGCTTATGTGAAAGGCAATACAATTATAAGGGCATTTGGGTCATTGATTCACCAAGTATAGGGAGGAGGATATGATACTGAAGAGGTGGAAAGAAATCTTTGATAATTTTATTTAAAAAAAAAGATCACCAAGAGAATATTATTGACTACCTGTATGTCTCCTATCCCATCCTTCATTCTTGGATTGGGCATCATTGAAGTGGATGTTAGAAGGGAATAGGCAAGCTTTCCTTAGAGATATTCCAATGTACACTATTTTTATGATCAAACAATTACTCAAGAATTTAAAATAACTATTTCCATAGGAAAAGTCAAGGGCATGAAAAATGCCTATTGTCCAGACACACAGTTGGATATAAAAGCTAAAAAAAAAATTGTCCATCCGCATGCATGTCATAGATACTTAAAATGTACAATAAGTTGGGCACAGAGTTGAACAAGAGGATGAGGAAAGTAAATTGAATTTCCTTTCAGAAATTAGGATATTCTAATGATCACAAATTTTTTCTCCTAAAGTGTTCTGCTCTAATAATTCTCCATATAGCTGCTGATTTTTTTTTCTGAATTGTAAAATCTGATCATGTAACTTCCTTATTCAACAAACTGCAATGATTCCCTATTAACTCTAGAATCAAATATTTTTTTCATCTTTTAAAATTTACTATTTTGTTTGTTTTATGATATGCACAAATATGAGTATATTATCACCATATATAATTTATAAATTAGTAACTACTTGCTTATTGGGAAGAGCTTAAAATTTGCTAATGGGGTACATACTCAAAAAGAAATTAGAAATCACTGTATGGGTAAGCAGAACAGAGGCATGAATTAAAAGTAAAGAAAAGCACCATCATGTCTATTAATAGGCATTTGATAAATGCCAACTCACATAAAAATCATGTTTTAAAAGGCCAATAGAACACTTAACAGTAGATTTTTGAAAGTAAATATGTAAGTATATTAAGACTATTTAAATATACTGGTTGGTTGAACACTGAGAGATGTTATATGTCAATAACAATGTTTAAGTTCTGATGATTTACTAGGAGTTAATTCTGCAAATCAATTTGGAGACATTATAGGCTGTAAGAGCTGGAATTCAGCCATTAGTTCATTTCACTAGAATTTCCCAATGGAACTGAGGATAGTGTAGTTCCTGTGTATAAAATATGGCATCAGTATTATTCTGTTTGATTATAGATCAATTAACTCAATATGTTCTTTTAGACAAAATTGAATATATTTAAAAGTGACCTCCAAGATTTAAATAAAATAGCTTTTAAGAATTTGCAAAATCTATATTTTAACAGATTCTTTGAATTGAAATTCCCAAAATATCTTTGCAATTGGGACAATTTAATAGACTAAAAAACTGAAATATTCCACAATGAACCTCACTAATAAGTTAAGACATATGGTTATGGTGGATGGAGAGAATATCACTTTGGCTATTACCACTGGATACTTCCTTAAAGAACAGTTATCTCTGTAATTATTGCTGCTACTTATTTTGTAAAGAGTAATGCACATACCATTTATTCTAGGACTATTAGCATTAACCTAATCATCATCTTTTAAAGGATGGAAACTAGGAGAACTAAATAAAAGTTTCTCTCTAAGGGTCATTAGCCCAGTTTCCATCCCCTGAACATTACTTGTTATCACCTTTGCTTTCAGGTTAATGGGACCTACATGTATACAAGAATAATCAGTTTTACAGAGGGAAGCTGAATGAGGAGGTGCATGATAATTATTTTCTCTTCTAGAGGCTTTGTGCCAAGGGGTTCAGAACACTTAGAAGATAGATTTCATTTATCCTCAGCGGCACCTCTGTGGGGAAAGCAGGTGGCAAACATAATCATTCATATGCTCCATTCTGGAATATTGAACCACAGGGAAGTTATTGGAGCTATCCAAGATCATACAGCAAGTAAAAAAATGAAGAGAACACTTGGAATTTCTGTTTCTGCATGAATTCTACATTTCTTATTTGTTGCACCATTCTGCTTTAGTGTGTATTGCTCTTGATGTCCACTCAGAGCTTCTACAACTACTAATAGATTTTGAAAAATAGATTATGGGTGGTAAATGGGCTTTAATTTTCCAAGAAGGGCACATGAATTTAACTTGTCTTTGTGTCAGTAAGAGATGTACCATTAAATCCCTGTATAAAAGCACTGCATAGTTAAGACACAGTATTTCTAAGGAATCTGTCCCTGATAACAAGAAAAAGGTTAATGACATTACAATTTCTTCAAAGATGGATATTATCACAAGGAAAAAAGTATGCTGCAGTCTTTCATGAACTAATTGTGAGTTAATCCAATTCTTTTCTGATGCATGTATCTTGGAACTCTAAGATCTAAAAATATTATGAGGTAAAGAAGTCTGTTTTTGTTAGTAACAAATATCAAAGAGGGATGGGAAACAAGGGCCTAAAATGAGAACTACAACATCTAAGGTTTGGTTAGCTAATCATAATAGTCAGCTCAGCCTGGATAACTGAAATTCATAGATGAACCAAACAAGTCATTTTAGCCTGTTTCAAGTCCTGGTTCTACTTACCATCCATGTGACCCAGGAGCAAGTCACTTAATATCTATGGGCCTCAGTTTCTTCATATGTAAAATATGAATAATGGATGGATGTAAATATGTTACATATTGATATCTATCAATAGCCTAAGTGACCACTTATGGTCTATTCTAGATGAAAATTTGTGTTCATCTAAACTATCATAATATAATAAAATTAAATGATTTAAGTTTCATGTCTTCTTATTTTTCCAGGCATCAATGATCACCATATTGCATTTATATTCTGCTTTATGGCTTTTAAAGTACTTCCACCTACAATGGACACAAGATTCACAGAATCCTAGAACCCATATAGGCCAACCTATATCTGAAGCAATCTCTTCTACACTGTACTTAATGAATATTCATTCAGACTCTTTAAGATCTCAGGAATTTGATACCAAAAAAGGTAATCCATTCAACTTTTGGACCATTCAACTTGGGAAGTTTTCCTTTCATGAAGAAGAAATTTACTTTTGCAACTCTCATCCCCTCACGTTCCCATCCACATTATTTCTAGACCAGTCTTCTGTGAGGAAGTAGATTGTCTAATTCCTTTTCTAGTGACAACCTTTCTGTTATTCTTTGATATCTATCATGTAAATCTTCCCTATTCTGACTACACTTACCAAGTTTTTCAACCAGTCCTTGTATGGAATGGTCTCATATGACGTTATGGCATTATCTTTTGCCATTCTCATGAGAAAACATCTATGTGATAAACCAGGTATTAGCTCCATTTTATTGAGGAGGAAACAGAGATGCAGAAAAGTTAAATGCTTTATACAATGTCAGACAACAAATAATTGACAGTGCCGGGAATAGAAACAAGATCTCAGGGTTCTATGTTACTTAGTAAAAATGAGAGAGAGGATGCAAAAGAAAATGCCATAAGGGTAACCAAATTGCAAAAGAGATAGAGGAATCATAAAGAGGATGTAACAGTCCCAGTTAGTCTTCATTTTTTGGCACTTGGACCTCTGGCAACCTCACTAGATGATCTAAAATCAGAAATTGTGCTCCTTGCAAAGGACTACCCATGGATATAATCTTTATTAGAATTTCATTGGTTCCTCAAAATTTATTTTGGGTAAACAGTACAAACTCTTCCTTCTTACTACCATCCTATAATCTTCAGAGCATCTGTTGATTCCTAATTTAAGGCCTTAGCTAATACAAAAATGATATGGCATTAATTTATGAAGGATTAAGGGCAGAGGTAAAACTACTAGGATTTAAAAGTCTGCTACCAGAGATGTCAAGTATTTCAAACAGGAAGGTCAGGCTACTAGGATAGTAATTCACCCCTCAGGCTTAATTTAAAACTCTCTTTTTCAGTTCAAAACTATAATGGAGGGAAGAGATTTGGGAGAATAAAAGATTTGAAACCAAGAGAAAAGGAATAAGAAAGGAACATTCCTTAATGTATATATAGTGGATTCTTTCCACTTCCTCCTTTCTTCCTTTTCCAGATGAGATTTTTAAAGATGAGGCCCAGCATAAACTTATTCTTTGGAAAAATAAATGTAATAATCATTTTTAAAAGGTCCCATTTGAGTGTTATTGACAATATCTCCAGTTTCCAACACTGAATTTTGAAAGTCAAGAAAAATTATGTAGAATAACTCTTAATTTTTATTCACTCTTCATTAAGTGCCTGGGTTATACAAAACATCCAGATTTCCTGGAATCCTTTAGGGGCTACTAAGTAACATAGGTTATTTTCTGTTTTAACACACACAGAGACACATATAAATACTTTAGAATCTTCTAGGATCTCTCTAGTTCCTCTCATATTCTTCTTCCAAATGAGGCCAATACCACACATAGCCTAAAATTGAAGAAGTAGTTACAAATAAGTGATGCACAAGCCCTGCATCCAGGATGCTATCTTAAGGAAGGAAAATAATAATAATAATAATAATAATAATAAATTGTAGTAGTAGTCTTAGCAGCTAGGATTTATATAGGATCTCCTATGTGCCAAGTACTGCACTAAGTGCTTTATGAATATTATTTCATCTGATATTCATTTCAACCATGGGAAGTAGATACTATCATCATCTCCATTTTTAGATGAGGAAACTGAGGCAAATAGAGATGAAGTGATTTGCCCAGGATCACAAAGCTTAGAGGACAACATAAACTTTGTATGTGTGAATTCAATGTTTTGCTGGCTCTGGTAGTAAGTGAAGAATCACTAGAAGAAACAACATTCATTCAATTTGACCATATTTGCTAAATAGACACAGATGCCATAAATAGAGTATACATAACCAAAGAAGTGGAGCTGGGGCTGGAGGATGCCACCTGTTGCACTTTAGACCACATCATTAAATCTCTCTGGACCTCAGATTTCTCCCCTACAAATTGGCTAGATGATATCTGAGGTGACTTCTGGCTCAACATCTGTCATTTTACCAATCAGGGGTGATTTAGCCCTTTAGGAAAACTGGGTTGCCGTGGAAGAAAAAGGTTTTAATTCTGAATAACTTAAAAAATCTAAAGCTTTATGAAAGCTTGCAATTATAAAAATGATATTTGCATATAGTGCTTTATTGTTTATAAAGGGTTTTTATTCTTTTCATTCTTGCAATAATCCTTTAAGGTAGTTGCTATTATTATCCCTATTTTACAAATGGGAAAATCAAGGCTAAGAAGGAGAGACTAAATGACTTTCTTTGCCCACTGGCACACAACTAGTTTGTGTCTGTCAGGTTTTTTAAACTCCAGACCCAAACTTCCCACCTAAGCTTTTGGATATAAATTGCTAGTCTTGACATGATGGCATTTGAAGAGACCTAAGAAAGGATCTGGTTTAACCATACTTCTCTCCCATTGTAGAAATTCTTTCTTTTGCGGTTAGATTTGCTTTATCCATTTCTTTTAAATATCAAAATACCTATCTCCTAAACAGTGAAACCATGAGTTTTAAATCACTTATCATCCAAAGTGCATGTTCCCCACCAGAAATCCAGGGAAGTTGAAGTCCAATGGGTTGGTGGTTCCCACAGAAAATCTTTCCAAGTATAGAATAAATAATCAAGCACTTTAAAACATAAAAATAACTCCTCCTTATATTTGTTGACCTAGACTCCTTCCTTTTGCCCTCATCTGAAGGACATTCTATACTCTCCTCCCCCTCCCCCTATACTTCATATTGTCAGACAAATATGCATGGCTTTAATTTTTATAAACCTAAATAGATGAAGTGCAAATTTCTGAGCATTATTGTAATTGCTTCAGCAACTAATATGTGACTGTGACAAGAACAAAATTTAAATTAAAAAAATACAAATATGTGAGGCTCAGGCTGTTTTGAAATTGGGGAGAATATCCAGTTGAACTTTACCCAATTTCCCTATCTTCTTGCTGAGATATATTACTCAGATTATGATAATCATGCCCTCACAATGAACATGTATATGTATGTTCAGATAGATCTACACAGACATACCTGTAACCCTTCGATGGCCAGTTTGAGGATTGAAGGTGTGAGCTTGGAGGCTTGTTTGAAGGAGAAATTGCTCCAGTCTATAATTAAAATGAAACCATTTATCTGAAGTTCTGGGTCCTCAATAAGAACTTCCAATGACAATAGAATAGCTCGCAGAATGTCTGTGAAGGAGTTCCTAAGGCCAGAACAGAAACAAAAGGTTATTTGTAATTATTTCCAGAAGAAAGCAAATTATGATATAATTTTGCTTCTCCCTTTCACAGAACCACTGACTTCAGAGTAGCTTTCTTGAAGGAATATCCTGAGGACAGATATGAAAATTTTTTTTTCATAAAGTGATAGATTTTTAAAACTTAAATGGACCATAGAAATCATTGAAGTACAACAACCTTAATTTGTAGATGGGAAACTGAGATTCAGAGGCGCTAAGCAATTTTTCCATTGGGATTACGAGAATTTGTTGCAGATCTGGGATCCCATGGCTCTCAATTTAGAGTGTTTTTGGCAAACCACAACACTACTTGGTTTCTAGCTATTCTGTGCCAATTATTTAAGAATTCACTGAATCAGGAGTCAAATCTCAACTCTAAGACATCTTTGGCAACTTGCATTCATGACTGGAGAACACAGAACAGCCACAATCCTTTGATTTTCACTGAAGTGGCACTGTGCAGCCTCAGGTAAGGAAACAACTTTGAATGAATCAGTAACCATGGCAACAAGCAAACCTGGATAAGTAACCAAATGTGGTTGAAATGCTGCACATCTTTCTAGATATCAAGTATCACCCCTCCTCCCCATTCACCAGGCTACCTCTATTTTAACTCATTTTCAAATATGAATAATAGAAAGCTTTACATCTCACAGTAAATATTATTCATACACAAATATGCCTCCAGTGCAAATCGAGGGGATTTTACAGAAACTTAAGTTCTATTTCCTTGTTTGGGGAGCTCAAAAATGTGCACATACAGCAGGGATATGAACAACTATTCCTACTTATTGGCATAGGAGTGACCAGAACCTGCATCTTCAAGAACTCTAATATTTCAGGAATCAGAATTCACAATCTTCTGAAGTGAAATAGCAAAAGATGCCAGATAACTAAAGGTTGTAAGTAAACTACTTTGGATGAAGGATCAGGAAATTTGTGATTGAACCAATCAACCAACAAGTATTAGAGCACCAATGTGCTCAACTGTACACTGTGGTCAGTATTCTGTACTATTTGCTATGAGAAGCACAAAGAAATATACTACCTGGAAATTTCTGTTGTAAAGGAGTTTTCAGACTGATTGGGAATAATAAGAGCAGGTTTACAAAGCACTTCAGACATATCACCTCATTTGATTCTTGAAGCAATCTTTTGAGGTAAGTGTTGTTATTATCCTGATTTTACAATTGGGAAAACTGAATCTGAGAGAGGTTAAGTGACTTACCCTAAGGCACATAGCTAATAAGGGTCTGATTCAAACTCAGGTCTTAACTCCAAGGCCAGCACTCGGTTCACTATAACCCTTCTTAACCTTGGAAGAATAGGTCTTGGTAACAAGCTTGAGGGGGAAGGGGATCATTACTCATGCCAGAGATTCCCCTTTGCTGTGATGCCTAGGTTATGTGAGGCTCTTTTCATCCCTAGTCATTTCACTGTGGGTCAACTTGCTTCCGATAAAGTATTTTATTAGAGATGCTAGGGTCTCACTCCCATTTATTCAATTGACTTGCCATCTCTGGCATAACAGGCAGGAAAGAACCAATTAATTTTGAAGCTGGAGATGTCTAATTTGGAAGGTTCCAGGCATGGGAAGGGAAGTCTATAAAAGAGGGGGGGGATGAAAGGGCACCAGTTGGGAGGGAGCAGTAGCTCTAAATCTGAGACAATGTGTTGCTAGAATTCTCAAGCATGGTCTCTCACAGGATTCAATTCAAAAAGCACCCACTATTTTCTGTGAATTGTGCAAGGTGATGTATAAAGAAAAAATGAGCAAGACTTTTTCTCTTCCTGCCAGGAATGTACAATCCAGTTGGGAAGAGAAGACCCCGACACAAAGAACTACAAGGCAGATCAGAATGTGGCCAATGTGGGAAGTAATTTGACCCCTGGGTTAGAGAGTAGGGAGTCTGGAAATTGAGGTGCTTTACTATCCCTCTTTGATTCCTTCCACTAATTTCATTTATGCCCTCAGGCCAACCTCCTATGAAAAACTAATCCTCAGTTAGTATGTAGGATGGTTGGAAGGAATTGCCTCTAAATTGAGAACAGAAGGTGTTGAAAATATAAGGTGTTCTCTGCCTGATAAACTAAAATGTCGGACTGGGTGATTTGGAATGTTCAGCAACAAATTCTGAATCTGCGACACCAAAGCCTTTGCTCAAAAGTAAAGTCTCAGAATCATTTGTTTTAGCAATGATTACCTATAGAATGGAGAACTAAGCTTAACCGTACTTCCCAGTAATTTCATTAGCTCCTTATTCTCATGACAACCAGGAATACAAGTACCTTTTACCCTTGAATTCAGGTAAATTAGACCAATGTTTATTTGTCCACAGCACTGTGCTAAGTACTAAGGAAGGTAAAAAAAATGTCTAGCTAAGACAGCATTCCTGTGTTCAGGGAACTTTTTGTCTGGTGGGTATTGGGGATGGATACAGTTACTTTGATAACTGCAGTACCAAACCGTATGTGCATAGTAAGTGTATAAGAGAGAGATTCCAAAATACTTGGTGAGGTATGACAGGAGAAGGTTCGTTAGAACTTGAAGGTGGGATGCTTCATGGAGGAGATGTTATTTGAGTTTCAAAGAGAGGACAGGAATTCAACAGGAGGGGATGACATATTAGATTTTAGGACAGTATAAGCAAGCATAGAGACATGTTAAAGAACAGGGAAGGCAGGGGAAAGGTCAACTATTACATATAGTATACTGGGTAATGCTTTAAGATTAAACATTATTTTTATTTCTTATAATGACAGAGTGACATAGGATAGAGGGTGAGATTGCCTTTGCACTTAACTCCAGCTTTCCAAGATGCCCATCTGAGGTTGGAAGAAAAGAAACTTTAAAAGGAGGAAGATTTCAGACCATAAACATCTCTGTTAGTGAGGTGATTGTTTCTCCCATTATGGCTGAAAAGTCAGAGTAAATTTGCATATAACTCCCCTTGAAAGCATAAGAGATGGCATTCATTTTGTGTTTGGGAACAGGAGATGTTTACTACCTGACTCTTTTTTGCTATCTATCTTCCTATCCTGCCTTAATTAAATGCCCTTTGTTTCAAGATATGTATGTCTTTAGTTTGGTCTGTCATAGAGATGCCTTAGTGTTTGGGGTTGTAGTTTTAAGTAGGTGATGCTACAAAATGACACACTGGACTGGAAAGTAGTGAAGGGTCCCACAAGTGTGGAGGATCTGTGGGTACTCAGTAATACTGAATCTTAGTTCTATCTCGGGTTTACAATAGTGTGAGATGATCTCACTTTTCAAAGCCTTGGTAGCAAACAAAATAACAAGAAATATGCTCAATATTAGCAATGCACCATACAAAGCAGAAATCACAGAATTTCATATTGTTCCCAATTCTGAAATTTCCCAGAGGCTAAAAGAAGGAAATGGATTTAGGAAATACAGGACAATTGAGTTTGGTGGCACATGCCTGGAATCCCAGCTTCTGGGAAGCCTAAGGCTAGTGGATCACTTTAGACCAGGAATTTTGAGCTAAAGTGGCCTAAAATGAGTGAACATCCTCATTAAATTTATCACCAGTATAAATTCCAGGATTAGAGTGGGGAAACAATCAGCTTGAGGAAGGCCAAATTGGCCCAGGTTGGAAATGGAGCAGGCCAAAGCTCCTGAGCAGATCAGTCATAGGATCGCTTCAACAAATGGCTGCTGCTATGCTTCTAGACTGGATGAAATAGAAAGTCTCAAAAAAATTAAATTAAAAAGTTTTAAAGAAAATGAAGATAATCATTCTCAGTTCTTATTCCACCTACTTTTTTGAAAGAAAAAAATACAAAATAATCAGCCTTTTAATATTTTTAACTCAAGAGAATTAACATGAAGAAAGTGGTGACAAATATGGAATCTAGATTGTTAAACAAATTTAGACATACAGATTAGCTGTTGTGCTTCTTCATAAGCATATGTTTGTTGATAAAGATAGAATACAAAGTATTTATGGATTTTGAAAACAACTCTTGGATATGAAACTCATAAATTCCCAAATTTGTGGAGCTTTTATACCATATTCCTTGGATCTTTGACTGTTGGGGCTCCAAATTCCTTTTCTTTAACCTAATGAACACTATGACTTTCCCTATTGTTTCCCCTCACATTTGTCATATTTTAAAGGAAATTATGTATTCTTCTTTTCAGTCCATCCTACACTCAACTTCTTTAGTGATTTTTGTAAAGATCAGGTCTAACTATGTCACTCTCCTACACAACACATTGGCTGAGCATTACTTTCATGGTCACATATAAAATCTTCTGCTTGGCATTTAAATTCTTCCCCAACCTGGACCTTTCCCACATTTTCAGTCTTAAGTTTTATTCCCTTCCATGAACTCATTAAATTTGTGCTTTTACTGTTCCTCAGAAAAACTATGCCACCTACTTTCTCCTGAGCTTTTGAATGGCTTCTCTTCATGTCCAGAATGCTTCTCTTCCATAATTCTATCTCCTGGTTTCTTCAGCTCTCTTCAGGACCCATCTTAAATCCCATTCAGCAGAAAGTCTTTCCTAATCCTTCCCCCACAACTCCTTCCTTCCTTTTGAGATTAATTCTCTTTTAGACTATATCTATGCCTACATCTATGTATCTATGTCTGAATCTATATCTATGTTTATATCTGTCTATGTCCATATATCTGTGTTTATGTCTACATCGATGTCTGTACTCTATATCTATGTTTACATCTAAATCTATATTTATGTCTATATCTGTATATCCTGTATGTAGTTAGTTTTACATGGTCTCCCTCATTAGAATGTGATCTCAACAATAGATCATGTTTCTAGTTTTCTTTACCTCCCCAGCACTAAGCGGAATGCTTGGCAGCTAGTTGGAAAGAGCACTGGACCTGGAGTCAGAAAGACCTGAGTTCAAATTTGACCTTAGACATTTCCTAACTATGCGACCCAAGGCAAGTCATTTAACCATTATTGCCTGACAAAAGGACCCATTGGAAGAAAGTGGAGACCCACTCTAATATTCTTGCCAAGAAAATCCCATGGATAGCTATGGCAAAGGGATGATAAGTCAGACAGAACTGAGAGTTAACAACTGGCACATATTAAGCACTTAATAATTGCTTAATTTCTGTCTGAGTGACTGACTATGTATTCACTTATTGCTAGTAAAAAGTGATTTCAGTTTTTGACTAAAACATGTCTTCTGTCTATCACACAAACACCTTTAAAATATGTAATGTCTAAAATGATCCTAAATGCCAGTAAAATACTTTGTGATCTTAAACAAGTCACTTTGTGGTTAGATTATGTAATCTTTAAGGTCCTTTTCAAAACTTTAAAGGTCCATGACACTCTAGCATCTTATAGGAGCAGCTAGGTGGCACAGTGGATAGAGTGATGGATTTGAAGTCAGGAAGACAACTTATTGAATTCAAATCTGTTTCAGATACTTACTAACTGGGTGATTCTGGGTAAGTCATTTGACCATGTTTGCCTTCGTTTGTTCATCTATAAAATGTGTTGGAGAAGAAATTGGCAAACCACTCTAGAATTTTTACTCCAAAAACCCCAAATAGAGTCACAAAGAATCCAACACGATTGAAAATGACTGACTGGAGGGTTGGACATGTCCCATATGGGACAGCTTTATGACCCTGCAAACCTAGAGGAGAAGGGAAGGGGTATTTATATAATACCTAATATGTGAAAGGAACTGAGATAAGTGCTTTACAAATATTACCTCATTTGATTCTCACAAGAACCCTATGTTATATGGGCTGTTATCCCCATTTTACAGTCAATAAAACTGAGGAAAACAAAGGTTGAACATCTTCCCCAGTCATACAATTACTAAATGTCTGCAACAAAAATCTGTACAGCTGCCCATGAGGACAAGTGATACTGTATATATTTTATTATGTTCTTTTCTAGTTCTCATTCTTGCTATGGATTGTGTCATATCATAGAAACAATAACAATAACAATAATAATGCTCATATTTGCAAAGGATTTTGTGCAGATTATCCTAGGAGAGCATCAGAACGACTCTTTGAGGTGCCTATAGCAAGGATTGTTATCTTCATTTTCATAGAAGAGAAAACTGAGCCTTAGAGAGGTGAATATATTGGCACTTTCTTATCACTCTATTGCAAATATGAATAACATGGAAATAGGTTTTGAACAATGATACATGTAAAATCAAGTGGAACTGCTTGTCGGCACTGGGATGGGGAATGGAAGGGGGGAGGGATTCATGAATCATGAAACCATGGAAAAATATTCTAAATAAATAAAAAATAAGATATTGTCACTTTCCCCTACAGCTAATAAGTTTAAGAGGAAGAATTTGACCTTCTACCCACCTCTAGAACTTAGTACACAATGCCTTACTGCCTGTACTACATATTAAAACTTCTTAAAGCAACATAATTTCCCCACCTCCTAATCTAGGTGAATTCAATCAGCTTTGGAGCAGAGCATGTCTGCATTTCAATCTGGTTAGAACAGAAGCAAAGGCAGACGATTAAGACAAGATCTGTAATGGATACTGAAAGGATATCTTGGGATGAATGAGTTCTATGTACCGTTTGGGCCTCTTACCCCACCAGAGAATTGGTCACAAGAGAGACATTCAAAATAGTTTGGAAGACACAGATAGAAAATTATTTTATTTAATTTGCCTTCAGGGTTGGGAATCAAGATAGCAAATTGGGGGAGTAAAAGAAAAGGAATATTAAAACTTCCCCAAAGAGAGTGGGCTGTGAGCTTTCCAGCTATTAAAGTACTATGGAAATTTCATTTCATGCTTGTCTACTTTGGTAAATCCCCTGACCAAGCAGTTATAGAAGGGGACAAACTGTAATGGAAAGAATGTTAATATGCATTGATACAGCTAAATAAGGATTCTTTCAGTCATTTCATCTATAATTTAGTTCATGCCTAAGCATCCAAAAATGAAAAAAAAGTGGCAGAGTATCCAAAAAACTTACCATATATGTATCAAACTTCTTGTCTAATGAAATACATTAGAATTAATTACATGAGAAAAAGCTTGGGGCTCAGGATTTGGTTTATTCCATAAGCCACGAAAGTAAAGAATGGACTTCAAAGAATAGACTGATTCCTAAATGACAACAATAACAACTAATAGAGAATTGAAATATTACATGAAAAAATCCATTGAATACTTTGGAAGTTAATAAGAATAATTTTTAATGTTCAGTTCTGTCCAACTCTTCATGTCCCTATTTGAGATTTTCTTGGCAAAGAAAGCAGAATGGTTTCCCATTTCCTTCTCCAGTTCATTTTATAGATGAGGAAAACAGGTTTAAGTGACTTGTTCAGGGTCACACAGCTAGTAAGTGTCTAATACCAGATATGAACTCAGGTCCTCCTGGCTCCAGGCCAAAACCTCTATCTACTGTGCCAACTACTTGACCAGAAGAAGAATTGGTACTACAATACCAATTGGAGCTCTCTCTAATTTGAAACATAGGCCAAGCAATACCTTATTTAGGATTTATTGAGTATCTTAATACTGCTCTCATTCTGATAAATTCGATTAATAGGTATTGTACAGAAATAGGATTTCTCATTGTAGTTTTGCAACTCCTGAAATAGTCTTCTGTTTCTTTTTCATCCTAAAATTGTTGAGGGAACTCAAAATAAAGTAAAATGGGGAGATGAATTAGAAAAGAGTCCCATGGCTTTCTATTGCTTTGAATGGTTGAGAACAGAGGCACTCAAATTTTTTAGCCTTTAATCTCTTAAACTTAAAAATTATTGAGGACCATCCCGAAAAACTTTCATTTATATCTATTACTATAAATATTCACCATATTAAAAATTAAAGCATATTAAAATTAGTTTTGATCTTTCAGGGCTCTTGAAAGGATCGTGGGGACTCCTACTCCTACTTGGACAATTGCTGGTGTAGATGAACCCTTTCCTTCTCCCAGGTTCCTTTTCCCTAGGTGATATGCTGTAATCACCATCCAATCAAAGGGCAACAATCTCAGAATTTCAGACTCCAGTGATAATTGTAAGCATGGTGCCTTAGACAATCAACTCCATAGTTTATACACCCATGTCTTCGGTTTGAAAATGAAAATCACATCATTATAATCAACTCAGAAAATTTGTTCATTCCTCCCCCACCTCCACTGTGGAACAGAAAAAAAAATCTCTTAAAAGGATATCCAACATATAGAAGGAACAGATGGAGTCCAAAAGCAGATTGAAAAGTAACATTCATCATTTTATTTCACTCCTTGAATTTTTCTCTCATGTAAGTAATAAGTCTTTTCTCATAATATGATGAAGAGGGAAATATGTATTCTATGATGATATATGTACAACCTATATCATATTACCTTAGTTCTTGAGGTAGGGGGCAAGGTGGGAAGGAGGGAAAAATGTGAAAAAATTTGAAATAAGATAATAAAAGATTTTTTTAAATGGCCCCTAGCAGGAACAAATATGATTGATGCTAAGGAAAGACTGGAGATTTTCTGCTTGTTTTCCTGTTGCTTCTTGGTAACTAGGTAACAGGCACCTGAAACTAGAAGAATGTAGGCAATTCATGGCAGAAGCTTGGCTGGAAGGTTTCTAGCCCTTCCTTAATAGACTGAAAGTTAATAGAGTCTTTCAGGTTGTATTTCTGTCTTTAACAAATTTGAATCCCTGTAATCATTGGGCATGAAAATGAAGCAGTCAGATCCATAGAGGTTTTGAGGGAAGGAGCCACCTGGAATCATTACATTTGGGAGAAAAAGTCACATTTAGCAAACTACATGCTTGGGCTAGCTTCATGCTTGAGCCAGCCCAGATATAACCAAGTGATCAGCCTTCTGGGAGGACTTAAAATCCCTCAGGCACCCAACAATATCTCCGAAAAGACAGTTCCCTGTCACCTGCATCCTTACTTATTCTGGTCATTTTCTTTGCTCTACCTCATTTGTATTCCTAAATGTTGATGCTTGTGGATGGGGGGGAGTTGTGGAGAATAAGATCCCATAAGCATATTCAGAAGTTTCTTTCTGGTTCTATTGCCCATGTGGGTGCTTTGGTACCTGCTGAGCATGTGGTAGCTCACTCTGGGTGCATTTGCAGGTTTGGTTTCCATAGGAGCAAGTTCTGACCTCATTGTCACTCCCTCATCTATGGGATGGCATGTACACTTAAGATAGGCATTGTGGACTCTTACTCTTGCTCAGTTCTGAGAATATCCCACATATTTCAACAAATAATTGGCTATGACAATCAGTTTGAGCTTCCTTTCAATTCTAAGGTACCACACGTTCCTGGGATATTCTTGAGAAAGGAGTCAAATTCAGAAACTTGCAAAATGTTCTCCCTAAACCAAGGGTTTTTAGTCTGAGATCCATGGACTATAGATTTCACAAGGTCCATGAACTTGCATGGGGAAGAAAATGACACTTTTATTTTCATAATCTTTGGTTTTCTATGTAATTGTGTGTATTTCATTTCATTCATTTAAAAACATTCTTTTGAGAATAGATCCCTAGCTTTCATTGAACTGCCAGAAAGGGCCATGACACAAGTGGAGGTTGAGAATCTCTGCTCCATATCGTATTTGGCTTGACTCCAGGGGTGCATTATCCTATTGTAGCCTTTAGAAGAATACTGGCACTTCCAGAAGGGCTTATTTCGTTTCTAAATCTACTTTAGTAGACAAGGCCTGTAAAGTGCTTGGGAGTTGAATATTGCAAATATTCCTTCCCTTCCCACCTCCCAATTCCTGTGCCATCTAAGATTCTAAAATGAGCCCAACTGACCCCTTTCCTTCTTTTGGATCTTAGCTTGCCACCACAAACACTAAATTTATTCATACCTTTGGCCTAGAATCCCACAGCTGTTTCAAGCTCAACATTTCCAAAGTGGAACTCATTATTTTTTCTTATTAATTCACCTGGGTTCCTAAGAGCACCACTAATATTGAAGTCATCCTGGTGTTTTCCACTTTTTCTCACCCTTATAACTGTCAACTCTTGTCATATCTATCTCTACAACATCTCTCTTCATCTAGCTCTCACATATGCCCCTTCTCTCTACTAGGGCATCTGTAATTTAGACGCTCATCATCTCACCTGGAATATTGCAATTGTTTAGTCTTCCAGTCTCTAATCTGTCCCTTTATTAATCCATCTTCCACGTAGCTGCCAAGCAAATATTCTTGGCCATGCCAATATCCTTGCTTAAGAAACACTAGCACTTCCCAGTTGCTTCTAGAATATAACACAAGCTCCTCTCTTTTGTATTTCATACCTTTTACAACTTGGTTTCAACCTATTTTTCCAGACAAATTTCTGTTACTCCCTTTCACTCATCCCATCCTCTTTCATGATCCTGCTGCACACCATTCAATCTCCTAACTTTGTGTCTTTTCACTTGAAATATTCTCCTCATATACCCCCACTTTTTGAAATTTCTGACTCCCTTCCAGGCTCATCTCAGATGTTTCCTTTTATTTCTTCCTGATCACATCAGTTATTAGTGATCTCCCACCAAACTATTTGCCTTGCTTATTTTTCATAATGATTCACCTGCATATATTGTTTTCCACAGAAAGAGGCAAAACTCCTTCTGAGTAGGAACTATTTTTCTTTGTCTTTGAAGAACCCAGCATGATGCCTCACACATGATAAGAACTTTAATGACTTATCTTGAATTTCTTTGAGTTGGCTTGAATTTATCTTGTGCAGATGATGAAGGCAATTCTTCCCACCCTTCCTTCACCTACCCCCCTGGATTTCTTTATGAATCGGCTTTCTAATCAACATGTTAGAGAAGTAACAGATCATTTTGGAACCTTCAGACTCTCTTGCAGAAATTAGAAGCAAAGGAAATGGCCATGGCCATTTAGCTGAGCATAATTTAATTCATAACAAGGAGGAAGTTGGTTATACAATTTTTAGTCAAGGTTCTCTGGATATTTCTAGATATAACTTTGTCCTGCAATGCAACTTTTTCCACAGGGATACTAATATCTCTCTGGAGGACTGTTTTATGGATGTACTTAGAGGCAACACTGATTTCCACTACTTAATTATATTACAGATTATCACTTGGTTATTCTCTGAGCAATAGTCAATGATTATTATTTATTGCTTCTACTTAACATACGGGGACTCCAAAAGTGTGGGAGATAATATTATATTGAAAAACCCCTAGACTCACTATGTGATTACAATGTGCCAGATGGAGTCCAACAAAATAGATCTCTCCCATAAAAGATTTCCTGTCAAGATTTCAACACTACATTGGCTCCTGGGTGATGAATCCATTTCAACTATTCCTTTAAAAACAAACAAACAAACAAACAAAAACCACTTACCTTCTGTCTTGGAACTGATACAGTTCCAAGGCAGAAGAGTGGTGATGGCTAGGCAATGAGAGTCAAGTGAATTGCCCAGGGTCAAACAACCAGGAAGTGTCTGGTTGAATATTTGAGCCTAAGACCTCCCATCTCCAGGTTATACATTCTATACACTGAAACTACCTACCTGTCCCCTGCCTCAACCCTTCTTAAAAATTATCTACTAGATTACAAAGTGGCTGTGATCAGCTGCTTTGCAGGGAGTAACTACTCCTATGAAATCATAGACCCTTACAGTATTAAAATGTCAAGAAAGAATTAATTTTATATGAGAGCAAGAAGGTTTGATACCAAATTCCCTTCTTCCTCCTCTTTTCCTGGGGTCATTCTTGGGACTTTAGGTTTGCAAAAGGTTAAATATTAGCCAGCATATCCACCAGTGCTCTAACTTCAAAGAGAAGTGAAGTTTTCTAAGATTAGGATAAAAAAATAATGGAAGGAGGTTTGCAAAGCGTATATTTGAGTGGAAAAGCAATAGTCTTCAAATTAGACAATTTTAGAACACTGCTAGAAAAAATGTAAAAGATAGAATTAGCTCCTAAAGTCATGAACCCTCATGCTACTTTTTTGAAAAGAACTAAAAAAAAGAGAAAGTTGAGGGAAAGGAATGGATATGCATTAAAAATAGCTTTTATAAAAGTATTCTACATCAGGAATACTACTGTGCCATAAGAAATGATGAGCAGGTTAATTAAAAAAACATGGAAAAAAAAGTTTTACTAGATTGTCAAAGGGGTCCATGGCAAAAAAAAAGTTAAGAAACCTGATTTAGATGTTGGTCTCAATATCTAATTAAAATAATTCCTTCAAAGGTGTGGAAAAAAAAAACATGGAAAGACCTACATGAAATTATGGAGAGTGAAATGAACAGAACCAAGAGAACCTTATAGACAGTAACAGAAATATTATTTGAAGAATAACTTGCATATGCCCATGTTCAGAGAAAGAACTGATAAATAAAAACAAGTAAGACATCATTTTATATATACAATTTTTTTTTGGTCAAATGATGTGCCATTTGGTATCTAATGTGTCAAAGAAATCCAGGAAGGGAGATACATGGGAACTTTGATATAAAAAACAATGAAATAAAGAAGCAAAATAATTGTTTAAGTTAGTAGAGTTCTCTTATTTCTAAAGGAGTTGTATATGCCTAAAATCTAGATATATCTGAGTCAGATTTGCCTTCCTTCTTTGGTACTTGTTCCCTTTGAATGCACAGGCATTTTTTTCTTGCCCAAACATATGAATTAATCAATATTCTAGGAGAATTTCCTCAGTTTTTGGCATGTACAAAGTAGGACTAATGTAGAATGATGAACATTTTATTCTTTTTTTTAACATGCAATGTTAGGATTTAGAGCTGCAACAGATCATAGAGTGATTGTTTCCTCCTGTTAATTGACTCGTATCAATTTTACTTCCCAACTTTACAATTGAGAAAAATGAGGCCTGGATGAACTGATTTACCCAAAGTCTTATGATCATTCTGTTGTAGAGTCTATAAGAAAATCTAGGTCTCCTAATTCCAACACTGATACTCATATTTCCCTCCTGCCACACACCAACTTTAGGAAGCAGGGAGGACCCCTCCCTAGTTCTCTCTATATCCTCAAGCAACATTTTATAAAATTAGGCATAATTGAGGGCAGCTGGGTGGTTCATTGGATAGATTGCCAGGTCCAAAGATGGTAGGTCCTGGATTCTATCTGGCTTTAGACACTTCCTAGCTCTATGACCTGGACAAGCCACTTAACCCCTATTGCCTAGTCCTTCTACCCTGGAGAACCAATATATAGTATTGATTCTAAGGAGTAAGTTAAGAGTTAAAAAAAATTTAAAGGTATGATTATGAAATAATGTCTTTAACAGATGATATAATGTCTCCCTAAAACTAACAACCATTGATGGGTTGGAGGCAGTTCAAATAAGCAATGGAAAGTGTGAAATTGTTCATTAATAGTTAAGTATTTTATTAATTAAAGAAAATTCTTAAATCTAGTGTTATTTTGTATAGGCAACCAAGTCACTTGAGGAAGATAAAGTAGGTGGATGAAGGATGATTCAACCTAGTCAGAAGATATTTTTCCTAGCACTGGATTCTGCTGCTACAGTAAATGGCGAGTTGGTGACTTTCCAAAGGTTTGTTCCAGAGGATGATGACTAATTCTAAGCCTCCTCTGATATCATGGATGCTGGAAGAGCCCTCCAATTCAAACTACATAATATAGACCAATCAAAGCCCTAGTTTAGTTTGCATCACTAGGCCAGTTTTGGTGCACTATATAACCTTTTACCTTTTCAAATGTATAAACAACTTCACTGACTGTCAGAGGTGTCTCTTGTCATTGAGGGACCATTGATCTCTGTTATTGGTAATAGTGAAGCTTGCCAATAAATAGATTGTTTTTTGACTTTTGTGCCTCAGTTTCTCTAATATAGATTTTTTGAGACAAAAAAAAAAACAAAAAACAGTTCACATTAACTCCAGAGATCTCATTGTTAAATTTCTAGTTTGAGCATTTATCCTTTGGGAATTGTCAAATATTACATAAATCAGGACTTCACTTACCCTTTTGTTGATTGTCTGGATTTGAGAAAATGATAGCAGAAATGATAATTATATTTGTGTTGCATACATTTTTTCACCTAGAAGAGCTGGTTGTTAAATCAGAACAATATTGTCCAAATAAACATATTGAAGGGGAGATTGAGTTCTTATTTTCTTCTTAGTACAAGTAGGAATCATATAGTTTTTAGGAGCAATCAAGAAAACCATTGACTATGATTTCCCACAGAAAGAAAATGATATCAAGAAGAAATACCACTTCAATGTAAAGTTATGATTTATGATTAAGTTAAAAAGTAAGAGAAAAATCTGTTTTTAGAGTCTGCATTATTCTCTCTGTGATTAGTTTGATGGACATATATACTAAGGCATCAGTCTTATACTCGTCAGTATTATTGATGACAGAATCAGTTGAAGGTTTAATAGTCAACCTTTGTGTCTGTCAACATTTCACTCTTCCCCCTCCCACTTCTAAGCAAACTGTGTTGGTTTGTGAGTGAGAGAGGCTATGCCAGTGGGAGGCTCAGGCCTTTATGAAGGATAGAGAAGATTCTCTAGAATATTTAATTTATACAGAAGGTAATTTTGTACTATGGGACTATTTGATGAAATTATGGGGTAGGATAATACCATGTTGAGTAGCACTTTTATTCCTCAGTTATTGTCTCACAGGAACATTGTACTGGGAAAAGAAAATGGGGATGGGTGCATTTATTCCTCCTGCATATTCCTATGACACATTTGTCATAATTGAAAGTTTGAAGAAATCTTTTTAAAGAAAATCATTTATAGCATTTGCTACTTGTTATTCAAGCCAGAAGTCATGAAATCTTCAATATTTAGCTGAAGGGTTAGCCTATAAATCCATGACAGAGAGATCAAGAATAAGTAACCCAGAGAATGACATTCTAGGTAGTCCCTGTCATAATATACCATAAGTTTTCCAGAATGAAAAATATTTATTCTTTTCTTTTTTTTGCCTTAAGATTAATTCTATTTTTAGTGTTTAGTCATTTTTCAATTATATCTGACTCCTAGTGTCCCCATTTGGGGTTTCCATGGCAAAGTTACTGGAGTGTTTTTTCTATTTTCTTCCCCAGTTCCTTTTACAGATGAGGAAACTGAGGCAAATAGGGTTAGCAACTTTCCCAGGGTCCCACAACTAGTAAATGTCTTGGGCTGGATTTGAACTCAGCTTTTCCTGACTCAAATCAGGGCCCATTACTCTATATACTGAGTCATCTAGTTTCCCTTCAGACTAATTCTGAAACTTAACAAAAGAATATCTACCCTTCCTTCTCCAAACTGCACAACTGACCCTGCCTGTTTATTTGCATTTGCTCAGTGTTAGTGTGTTGCAGTATAAAGGATGCTGGATTCAAATCTTTATTCTGCTACCAACTAACTTGTGTGACCTTTGGCAAGTCACCACTTTAGATTTCATTCCTTATTATTATTTCATATTTCCTTATTTGTAAAATGAAGAGGTTGAATTAGATGGCTTCTAAAGTTTTTTCCACCTCTCCATGGATGATTTTGTGATCAGAAGATAGGTGGGAACAAAGTTTGATACTCAGCAGAGATTCTTGGTTTCCATCATGTCAGGATTGGATTTGGATAGATTGTTGGCATTTATATATTTGATTAATTTAACCCAAAGATGGGATGTAGATGTGGTAACCTAAAGGTGAAATTAACCTATTTGCCTCAGTTTCCTCCTCCATAAAATGAGCCAGAGAAGAAAATGACAAACCACCCTAGTATCTTTGCTAAGAACACCTCAAATTTGAGACCTGGAGAGTTAGACATGACTGAAATGTCTGAACATCTGATAATGCAACCTAAAAACCACTTAGTTGTTTCTAGGTTTCATTTCACCACAAATTTTGCAGCCCACTAGAGCCTCCAAATCTTTTTCATATGAATGGCTCAGATATGTCTCTCTAATCTCATATTTGTGGAGAAGATTAAAAAACTTAGTTGATTTTTTATCTTCTTAGAGCTAGTCCATTATTCCATCTTATTAAGGTCTTTTTGGGTCCTACGTTTGTCACCTAACTTGTTAGCTAATCCAAAGATTTGATAAATATGCTATCCAGATATACCCTAATTCAAATGAATAATAATGGCAAATTAATAATAAAAGTTTGAACAGAACAAAGCCAGGGAGAAAATCTTACAATTGCACTATAGACATCTAGGTGGCATGTGGCTTAGTCAAGAAGATCTGAGTTCAATGCCCAAAGGGCAATAAAAGACTGTCTGCCCTTTGATCCAGCCATAGCACTGCTGGGTTTGTACCCCAAAGAGATAATAAGGAAAAAGATTTGTACAAAAATATTCATAGCTGCACTCTTTGTGGTGGCCAAAAATTGGAAAATGAGGGGATGCCCTTCAATTGGGGAATGACTGAACAAATTGTGGTATATGATGGTAATGGAATACTATGTGCTCAAGGGAATAATAAAGTGGAGGAATTCCATGGGAACTGGAACAACCTCCAGGAAGTGATGCCAAGTGAAAGGAGCAGAACCAGGAGAATATTGTACACAGAGACTGATACACTGGCACAATCGAATGTAATGGACTTTTCCATTAGTGGTAATGCATTGATCCTAAACAACCTGGAGAGATACAGGAGAAAAAACACTATCCACATTCAGAGGAAAAACTGTGGGAGTGAAAACACCAAAGAAAAACAACTGCTCAATGACATGGGTTGAAGGGGATATGCTTGGGTATATAGACTATAAATGAACATCCTAGTGCAAATACCAACAACATGGAAATGGGTTCTGATCAAGGACACATGTAATACCCAGTGGAATTGCATGTTGGCTATGGGAGGGGAGGAGGGAGGGGAGGGAGGAATAGAAAATAATTTTTGTAACCAAGGAATAATGTTTGAAATTGACCAAATTAAAAAAAAAGATCTGAATTCAAATTCAACCTCAAATACTTTATAAACTGTGTGATTATGGATGAATCACTTAATCTCTGTCTGCCTCAGCTTCTTCAATTGGAAATTGGGGATAATAATAGCACTTACTTTCCTGTGCTGTTGTGAGGAGCAAAAAGCACAGCACAATGAAAAGTAGCAAGTTGGTGCTTAATAAATACTTGTTCCCTCCCTTTCTTTGTTCCCTTCAAAATTATATTTCTCTATCAATTTTGAAGAACGTTTTTTAGATATTCAACTATATCTTGTCTCGCTAATTTATATCACCCAGATAATGACTTTCAATCTGGTCCACAAGACTATCTTATAAGACTTTCAACGTACTTTTCTGAAATTTATGTATACTATGCATCATGGCACTTGCCATAAATAACGCAATCCTATCAAAAAAGAAAACTGGTCTACTTTGACATAATTTGTTCTTTATGAATCTATGTAGTCAGATGGTGATTGTTTCTTGATTTCTTTTTCCATGTGGTTATAAAGAAAATTTTAATAGCTTCCTTATAAATTTACCTTTGTATTACTAGACCTTTGCATTTCTAGACCTTAACCTATATTATAAGGCAATAATCATCCAAACTAGTTTTTGCTAGTTGAAAAATAGAAAAGGATATCAGCAGAATATACTAGATAAATAAGAACAAAAGCAATAAATTATTATCAGAATAACTGAGGCAGAAAGTTATTATGATTTATGAACTCAGTTAAGGGGTGGGTAGGCATCAGGGGCATTTAAAAAAAGTCCAAAAGTATCAATTTTTTTCAAAAGAAAGGGAAGAAGATTAGGATCCTTATGGGTACTAATGAATGAGTACTATCATAAAACTAGCTGATTCTCATTGTCTTCAATGTCAGTCATAATCCCCCAAATCACGTGAATGAATGAAAGAATGACTTCACCAGGGCCCTAACCATAGTAGACTTTTAAAAGAAGATTATTCATCATCTAAATCCATATGCTTTTCTCAAATGGATAATGATCTATCAAAATTTGAAAATCATATTATGATTTTAAACTACACAGTCCTGGAATTCTTTCCTTATGCCCATGGTTAGGAAAGATGTTTTGAGAAAGTTTGAGTTTCTTGTTGAGATTTAACATTATTTATTTTTTAAATTTAAGCAAAGAATTGATTTTCTAAAAAACAGTAATAATTTATTTAATGAGTGGTTTTAGAAGGAATGTATTTTATAGGTTAGGTGTGTGCAGTTTTGGTTTGGAAAATATGGTTGCTAAAGACAGAAAGACAATAGATTTAGAGTGAGATGCATCCTCAGAAAGCAATTCATCCAACCTCCTCATTTTCAAGCTGAAAAAACGAAGGCTCAGGGAGGTTAAATAACTTGCCTAAGTCACATAAGTAAGAAACATAAGAAATAAAGTTTGAGCCCAGGTCTACTGACTCTAAAGCCCCTTTTACCATTGGATCACAATCAGTCAACAAGAATTTAAAAAATTTTTAATATGTGCTAGGCATGGTATTAAACTCTGCATGTGCAAAAAAAAAAAGTAAAAACGGTCCCTGCCTTCAAGAACCTCACATTTAAAGAAGGAGACAATATATAAACAATTATGTACAAATAAGATATCTGTTTATCTATCTACACATACAGGATAAATTTGAGGTAATCTCAGAGGAAAATTAAGTAGGACCAGGAAAGTCTTCTTGTGGAAAGTGGGATTTTAACTGAGAATTTAAGGAAGTCAGGAAAAGTCAGAAGGTGGAGAGATGGAAGGAGAACATTCTAGTAATGAAGGACAGAAAAAAAATTCCCTAAATTTGGGAGTAGTATCTTGTATGAAGAACAGCAAGGAAGCCAGTATAACTGGTTCTGAGTACATGAAGGGGAAACAAAATGTACAAAGACAATATAGTGAGAGGTTAGATGATGAAGGGCTTTAAAAAAAAACAAAGGATTTTATATTTGATTTTGCAAGTAATAGGGAGCCACTGGAGTTTAATAAGTTGAAAGGGTGGAGTGAAAACATGACCTGATCAGTGCATTTTGGAAACTGAGTAGAAGATGGACTATAGTGAGAAGAGACTTGAGACAAGGAGGCCAACAAGGAAGGCATTGTAACAGTTCAGGATAAGGTGATCAGGTTTTATTAAAAAGGTGATGGCCATCTCAGAAGAGAGAAGTGTATACATATGAGAAATATTTTGAGGGTAGCATTTATAGGATTTAGTAACATGAGTGGGGAGTAGGGAGTAAGGAGTCAAGAATCACAACTAGGTTATGAGCCTGGATGACTGGGAAGATGGTGGTACCTTCAACAGTGATAGGGAAATTAAGAAGAAGGAACAGTAGGAAAAAAAAAAAAGATTGAGTTCAGTTTTGGTCATGTTGACTTTAGGATATCTATAGTATATATAATTCTAGAATTCTGTTGGGCAGTTAAAGGTATCAATGAGGTCACTAAATAGGTTAGGGTAGCATAAATAGATTTGAAAATCAGAATCTATAATCCATGATTATATCACCAAGAAAAATAATACAGAAATTAAAAATAAGAGAGTCAAGACTGAGCCTTGAGGCACATCTAACATTAGCATCATGATAATCTTTTCCTTATTAAGTACCACCACCATCTTCCCAGCCATCCAGGCTCACAGCCAAGATATAATGCTTAACCTCTTTCTCTCACCACAACCCTACCCTATATCCAGTCTGTTAGTAGGTCCTTTACATTTTACTCTCAAAATATTTATCATATACACTCTTTTCTCCTCTGAGATGGTCATCACATCTTATCTGTAACACATCTGCTATAAAACCCAATCACTTCACTCTGAACTATATTAGGGTTAGGCAAACTATGGCCCAAGGACTAAACCTGACCTTCTGCCTTATGTCAAGCCCAAGAACCAATCATTTTTTTTACCTTCTTAAGTTTATTGAGCTTATATTATAAAATATTAAAAAAACATTCTTATCTCAGACCATGCAAAAATAAGTAGCAGGAATAATTTATCAACCTCTCACCTCGATGAGGATCCTGAAAAGGAGACTGAGAAAGAATGATCAGAAAGATAGGAGAACCAGGAGTGCTCTCTCCCTCTCTTTTTGTCTCTCTCTCTCTCTCTCTCTCTCTCTCTCTCTCTCTCTCTCTCTCTCTCTCTCTCTCTCTCTCTTTCTCACACACACACACACACACACACACACACACACATTCTAAAGAGGAATAAGCACTAAAGACAATGTTTGACTTTGTCAAGGCTGCACAGAAGTCAAGAAGGATGAGGACAAAGACCATTATAAAAGAGATCATTGGTAACTTTGGGGAGAGGGTTTTCATTTCAGGTATGAATTTACATTTTTTAAATAAGAAAAGGTGAGGCTTAAAAAGGTTATGTTCACCCATAGTCATGCAACAGGAAACCAGAGGGCAATCTTGTTCTTTCCTAAGTGCTGTAGACTACATTATCTATTCAACAATAATACTTATCAAAACCCTGCAAGGTAGGTAGTGTAAGTATTATCTTTTCACTTTGCACATAAGGAGCAATTACCTAGCAAGAAAGCCTCAAATCCAGATCTTTTTTTTAAGATTTTAAAATATTTTTTCCATGTTTCCATGATTTTGATTCATTTTCTTTCCCTCCCCACTCCCAGAGCTGACAAGCAATTCCATGGGGTCAAACTCAGGTTTTCTTACTCTAGTTTCATTCACAGTGCAACAAGTAGGCTATGACATTAGTGTCATTAGAAATAATAAGGGAAGAAAAACTCACTACACAAGTAATTATTGCCTGCAATGTACCAAAACACAATGCCTATATTTTGTATAGTTGGCACTGGGATAATAGTAGCATCTGATTAGAGTAGTATAGGCTAAAAGGGTAGACATTTTTCTGTTATAGTTAACAGAAATAGGAATATAATATCACATACTAATAATTTTCACCATAAAAAGTTATTCTTTTTTAAGAAAACAGATCATTTAAATGATTATTTTCTATTTCTTTTTAAAAGCAACATAATAGACCAATTAGAGAGCTAGAGCTAGAGTTAGAAGTATAAATCTAACCCAAATTAAAAATTGTTTTCATTAATTAACTGTTATAATCTCAGTATCTTTGTTGGCCTTTGTACCTTGAAGAAATAATAGTACTTTTCTTTCAACTACAGCCTATTTCAGGCCTTTTATTGATAGGAATAGGCCTGGTAAATCTCAAATAAGAATAAAAGACTCTTTTACCTAGTTGCATTTATTATATTTCATTGCCTTCAACTTACCAATTTGCTGGTACCTTTTTTTGTTTTTGGTAGGGAGATCCAGATCTGTGATTTCTAGGGTATAAGGAGCTATTAGCAAGGAAGACCTTTCTTTTTGCCAATTAGAGATAGTTCTATAATTTATAGTATTAGATCCTCATGATAGTCCTGAGAACTAGGTAGGGCAAGTATTATCATCCCCGTTTGTCAGAAGGGAAAAAAGATTTAAAGAAGTTAGGTGACTTGGCCAAAGTCACTCAGCTGGGACATGGGATAAAAGAATTATCTTAAAATAATGACTTTCTAAATAGATGTGGCTTCCCAAAGAATCTCAACTAAAACTCTGAGGATACCATTTGAAGAATGAGGGATCCAGTTCTAATGTGGGGCATCATTGTGCTGGTCCTGCTACCAATATGCTCTCTGGCTTAGGAGTTCGCTCAGCTGCTGAGACTATCTATCACTTTATGAATTCTAATCTGGACCAAATTAGTCCCTAGTCATGGAGTTGCCTAAGTGACTAGGTAAGTTCTGGTGGCACAGTGCCTGGCATATAGTTGTCACTTACTAAATGTTATTTTTGATTGGTTAGACTCTTGGTTTGAAATGAACTAGAGAGAGATGCCTTCTAGCCAGGGGCTACTTTTATTTGTACTCTGGGTTGTTCCTGGAGCTGACCAAATTCCTTGGGAGTTAGCCAGAGAGAACAGAGAGAACAATGGACCTATGATCCAAATAGCTTGTTTAAAGACCTCCTATTCTACTTGCTAGCAAGTGTGACTTTGGGGAAGACACTTAACCATCCTATAAAATGGGATCATCATACCCACCCCCTCGGATTGTTGTAAATATCACAAGAATCTCAAATGGCACAAAGTTCAACTTCTTTGTTTTCAAAGGAAAGTCTTTCTGAAAGACAGAGAGATTAAGTAACTTGCTTAAGGTCACAGATCCAAGATTTGAACCTCCTCAGACTCCAGACCCTAGACGTCTTCTACAATACCAGGCTGCTTCTTGAAAAAACCCACTTGGAGATGATGAGCAATGAACCCATGGCTTGCTTTGTGTAAGGCATATGTTTGGTCCCTAAGTTACATCTCTTGTCAAATGAAATAGTGATGCCAACTACTAGAGGAATGTGAACAACCACTATTGGAAGGGGCCACTGAGTACAGTGGTGGAAAGTTAATAATTGTTGTGTTTTGTTGTTCAATAGTTTCAGTTGTATCTGACTTTTTGTGACTCCATTTGGAATTTTCTTGGCCAACATGCTGTTTTCCTTCTTTTCCCTTTTCCATCTCCTTTTTTTTTCTTCTCCCTTTCCTTCTCCACTTCATTTGACAGATAAGGAAACTGAGGAAAATAGGGATGTAAGACTTGCCAAGGGTCACACACCAAGTAAGTGTCTGAGGCTGGAATTCAGGAAGATAAATCTTTCGGACTCAGGATCTAGCACTCTAGCCACGGCATCACCTAGCTGCCCCATGGGAAAAGGAAAAGGCAAAAAAAAAGCATCCCCTGAAAATGGCCCCCAAGGCAGTTGCAGTGGGAAGCAGTTGCCCTGTACCTATTTGAAGCCCTTCACAATCCTCCTGCCATAGTCCTACAGCCCTTTGGGGGTACGAGCCAGGAATCTCCAGCAACCTAGTTCTGACAACCAGGCACCCAGCCAAGCTAACCCTGGGGCTTCCTGTTTATCCAATTAGCTGTGTAGCAAGGGAGGGATCTGATACCCCAGGAGGTCTCTGTTATCTTCATTGTGCTGATGTCGATGGAAATCAGGTAATTGCCTGAAGGGAGCTCACGTTCTGCTTTATTTTCCCTGCTCTGTGTCTAGTTATTACTCTGGTTATTTTTGTTTCAGTATAACTGCATGTGAACAAACCATAACTGATGGGGAGTGGGGAGGGAAACCCAGAATAATATTCTTGTATTTTCTGAACTGATGCTGGTTTGGCAGAGTGTTTGAATGTGTAGGTCTTACAAACCACAACATTCTCTTATCTTTCCAATCATAAAACCTGCAATTTCAGGAGCCCAAAATCTCCTAATGGTTTCTTGAAATCGTTCCCTTTTGCAATTTAATATCATGGTACTTTAAAGTACTAGAGAATGCTTCCAAATACAATAACTGATAATAGCAATGATCTAGATGCTTAGCAGGGAAACAGCTTGCTTGGGAATCAGCAGGAAGATCAGTAAAAAGGAAAATATGTTCAATAGAAGTTCATATAGCTGCAGCTGGAAGGGACCCCTGAGACCCTCTAGTTTGACCCCCTTGTTTTATAGATAAGGAAATGAAATCCCAGGAATATATAGGCACATCAAATTTAGAGTTAGAAGGAACCTTAGAGGCCATAGAGTTTACCTCCCTCATTTTCCATATGAGGAAACTGAGACTGATAAAGAATTAACTGACTTGCCCAGGTCACACAGATAATAAATGTAAGATGTTGAATTTGAACCGAGGTCCTTTGACTATAGAGCCACTACTTTTTCCACTGCAAATTTGCAACCTTATTTGATCCAATCAAACAAGCATTTGTTAGGTGCTTACTGTGTGTGAGACACTGCGCCAGGTATTAGGAATTAAGGATAGACCCCAAAAGTCTCTCCTCTCAAAGATTTTACATTCTATTGAGGACACAAGTAAATAGGCACATGATTAACAGAGGGGGAAGAAGAGAACCTTGAAAATGAAAGCGATCAGAGAAGACTCCCTGGAGTGAGATAGCTCATGAGTTGAGTCTTGAAGGAAGACAAGGGTTCTAAAGTTACCCATCACTGTTGTCACTAGAAGAAAACATTATCTTCCATGCCAATGTTCCTCAACTTGGCATGTCCTAGACATCAGTCACAAACACCTCCTTGCACAGGCTGTCAAGAACAGAGAGGCAACTGGAAACAAGTCTTTCAGACTATACCTATACCCAGAGAAGCCCCACTTCAGCTCTATGGCAAAGGTGGCTCAATTCTAGATCTTTAAACATTCAAGTAAAAGTTTCAGGAAGCATCTCTTACTTTTCCTGAGTAGAAAGACAAAGATTTAACTCATTTGACTCCAGCTGAGGTGCCAGAAGAAGAAATGGCCTGCATGCGGCCCACAACATTCTCCAGAGCTGAAGAACCAGATTAAAAAATGTAATTGGGAAATATTTAACAAAGTAAATAAAAATACATTAAAATATATATTATATTAATAGGCGGAGTTCTTGGTCAATATGTGGCTACAGGTCTCTGTGTACAGTTTAGGGGCCCATTTCTATTGGGTCTTAAAAGCTAGATGACACAGGATAGAATTCAGGGCTTAGAATCAGGAATCTTCATGAATTCAAATCTAGCTTCAGATACTTACTAGTTGTGTGACCCTGGGCAAGTCACTTAATACTGTTTTAGTTTCTCCACCTAAAAATGAGCTTGATAAGGAAATGACAAACTTCTTCAGTATCCTTGCCAAGAAAACACAAATCAGGTCACAAAGAGTCAGACAGGACCAAAAAGATCGAACCATAACTTGTCCCAGGTCGAGGTAGTACTTGAACTCAGGTTTTCTTGTCTCCCTTTTGATATACTAATCCAAGTTGCCTCTCCAGTGCACAACACAATAGCATGGATAAAATTGCTCAGGCAGAGAACTCTATGAATGCTTGCTCTTTATGCTGATGAAGGAAAAAACTCATGCCAAGAAATCTCATGTTCTAGGTTTCTATTGTTCTATTATAAAAATAGAGACAACAAGAAAATAGTCCCTACCCTCAAGGAGATAACTTTGCATCAAAGAGAAAAATATGCAAACATATAAAGAAATTAATTACAAACACATTTATATACATAGTGTTAAGACATGCTATGTTTAAAGATGAGGAGCTATTAGTTATGGGGAGGTAAGATAGGGTTTGATAAAATAAATGGCACTTGGAGTGAACTTTGCTGGGAGCTAGAAACTCTAAGAACTGGAGATCAGAGGGACATTTAGGAATCACAGTGACAGTGCATCAGACCTGAAATCAGGAAGATGTGGTTTCAAATCTGGTCTCAGACTCTTCCTAATTGTGTGACCTTGGGCAAGTTACTTAACTCTGATTGCCTAACTCTTGTCACTTTTCTATCTTAAAATTGATACTAAAACAGCACATAAGGGTTAAAAAAAAGAAGTGGAAGTGAGGAATATATTTGAGGTTAGTCTGTGCACTAGCACAGAGACAGAATCTTATATATAGAGAATAGCAAGTTAAGCCAGTTAAATAGTAAGATGGGCCAAGTGGGAATCTAGTTGTAGAAAGCTTTGAATGCCAAACAGAGGAGTTTGTATTTGATCAAAGAGGGAACTTCCATAGTTTTATAAATGGGATCTGATCTGTGCTTTATGAAACATTTGTTTTGTTTTAAGAAACTTATTGTTTACTAAAATTAAATTTAATTGCTCTAGCACATCCAAAGTACAGCTAAGGCACTTTCTAAATCTTTGTTTGGGGAAGAATAAGGAGAATCCAGAATAAGGGTTTAGAGATGGGTCATTTAGAAAAAATACTTCTGTCTAAAAGAGTATTTTACAGAGAATTCACAAATGGTAAGTGCTCACACAGAGACCAGAAGAAGTAATAAAAGGACACTCTCAAGGTTTCTCTGAAGACCCTTGGTATTGATTGTGAGACAGACATGGAAAACATTGACTGTTGGGCTGGACAGGATTGCCCAGCATGATGTACCCACATAAAAGAAGGCATAGTGTTCCATGACCTTATAGAGTTTTAATAGCTCAAATGAAACACAAGATGTACAAATTTAGAAATTCTCCATCCCAAATAATCATATGAACTACTTGTGCTAACCTGTGGTAGAGCCTTCCAAAAGCACCCATTGATCTGATTAGTCACAGTCAGACACACTGTACATTGATCTCAGCATCCTGGTGTCATTTTGGTCCTCTTCGAGTATGAAGGACAATGACAAACATTTAGAAACTATCTACCCTTCCCCAACCCTATGTCCATCTCTTTAACTTAACATTTCTAGAAATTGTTTCCCTAGACCTTCTCTTTGCTCTGCCTCTTTCCATACCACTACAGCTTGCTTGAGAGGGGCTTAGAGCACCATTGAAGAGTGGCCAAAGACTTTTTGTTCTTCCCTGGTGAGTGACCAGTCCTTAAAAGAACTTGGAATTGCTGAAGAGGACATAAGAGGGATGCCCTCTGTCTTCCCTTAAAATAGCAACCAAGAAATCGACTTAAACATTAAAACTTGAAACATGATGGAAACTTTAAACACTGATAGTTTTTTTTTAACCTAATCTCTAATCCTATTTCTTCTCCTATTTCTCTAATTTCTATTTCTTCTCCTACTCTTTACTCTTCATTTACCTAGGATTTATTCTGATCACTTACATCTCATCCATACTTTCTACAGAAAACTTGTTGATTGGTAGAGGGAGATAGTAGGGAAGATACCCATTTTTGAAGTGCCCAAACAAGATGATCACAAAAAATCTGGAAAGATTTTTATGATGTGATAAAAAGTGAAATGAAAAGAACCAAGAGAATGTTGTACACAGTAACAATAATAATGTATGATAATCAACTGTGAATGAATTAACTGTTATCAACAAGGCAAGGTTCCAGGACCACTGCAAAGGATTCATGACAAAAATATCTACCACCATAGAAGGAACAGATGGAGTCTGAATGCAGATTGAAACATTATTCTTCACTTTATTTTCTACATGAATTTTTCTCTGGTGTAAGTTGTAGGTGTCTTGTTTTTTAGCATGATGAACAGGGAAACATGTATAACATGATAATATATATATATACAACCTCATATATATATATGTATATATATATATATATATATATATATATATATATATATATATATAAAACCTATATCATTTTACCTAACTTCTTGGAGAGGGAAAAGGGGTAGGAAGAAGAGAGGGAGAGAACCTGTAATCTGGGTAAAAATTTTTTTTGGTGATGAAAATGCTTTGTGATTATAAAATGTATTACAAATACAAACTATGATAATTAGGGCTCTCTACTAAATATCCTACTTTGAAGTTTCATCCTAGCCTGGAGGTGACACAGGATCCTTGAAGGCTATGCCAGTGGAATACTACTTCTAGCAGACCCTGGCATCCTCCTTATGAAACTTTAATTAAGGGCCTATGACTATTTGAAAACCAAAGTAAATAAGCTCATCATCGCCAAATAATCACTTTTTTTGTCTTAGTATTTAATAACGATTTGCTCCTAAGGTCTAGAGTGTCTGTGATCTATGGCATTGTCAGAGACAGTGTCCGCTTCAGAGATCTTTAAAGCAATGAAGCCACCATTATTAGAATGAAAAATAAGTATAGTGGATGAGTTAAAATTACTATTAAAATTAATTGAATAACTTTCTGAACCTGATGCTTTTTTAATAAAAAATCAAGTGCAAAAAGATCAAGGAAAAGAGTAAATTGAGGGAATTGTGGAAATTAAGTGAACCGTATTGACTTTATCTTGTGTCTCACTTCTGGATCTAACTCAGTTCCCTTTCTCTTCAATTATGGGTCTAGTCCAATTTCTATTTAATTATGGGAATTGTAAGAAACTGGGAAATTGCACTACCTCTACTCATAGTTTAGAAACCCTTTGCTAAGAAAATATGCTATACTGGTCAGAAATCCATTCAGATCTGAGGATTGATGCAAGTTTTCTCACAATTATATATCTCAAGTAACTTGTGTCTTATCTGAAAATTGACCCCATACTAGTCAATCAATTACTGTTTTCTAGTTCCTTTTGATTGAATTAAAATACTTGGGGAGAGGATGGGACATCTCTTTTTCTTATTTCAGGTAATTTTGCCTGTTTCCTCTCCTCCCTTACAACTTTGGAAAAACCCTTAATCTTTCCTCCAATTAAAAATCACATTACCTAATGTTGTATCCTAGCTTATATCCTGTTAATTTGTTTTCTTTCAATTCATAAAAATCTGCCTCTCCCTGTGTGAGGAGTCCAATGCCAGGCTGAAGAGGCTTGGTCTCAATTTGTTATACAATTGGCAAGCATTGTGTAATAAATCATATGCTTGGAAGGTTGGATCTTTGTTTCCTAAGTCATTTCAGATTTTACCTATCACAGAATTAAAGATCAATTTATAAGTGGCGAAGGACTTTTTACACCAGACCTTTGTATTAAAGGTATCTCAGAAAACTCTTAAAGGCAATCAGACACTGGGAGACATACCATCAATGGCAAATAATTAAATCATTATTTTTTTCATTCACCTTTAAAAAATCCATAATATTGCCAGAGTGTTTCTGGCTTGTATCTTGTTTGTATGTAACAGTAGTCTCAGCCCCAAGAACATTTATTTGATGAAAACCCAGTGGGGGAAAGATTTTTTCCCCTGGCCTTGTTCCAAAGAAACCAGCAGTGACTGGCATCCACAGTGCCCTGCTGTGTTTGTAAAGGACAGCCCAAAAGAATGACAATTACAGATGGTGAGTTGAGAATTTATTTGTGTTGCTTTCCATAAATGTTAGAAGGAGAGCATGAATGTAGATCCCTGTCTGCCCTGGGCCCATGTTTTTGTACACATTTTGGGCACATTCACAATAGCCCTAAAATGGGAATAGAGTTCTAGCTGTGAATATACCTGATGTAGGAAATATGCTATTGCCTCATAATATGAAGGTGTTGGAAAACCAAAGGAAGCCATTTACTTGTGGGTTTTTATTGGTTTCTCTAACCCTAACCCTGATGCAATTTTCAATCCCTCTTGCCTCTAATCAGACTAATCAACATGTGAAATTTAAAAGGCTGTGATGGATAGAAACGAAAAACATTAAAATGATAAAGAGGCCACAAAAATAGAGATGTTTTCCATTGTTTATCTCACAGATGTCATTTATTCCTTTTAATGCATTTGTTAAAAAGATATTTTAGGAAAACTATTAGAGAAGATATAAAAGGACTCTATTATGTGCATAAATATGAACTGAGTCTGATGCTTTGCAGGGAGGTAACAGAATGGATGTATTTTCCAGGAAATTGGTCTGTCTGGGGAAGAACTATTGTTTTTCTTTTTTTCCTATTAGAAATGTTATATTCTAAAATCATTTCAGGGCCATGGTTCAAAAATTCAAAATCTAGTTCCAGAAAAAGACTATGTTCATACAAAAACTAAACAAAAAAGCTAACAACTCAGCTAACCACAAAAAAAGAATACAAAACCCAACTAAACAAAAATCACCTCAAAATATACCCAAATATGTCAGACAATGAACTTGGGTAGGCATTTCTTTTATTCTCTTCACTATGTAATATGTTAATTTTTTATTTAAATCTTACTTTTCTCTCTCTGTGTGTGTCCTACTCCATAAGGATAAATCAGATAATCTGGATTCCATTTGGCTTTAAGAGTATCAATCATCTCTCAAGTCTCAGGTAAAGGACCACACAGAAACAACAGAAAATTGAAAGTTATGGTTAGCTCAGTTGATTCCTGGACTCTGCCTCCTCCCTACAAGAATAAATCCACCACTCTGAATTCATTCTGAATAAACTGAAAGAAAAGGACTTTAGTTCAGAATCAAAGCTAGGGGGAGGGAGCAGGGTGGAACTTAAATCTAGCCATATGATTTGAAAACTTTTCTCTTGAGATCTTCCTGTTTAAGGAAGGAAATTGGGCTTGATATAGAGGCCAGGGCACTTGGTCCACCGTTGGGCTGGCTGAATGTTACTTATTGCTCTGTGTTTTTGTTAGTCATTTAAATTCTAGGTCTCATTATCTCCATCTAGAAAATGAAACCAATAATACTTGCTTTACATATCCCACAGGCTTGTTGTGTATAGACAATTAGGATTATAGAATCTTGGATTTAGACTTGGACGAAACATCACATTAAAGGTTGCCCAGTCTAATCCTATCGTTTTTTCATGTGAGGAAACTGAGGCCGGATAGGTTAAGTGTACTAGCTATGTATAAGGTCACATTTCTAGTAAATGATAAAAGGAGAACTGAAGTCTAACTCCAGATTCAGTAACAGAGGGATTGGAACTGGACATGTGATTTCATGGCTCTATGGAACTTGCAGTGAGAAACTTCTCCATCAATGCAAATGAGTGCCTTCTCTGTAATTAATGGTTGTAGAAAGCTGCCTAGGTCACTGAGAAAGTTAGTGACTTGCTTAGACTCACGTAAACAGCACCTGCTGGTGGGGGGACTCAGCTCAAAAATTTCTGGTCAGCTTTCCCTCTACTATACCACCTTACCTCTCCTGTCAATGTTAACTATTCTTGTTAGGATAAGGTTATAAGCCAGGCTATATATTGTAAGACATTCCTAATTGATGGGTTGTTTTGTCCTTTCAGTTGTCTGACTTTTCAGGACCTTATTTCACATTGTCTTGGCAAGGATCCTGGAGTAGTTTAGTATTTCCTTCTCTAGTATATTTTATACATGAGGAAACTGAGCCAAATGAAGTTTAGTGACTTGCCCAGAGTCACACAGCTAGTAAGTGACTAAGAACAGATTTGAACTCCTAATTGGTTATGGAAGTTTAACCTCAACTGCTCAAATAGATGTTTAATCTATTTGATGTGAATATTCTTTTCAAAAATACAGAAAGCACCTACTCTCATTTGCGCATCATGTGCTACTCTTCTCCATGTTCTTCCATAAATTAACAGAGATTCACCCAATGTGCTAGGGCTCTTCCTTGGATTCTTTTGAGCTAACACTAATGGAATATGTAGGATCTCCATTGACTGTTCCTCTTTTTATCCACTTCTGATTACTTAATGATACCATCTCTTTTTTTGTTATACATTCATTTCTTCAATGGCATATCCCATGCTGATTTTACCATACAATGCCTTATTTGTAACTTTTTGGAACCAATCACGCCAATCATGCATCCTTCATTGCATGACAATAATTTTTGATGCTTTGGAGAGAATTATTTTCTTTTACTTGAAGCCATTAAAACAATAATGCCAGAAAAATTCAATTTTCCTTAAACTGTGTCTTTCCCCAAATTGCTCCCCATAGTGTATTAAACTGTGGGATTATATTCACTATACAACAAATTTATAGAATCTATCATAAATATTAGCACCCACGTTCTGTTAAATATCACACATGCACACACAAAATCTTTCCCTGAATTTTATAAGAATAAATATCTTTGCACTCTTGTTCTTGGGACTCATTTTGAAGTCAAACTCTAACCCCCAAGAAAATTAAGAGTTGCTAATATAGTATACCACTTTTGCATGGCTATTGCTTTCTGATCTGGAGACAATCTGGGATTTATTTTTTCCTCTTCTATTTGTATAATCTCAAGGAGATCTCCTATCTCTATTGGGACCCAACCTTCTCATCTTTGAAATGGGAAAACTGAACTGGATGACTTCTTCCTTCAATTTCTAACTGCTATGACTCTGCTAGTGCATCTATTTTAGATAAATACAGAGAAAATCAACTCTGGGCAACATAATCCCCTAGATAAGTAGGGGCAGTGAGGTAGCATAGTGTACGAAGTGCTGGACTTAGAATCAAGTCTGACCCAAGATAGCTACTAGCTGTGTGATCCTAGAGAAGTCATTTAACTCTGTTTGCCTCAGTTTTCTCATTTTCTACCTCTCACAGTGGTTGTAAATATCAAATGAGATAATATAAAACACTTAGGATAGTGCCTGGCATTTATTAAGTGGTATATACGTGTTAGCTATTATTATTAATATACAAATAAAAGGAATTATGGATAAACAAAGACATTTGAAAGGCAAAATAATGAGCAGTAAAATCAAGGGATCTAAGACAAAAGTAAAATAGACAAAAGGAAAATGACTCATACTTTCCAATCCAGTTGAGGGCAAATGGAAGGGGAATATTTACAGAAAGAAAAGGGAAGGAAGGGAAGGAGGAAAACAGGGATGAAGTTGAAGACAGAAAGAGAAAGAAGCTTGAGAAGCAAAAAGCGAGGAAATGGGAGGAAGTACAAGGGAATAAGATGGCTGAGACAGTGAGGTGTCATGGAGAGAGGTCTGGAGTATAAGGTCAGAGCTTCTGGGAGGTGTCCTAGCATAATTGAAGAGAGTGTCAGATGTTGTAAAATCTTGCCATTTTCAATGTTCTCCAAATTCAAGTCCATAAACATGGCCACTGATTTTCAAGAAATGTATTCTTCAGTTTAGATACTGTATGTCAAATATTTTATAAACTATGTGCCTACTGGTCTTTAAAACTGAACATATAAAATAGATTCCATTTTACCTTTTACTAACAATAATAGCATACAACTTCTAAAACAACTATGATAGGAAAAAAAACACTTTAAAAATTCTGACCTATTCCCAGTGATACCAAAGATTAGACTCAGCAGAAATAAAGTATAAATAAAAGGGACCCATAAGTGCAAAAATATTTGTAGTAGCACTTTTTTTCTTGCAGCAACTAAAAGGAAACCTTTGAAGAATATCTGAACAAATTATGGCAGATGAATGTGTTGGTATATTACTGTACTGTAAGAAATGGAGACAGAGATGGTTCACAGACACCTAGAAATACTTGTGTGAACTGATGAATTCTATTAACTTGCAGAGTCAAGTGAATAGGACTGGGAGAACAATTTATACAACTACAATGTTATAAAGAAAAACAACTGTTGAAGACCTAAGAACTATGATCAACACAAAAATCAGTTATTGCTTCCAAAGCCTGATAAATCAGGAGTCAATGAAACTACTGAATTGATCTAGGATTAATTAAACAGGAAATGAGGTCAGAAACTAGGAAAATCAGTCAGATTGCCATACCTGCTCTAGAAACATAGGTAGTTTTAAGCATAAGAAGTCAAGAATAAAGTGATCTGGTCAGCAAAAATAATGAAAAGAATGAGATGGGATAGGGGAGAAAATACAAATCTGGTTTCTGACTTCAAATAATAATTCTCTAATGAAACAGATTGCCAGTAAAAGTGTCTTAAATATATGGTTGCACCTGTTGTTAGCTCTTTTTCTAAGTGAACCTCACTGAAGAGATCTCTGTGTGCTCAACCCCCTTATTTCTTTGAAAGGTTCTTATCAAGATGGGCAAAAGTAAGAATTTCCAAAATGGCAAAAAAATACCAAAGCAGAACAATAGTCTGCTTTATGCAAGCATATGTAATGCATTTATCAATAAATATTTATTGGGTGCCTATTTATGTGTAAGGCATTAGGCTAAGTGTAATATTTCCAGTATGGGTTCTGGCATTTCCAGTATGGGGTTCCATTCATGAACTAGTAAATAGATGCATGTATGTACAAATTCATTTTGAGAAAAATTGGCAGAGGAATATCAAGAATATCACTTCAGGAGATAAGGGAAACTCTCAATATATAAAGGAGGAAGATCACTGAGTAGGTCAATCTATTACCTTACCCCAACAACTTTGGATATAATTGACCACAGAAAGAGCCTGTGAACTTTAGAGGACTAGAGGATTTGGACTTTTTCATCAGCATTCCATCAGTGTACTTTTGTCAATAAGGTCTTGATTAGGAGCCAAGAATAGGTAAACTAAAGGTTCTATAATAAGTCTAGAAAAAAAGCCACACTTACCTTAGGGCAGTGATGGTGAACCTTTTAGAGATAGAGTGCCAGGCCCTGCCCCCCAGTCCACCCACCAGACCCATGCTATGTCCCACCCCACCTCCATTATCCCACATAGGGAAGGGAGGAAGCACTCCTATTGGACTGCTGGGCAGAGGGGTGGGTCAAGTGAGGAATGTCCTCAGCAAGTGTAGAGAGGGGGAGGGGAGTGGCAAGTCATTCCAAGGTAGACAGGTTTCTGATTCAAAGCCAGTGATAGACTGTGTCTGTTATCTAAGGGCTAGTGTAATGTAATAAATAGAACACTGAACTTAGAAGTATAGAATCTGAATTCACATCTCACTTTGTGACAGACTGTCCGTATGTTTTCAAGCATGCCCTTTTATCTCCCTTTGTCTTATTTCCTTCAGGAAAAGTAGAAGGAGTACAGATCCTGGAATCATGAAGACCTGGGTTCAGCTTTGGCCTTTGGATACTTATTAGCTGTGTGACCCTGAGCAAGTCACTTAACCCTGTTTGCATCAGTTTCTTCATCTATAAAATGAGCTGGAGAAGGAAATAGCAAAACACTCCAATATTTTTGCCAAGAAAACCTCAAATGGGGTCAGGAATAGTCAGACATGACTCAGCAACAACAAACAACAACTTATTTTCTCATCTACAAAATGAGATGATTGATCTTGACAACCTTCATGGTCTCTCTAGATGGATGATCTTAGAATTGATAAGCTAAGGGAAAAGAGACCCATTAACAGAGGGTTGGCTATTAGATAATGCATTTTTTTGGCCACAGCAACTCATGAAAACCAAAGCATAGAGGAATTGTGAAATTGTAGGAATATATACATCAATGAAATCATGAATCCTTGAACTATCTATTTTACCAAACTCATCAATTTGCATTATTTTATGACCATTTTTGTTAGTTGCTTTAATCAATGAATTCTTAGACTTGCTCTCTATTATTATTTTCATTTACAGATAAGGGAATTGAGTACTGAAAGCTTCTGTGATTTGCTCAGGTTCAAATATTACATTGCTATGAGAAGTGGGAATTAAACTAGCGTTGGGTCCTCTTTTTCTGCTCTTTCTTAGGCCATTGTTCTTCTGTATTAAATGGTAAAGAAATTTTTATTACATCTAGGTCACCATTATTTTTAACCTTTAGGCTGACAATTGTTCTCAACAATTTCTGCTTTTGTCTAATTTTATGGATTTAGATTTTTGTAGCTTTTGATTCTCCTTCTGTGAGCCCTTCTACATTCCCCCTCACTTACAAATTGATTTCCACTGCTCTTCCTCCTCTTCCTTATTCTTTCTTCTCTTTGTGCATTGATTTTCATTCCTCTTCAATCACCCACCCTTTATGCTATACTTTATCTTTTTCCATTCTCCATTCTCTTCATTGTTCCCTTCCTTGCCTTTAATGTTGACTTCCCCACAGAGGACATACAAGTCTCCATAGCTGGAAGTTTATTCAGGACCCAGCAACTGTGAGAGAGCAATTCTCACTTTTCAGCAGTCATCCCAGGAAGCTGTGAGAAATGATTCTCTGCTGGTACAGGCACTACTAATCCAGGAAAGGGAATTTTGCCAAGTTAAGTAACTGAAATTCTGAGAGTTTGGCTCTAAATTTAGTATTTGCTACAACTTCTTATAATCAAAGTTGGTAAAAAAAAAGGTTGTTTTTCTTTGTTTACAAAGAAATTTGAGAAGTATCCATGGAATGATAAAATTTGCAATCTCTCTCTCCATGTATATGTATATATATATATATATATATATATACATACATATATATAAGATGTGGAAATATCTATGTCCCTATACATGTCTATCAATTGATCAATATATCTTTTGTGTTTCTATCACCTTCCATCCCATGAAATACTATAGTGCTTTGGGATAAAGGAGTTTGTGTCTCAGAATTTTTTTTTTTTAGAAAAGGAATGATAGATTTTTCACTATAACATTGGCTAACATTTGTGACTATAACCAGGGTTTCTAAGTCTTACATGCTTTGTATGCTATGTAAATGGAAGACTGACCCAGAATTGGTGGAGTTCTAGAATGCCAAGTGCCAGGTAATAGTGAGAACCTGTTTAAGGGGTGGAATTGGTACCAGAACTTCTTGGAGGATAGAGAGCTGTGGTTCTAGGCATTTCAAGAAAGATATAAAAATACTTTGGGAGCTTTAGACATAGAGGAAGCTAGATCCTTAATATGTCCCTGATTCTCAGCTTGCCAGCCTAGAAATTCAAATATCCCCCCCCTTTTTACCTTGGGGGAGGTGATGGGAGCTGATATCTTATTTTGCTCCCAGCTAAGACTAATTCACTTTTGTGCATTTTCTAGTACATTATAATTTGTAGAACCTTTCCAAATTCTCTTTGCTATTTTATGTAGATAAGTGGATTTCCTCACTGCCTGCTATTAGTAATGGTCTTTTGGATAACCAATATTTGGTAGGAACCAGATGAATTTAAATTACCCTCTTCTTCAAGAACTATGAGGGAAGTGTCTTTTATTTGGAACCTCTACAAGCTAATCTACTAAATCATCAATATTTAAAGGAGAAAGCAGATATAATCTAGACCAATACTCCTCTCAGATACAAAATTGCATCAGCTTAGGTATTCCTATCTCATGAGTGAAAAAGCACAACCAAATCATAATTCTTCTCTTACTTACCTTAAGGGAAAATTGAAGTCTCCCTTGCAGAGAGATAGCCCTGAGTCCAGGTTTTCCTGACACCAAGTTCAGCATTCTATTTATTACATAAATCTCTCAAAGATGCCAAAGCAGTGTGAGCCCTATATATAAGGACAGCCAATGAGAAATTTAGATTTTGACACATACAATAATCCCTTATCTAAAAGTTGACTAGGAAAGTATGACTCCAGATAAGAATCCAGCAATAAATAAGCTGAAGGAATTCTCCTGCAATTTTCCTCTAACATCTTTGGTTCCCTGAGTGGCCATCTTGTTCCATTAAACCAGTGAGTCTCAAACTTTTTGATCTCAAGACCCCTTTACACTCTTAAAAATTTATGGTAGAAAAAATTCTATCTCCCAAAGAATTTTTTTGTATGTGGGTTATATCTCTCAATATTTACTGTATTTGAAAATAAAATACATTATTTTGACCTCGCAGACCCTCTGAAAGGATCTCAAAAACCACCAGGGATAGCTATATCACACTTTGAGAACCATCGCTTTACACCAATGACTGCTTCATTTTCTGAAACTATTCTTATTCCTCAATCCAGTGACCCTTAAAGAGGTAGCAACTATTGACAAAAGTGGATAATATTATGCAACCCTAAATAGACCACATCCAGAGTTTTGTGTTTAGTTCTTGCAGCCTAAACCTATTTTAAAAGTAAAACCTATTTTTATTATTGACAAACTGGGAAATTTGTTCTCATGTTTATCAGGCATTTACTGTGTCCTTGAAGAGACGTCTCAGATCATCCTTGAATGTATAGAATTTACAACTTTATAAAAGAATCCTATACTACATGGAACGCTATTGGATTGAGATTCATTCAATTACCCACAAGGGTTTTTAGGAGCTTATTATATTTCAGGCACTGTGTTAAGTCTGAGGAATCCAAAGGGAAAAAAAAAAATCTTTGCCCTGAGAATCTTATGTTCTATTGGGGACAGAAAATCTTTATAAATCTGAATATGCAAGATATGGAAAAGATAAAAGGTAAATTTAGGGGGAAAGTCACTAGCAATGTGGAAGTGGGGCCTCCAGGCGGGGCATGGCTCTTGATATGAATCTTAGTATAAGGATTCTAAGAGTTGGATACTGAGAGAAGTAATGCTAGGCATGGGGGAAAAGCTAGTGGAAAGTCATAAAGGTGGAAGCTAAGTTCTGCCACTTTGTGGCTTTGGGCAAGTTACCTCCCCTTCATTTCTCATCTGATTACATTCCTGTAACATTTTCCATCATACACCTAGGAACTTCATTTGGCAAAATTGTATCACCCTTGGTACTCATTACTCCAATTACTCATTGGACCTTGGAGTGAGGAGATCCTTTCAACATCTATATTTAAAGAAAGTTTAAAAGCCAGCCATCTCTTCATTTCTTATCCAGCTGTAATTCTTTAGATTTTTCTATCATTCACCCACGTTGAGTAACTTTTCTCCTCCTCTGCTTTTTAGCTTCTGTTTTTATGTCATCTTCCCACATTAGAGTATAAACTTCTTCAGGTAACTTGGCAGAACTCCTAAGGGGCACTACACCTTCTGCCTTTGTGCCTTCCAATGATCTGTTTCTTTTTCTTATGTGTCTAGCTCTTATCATAGTGTCTGGCATGTAAAAGCCATTTAATATATGTATATTTACTGACTGAATTCATTTTTCTGGGCCTCAGTTTCTTTCCTGAAATGTAACATTAGGTTTTTGAATTTGATGATCTCTGGGTTATTTTTCAGATATAAAGCACAAGATAGTGTAAAATAAGCATATTAGAAAGCAGAAAAAAGATTTGTGGTAGAAAGTAATACATGGAAGGAATAAGGGACGACTTCTGGAGGAAATATAGTATTTGTGTTAGTCTTGAGAGGATGTGTGTACATTCAACAAAAATGAGGAGGAAGGAGGAAGGATAGTCCAAGTTAAAAGAACACCATAAGCAAAGGCAGAAAGATGAGATACTGCATGATATAGTTGAGGAGATGAAGAACAGACCAATCTGGCTAGAGTTTACAGTGTGGGGTTAGTCATAATATGAGAAAAATGCTCTAAAGAGAAGGTGGCATCAGAGTGAGGAGAGCTTTGAATACTACACATGGAAGACACTGATGGTTTCAGAGTAAAGGAGTATCCATGACTAGATCTTAAGACATAGTATATAGAATGTGGGGTATGCTAAGGGGTGCATAGTCTCGCTATACTATGTCTTTGTCAGCTACCATTTAAACTAAGTAAAACATTTTAGGAATGACATTATCAAACCTGATTTAATTTAGAGGTAACCAAAGTGGTAAGGAGATAATATACTGCAAGCAGATTGAATTTAGGCTAAACAAGAGAAGTCTAACTCTCATTAAAACACAACTTCCTGAAAAGTTGGGGCTGGTTCATTTCTTTCTTTTCTATTTTAAGTACTTAGTACAGTGCCTGGCATATAGAAAACTTGTTGATTGGTTTGTAGGGCAAACTACTACTAACCATAAGTTCTTCAGGCTAGGTCTCTCTCAGCTGGGTCTGACTTGCTTACACAATTCAATTGACTCCAGGAGGTTGAGATAGTGCCCCATAGAGATGTCATACAGTTACAACTCACTTGAAGGTTGTTCCTCTGAAACTATATGTCTATTAGTCACAGCTATGTCTACTGAGCCCCCATCAGTGTACTTCTTATTTAAACAGATTAGCTAAGACCAATAACGCTTAATTACAAAACATTTACAAACAGAAGGCAAAGCAGTAATGATCATGACATATCAGTGTAGTATATCATAACATAGTATGACAGCCTATTGATAAGTCTGAGTACATATTCTCCCACATTATCTGTGGGTTAAAGAAGAGAGGGTGGGTTCACCTATGTGCCCAGGGTAACTCTTACTCTGGATCTAGTACTGAGTGTCCTTGGTATCTTTAGAGAATAATGTGAAGCACATGACACCTAAAAAACAAAACTGCTATTCATCATCTCATTATGGACAAAGTAATTTTTCTGCTTCTTTTGAGTAGGTCTCTGTCTCTGTCTCTCTGTCTCTCTGTCTCTCTGTCTCTCTGTCTCTCTCTCTCTCTCTCTGTCTGTCTGTCTGTCTCAAAGGTCCTAGAGAGCAAAACATCCTTGTTTCAGCGAGTTCTTCAAATAAAGATAATTCTGATTTCTCTAATTATCAATTAGCATCAGATCTTTTTTTCCAATCAGAAAAGTTCCTAGGACAATTACAGAGCATATTCATGTTCAGCTGGTCTTTAACTAGGCTATGCTCCTGTCTGCTTCTCAGCTCTTTTGGCTTCTAATATTCGCTGACTTTGTATTTTTGTTTCTGACATGTCAGCTTCTCCATCTAGCTCTTTTGCCTTAAATCATGGCTACTTCTGTCTTATGATGAGGCCCCCAATCTGTATTTCGGCCAAGATATGATATAGTCCATATAAAATTGTCTCACAGCCTCCAAACAGTTCTTTGATTCAAGTTTCCCAGTTATAAAACTCAAAGTTAAAAAAAACCAGTCATATGTTGACTATCTTCTGGGAAACAATGAACTGAAGTCATCTTTCAGAATAAGGAAGTGTTTCTGCTCCTGAAAATTTATCTGCTTTCTCTCAGAAATTTCTTCCCCATTAAATTAGAAGCTACTCAATATCAGGGATGGTCTTTTGTCTTTCTTTGTGTCCCAAGTGCTTAGTCCAGTGCCTGGTACATAGTAAATGCTTAATAGATGCTATTTGATAGACTATTTCTTCTCAAGTCAACAAAACACAAATTTATTAAAGAAAAGAAATAAACACTAAGTAAAATACCCACTTTGTTTCTTTATTTTATGAGTTGTTTTTCTCTCAGAGTTTCTCAGAACTGTGAATTTCTCCCCAAGCTTCTTTTTCTCTGCATTTCTCAAACAAATATCCTTTTACTGATATTTCAGCTAAAGGTTACTTTAAGAGAGTATACCCTACAGATTTATTGAGGAAACATTAGAGTTTTCTTCAAGTAGAAGGGCTTTTAAGATAGGCAGATTTTGTCTTCACATAAGGAAAACTTTTCCAACAATTGGAGAACTGATAAGTGGAATGGACTACCTCAGAAGGTGATGGTCTTCCCAGATATGAACCATGAGTCACTTTTGAATAGAAGCTAGTTGAACATTTGCTAGGGATGATACAGAAGGACTAGATGAACACGTACATGTAACCAAGCTGCTTCAGGACCCCACCTGCTCCAGGCTTTTGAGTGAATACTAAACCTTATACTAGTTTCTCAAAAAGCTTTCTTATTGATCCATTATTTTTACTAAAGGAAAATTATTATGGGAATTTAAAATGTGAAAATTCCTGAATTATATGCTTGATATCCTGTTTTCTAAATTAAAAAAATAACTAGATTTTACAGAGCACAATTTGACAGGAGGAATAAAACCAAGTATCTTTTTAAAAAATGACATTGATGCTTGTGAACAACAAAAAGACTTAAAAGATGTGACAGTCTAAGACATATTGTTAAAACTACAGTCTTGATGGTAGAGAACATTTCATATTGAATACTAGTATTATATGTGATTACCCACAAAATCCAACCATAACAAAAGATGGAAGTAATCCCATTACTCCATCACATAGTATCATTTGGAAATGAAAAGCTCCAGAATTGAGTTTATACTCTGAGGTCATATTGTATCAAAGATGAAGGTACGGAAGTAAATATGGATAGATACAGAGTAATCACAAGATCATAAGAATATAGCCAGAAGAGACTTTTGTAGTTATATAATTAGACACAATCAATCTACTAATGAAGGACACGGTGAGACCCAAGGATAAGGGACTTAACCCAATCAACAAGTGACAAATTGGAAGCAAGATGTATAAGCTCCTCTGACTCCAGAACCAGGTTTTCCCATTGTACCTGGACTTCCTATCTCTCTCTCAATTATTTCTCAACTATTTTGCTCCAGACTCTGAGAGGTGGTCCTTTTCTCATTTTCAAAGCCAAGTCTCTGCCTATATCTTTGTTGCCATTCTTCTTGACATTTCCAGGATCTCCTCCCCCTAAATAATTCTCTCTGTCTCTGTCTCTGTCTCTCTCTCTGACATATATGTCAAGAATAAATAATAATATGATATATTATATATGTCTGTCTGTCTCTGTCTTTGTCTCTCTTCCTCCTTCCCTCCATCTATTTCCTTCAACAATTTCTCCTACAAATATGTCCAGGTTACCCCCATTATTAAGGAATTCTTTTTACAGGATATTTTGTTCTTCAGTGCACCCTTCCACCCACCCTTGATCTGCCCTTCTCAGGCTATTGTCCTATATATCTCTTTTAACTTTCAAAGCCAAACTCCTATAATTAGTAGTCTGTCCATTGTCTTCATTTGCTCATTTCTCAATTCCATGCAACTATCTTTTTCCTGTTCTTTCTGTTCATTGAAACTTTTCTCTTGAGTTTCCATAGATCTCAAATATTAATTTCAACATATTATATTTTATCTCTTTGAAACTTTTGGTATTGGCAACTATTCCTTCCCCCTAGACACTTCAACCTGCTTGAGTGTCTGATGCACTTTTCTTTCTTGATTTTTCATATTCACATACGTATATGATTTTTCCTTTTTTGTCTCCTTTGCTGCCTTCTTCTCTCATCTGCTAATTTTGTGTTTCTGCATGATATTGCCAAGGGTCCTCTTCCCTTTTTGCCAACATCTTCTTTTGAAAATCTCATTAGCTTCCAACTGGTTCAGTTATCATTTATATACAGCCAACTCCCAAATTCATATATCTAGCTCTTATATCTCTCTTAAGAAACAATTCTGCATCATCAGATTCCCATTTTCCAACTCGTCCCAGGTATCCTCCCTTCCCTTTCCTCTATACCTTCATCTTTCCTTCCTTCTCTCCTTCTTTCCTTCTCCTTCCTTTCTTCCCTCCTTTCCTCATTTTCCTCTTTTCTTGTCTCTCATATACATCTAAAATACTTGCTAAATACATTTAGAAATCAATTAAAGGACAGTATAGAAAGTTAAGCTTCTAGCATTCTACCTTATGGTTTCCATTTTTCCATCTTTGAAGATTCTGATTATTTTAAATTACTCCCAAGATAGTTTTCAATTGATTTTTTTCTCACATCAAGTTGTTATTCATGTACTGATCAGCATTCTTGATTTCGATTAACTTTGAGGAAAGCTGGCATATGTCAGTATTAGATGATTGGATTGAAATAAAGGGCCTTTCTGATTGTAATTGCTTGTTGCTAAAATGCTAAACCTTTTTTTCCACAGAATTTGTAGAGATCTTATTACACTTTCAAATTTTCACCTACATCTCAGATATGCATGATGTATATCTCCTAATACATTCTTTGGTGTTCTCTCACTCATACTTGAAATACTTAACAGAAATCACTTACTTGATGAATCCACACTATGAGAACAACTCCAATATAATTTTATAACAAAAAAGATTAATTTTGGTTATATATATGTGTATATATATATGTATATATATATATATATATATATATATATATTTAAACTCTTACCTTCCATCTTAGATTATTATGCATTGGTTCCAAGGCAGAATAGCAGTAAGGGCTAGGCAATGGAAGTTAAGTGACTTACCCAGGGTCACATAACTAGGAAGTGTTTGGGTCCAGATTTGAAACTAGGACTTCCTGTCTCTAGGCCTGGCTCTCAATCCACTAAGCCATCCAGCTGCCCCCTTATATTTTTAATATGGCAAAAAAACCCTAAGTTTTCTTTTTTATTCAGAAAAAATGACAAAGAAAATAAGAGCAACAGCTAAAGAATGCAGCGCCCCCCCCCCTAGATCTCAGAGACACAAAATATCATTATAATTATTGCTAATGGTAACATAATTCTGTCTCTGACATTGTACATCTTTGTGTAAAGAATGCCTTAATTTGGCATTTCATTACATTAATTATCCTCATCATATCTTTCTGAATTAGTCAATCAGACCATAACATTTGTCAAATGTCTCCTGTGAATAGAATACAGTTCTAGAAACTATGGGGGATTGATAAGGGACCGGAGGGAGGTACAGTCTACTATCAAGAAATTTACAACTTTCTGGGAAAAGAAAAATTAAAACATTTAACAAAAATAATTGAAGCACATTAACATACATAAACAGGGGCTATTGATCCCCTTAATTTCTCCCAATCAAAACCCAGTCTTCTCTTCTTCAGACTGGACAACCATAATAATAGGTTAAAAAAAAAACTGGGGTTGTTCAATATGTGTGTGTGTACTGAAGTATATGTATGTATTTATACATATATATATGTATGTATGTATGTAAGGGCCTCTGCTCATAACTTTACACATTTTTCCATTGTAGAAGGGATGGTTTTCAGAGGAAGCAGGGCTCAGGAGAGAGGCTTTATGGCAATGGAACTCCAGAGATGAGTATGTACTGTACATTACTAGAAGTCTCTGAAGTGTGATACAATGATTGTGGTCATGGCATGGAAGAAGCAGGCCTTCTAGATGTCATCACCTTGGGGAAAGCCCTATTGCTTCCAATCTAATTATGAAGCTGTAGTTTTATTGTTGCTGTTCTTTATTTCATATATGAAAATCTCATCTTCCTTGCTGAACTTCAAACTCATTGAGGCCAAGAATAGTGCTTTATCTTTCTTCTGTATCCCCATTAGTGCCTTGCACCATTTGGGACACATAGTAAGTGCTCACTAAAATATCTATTGATTTAATTCCTAAGTGAGATAAGCATGGTGGGTATTGAAAGAAGCACAATGGTCTCACATTGACAACAGTAGAGTTTGAGCCCTAATTCTAATTTTATTAGCTGTGTGATCTTAGGCAAGTCTCGTCAGCTTTGTGCTTGAATTTGTCATTTATAAAATTGAAATAATAATATTTGTACTACCACCTTACAGAATTGTGAGAAAATCTACTTTATAAAACTTAAAACCAAAAGTGTGCTAGTAAATGTTTAACAAGAGGCCCTCTCTCCCTCAAAAAAAGTATTCCTGGAATACTTTTACATTTAATCTGAATTATTCTGAATTTCCCCATTTTTTCTTCAGTTTTGAGAATCAGAAAAATAATAATATGAAATAATAACATGATCAATTTGTTGCCTTTGCCTATTTCTTTTGTGTCGATGCTCACACTGAAAATTTAACAATTACCTTGTAAGATTAGAGCTGGCTCTAGCACATTTCAGCTTAAAACTTTTTTAAATTATAAATTCTTATTTTTATTATAAGCAGTTGAAAGTAGGGGCAAGTCTTATTTTCTTAAGGAAAGTTGGATGATGTCTAGGGGCTAGAATTTGGAGAAAGTCTTGATGTAAGAACAAGACTCTCTAGGAATAGGTCTCAAAGGAAGAAACTATTCTATCTTAAATGCAGGTGGCAATATTAACAGGCACAATATTGCTCCCAATTGCTTAACATCTAGCATCACCAATAAAACTGGGAATAAAAACTGATTGTCTGGCTTTTTTAAAATGAATTATCCTGCTTGCTACTGACCTGCTTAGAGTTATAACTACTGAGCATGAGCTGAAACAATGCTACATTATGAGGTCACCTAGAAAATTGATTATGCCAAAAATCTACAATACACATACACATGCCCAACACAAGTAATATACTTATTTTGATCTTGAAATTTTAGCATTTCAGATCACTCTACTTATTCTGAGATTAAATGCTTTATAATAAATAGAAGCCTTTTTTTTTAATATGGCAGGGGGGAACCTTAGTACTTCTGTCGCATTATAAGCTGACTTCTATTTTTCCCTTTTTGTACATTTCACTAAAACTTTTTACACATACACATTTGTATATTCACAGAGAATCAGATTCCCTTGAGTTGGAAGAGAACTTGGTCACAGATATGGGTGTACAGGACTTCTCTGGGTACCCCAAGTCTCCAGAGGAATCTCAGGTCAAAAAGTACGTGAGGAGGGACTTCCGGTTAAGATGGCGGCTTAGAGAAAGCTGAAGTTCAAATCTCCGGAAAACCCTTCCCGACCGATCTCAAACTAGAAGCTCCTAAGGCGCCGAAATTCAAAACGATCAACAGCACAGACCCTGGGAACCCTCCTCCTGGACCTGGACCCGGTTCAAAAGGTACGGCTCCCCTTAAAAGCCAGAACCCGAGATCCCTCGGACCTCAGGGGTAGGAGCGCAGAGTCCAAGGCTCCCGGAAGCGGCAGCCGCGCCGGGCTCAGAGAGCAGGGTCTGAGGAACAACAACCCTCAGGGTCTTCTACCCAAGTCCCAGTCCGGGTGAAAGTTACTGCCTGGGGCCTCCGCTGCAAAGAGCCTGTGGTCCGGGTGAAAGTTACTGCCTGGGGCCTCCGCTGCAGAGAGCTGGTCAAAACAACAGCAACCCTCAGGGCGGGCAAGACAGCCTCACGGGCTGGATCCTGCTATCCAAGTCTCAGTGAAAGTCTGTGCTCTGGAGCTTGGGGAAGCGGCAGCCCATGCCCCCGCAGGCCGATGAAACAGCCTCACGGCCAGGGATTCTGAAGGCAACTTCCGGAAATCGAGCCAGAGGGAGAGTGTGGCCTCGTGGTCCGACCCTTCCATTCCAGTTCCAGTGAGGCATATTCAGTTTAACCCAGGGAACGCTCATAAAACCAACATCTGCCCAGGACTAAAGCCTCTGATCACCAGACAAAGACAAGAAAAGCCAATCCTCCACGTTCAGAGATGACAAATTCCACAGAAGCACAGAAGCCCCAAAATACCAAGAAAAATAAGAAGAAAGGGGTGACTCTGGACACATTCTATGGAGCCAAAATACAAAATACAGAGCAGATAGAAGAAGATATACAAGAAAATTCTCCAAAATCTTCCAAAGGAAATAGAAACTCTCCACAAACCCATGAAGAATTTGAATCAGAAAGGACCAAAAAGATGGAAGCCCTCTGGGAGGAAAAGTGGGAAATGATGCAAAAGAAATTCACGCATCTACAAAACCAGTTTGACCAAACTGTAAAAGAAAACCAGGCTTTAAAGCAAGAACTAATAAAGCAAAGCCAAAACACCAAGAAATTAGAAGAGAACATAAAATATCTCACCGACAAGGTGATAGATCTGGAAAACAGGGGGAGAAGAGAAAATTTAAGAATAATTGGACTCCCAGAAAAGCCAGAAATAAACACCAAACTGGACATGGTGATACAAGATATAATCAAAGAAAATTGCCCAGAGATTCTAGAACAAGGGGGCAATACAGCCACTGACAGAGCTCACAGAACACCTTCTACACTAAACCCCCAAAAGACAACTCCCAGGAATGTAATTGCCAAATTCCAAAGCTATCAAACAAAAGAAAAAATCCTACAGGAAGCCAGAAAAAGACAATTTAGATATAAAGGAATGCCAATCAGGGTCACACAAGACCTTGCAAGTTCTACGCTGAATGATCGTAAGGCATGGAACATGATCTTCAGAAAGGCAAGAGAGCTGGGTCTCCAACCAAGAATCAGCTACCCAGCAAAACTGACTATATACTTCCAAGGGAAAGTATGGGCATTCAACAAAATAGAAGACTTCCAACTTTTTGCAAAGAAAAGACCAGAGCTCTGTGGAAAGTTTGATACCGAAAATCAAAGAGCAAGGAATACCTGAAAAAGTAAATATTAAGGAAAGGGGAAAAATGTTATCTTCTTTTACTCAAACTCTCTTCTATAAGGACTACATTTATATCAACCTATGTATACTAATATGTGGGGAAAATGTAATGTATAAATAGGGGGTAAAGAAAGACCAAATAGAATAATGGTTCTCACACAAAGATTCACAGGGGAAGGGGAGGGGAAGAAAACTCCTATAAGAAGGAGAGGAAGAGAGGGGGGGGGGTTTACTTAAACCTCAATCTCAGGGAAATCAACTCTGAGAGGGAAAAACATCCAGATCCATTGGGATCTTGAATTCTATCTTACCCAACAAGGGTAAGGAGAAGGGAAAACCAAGGGGGGGAGGGGGAGAGGGAGAACAAAAAGGGAGGGAAAGAGAGGGGGGAGGGGGAGGGAACAAAAAGGGAGGGACTAAAAAGGGAAACATCAAGGGAGGGGACAAGGGGGACTGATTCAAAGTAAATCACTGGACTAAAAGGTAGAGCCGAAGAAGAAAAGGTTAGAATTAGGGAAGGCAATCAAAATGCCAGGGAGTCCACAAATGACAATCATAACTTTGAACGTGAATGGGATGAACTCACCCATAAAACGTAGACGAATAGCTGAATGGATTAGAATCCAAAACCCTACCATATGTTGTCTTCAAGAAACACACATGAGGCGGGTTGACACCCACAAGGTCAGAATTAAAGGATGGAGTAAGACCTTCTGGGCCTCAACTGATAGAAAGAAGGCAGGAGTGGTAATCATGATATCTGATAAAGCCAATGCAAAAATAGACCTGATCAAAAGGGATAGGGAAGGTAATTATATTTTGTTAAAAGGGACTCTAGACAATGAGGAAATATCATTAATCAACATGTATGCACCAAATAATATAGCACCCAAATTTCTAATGGAGAAACTAGGAGAATTGAAGGAAGAAATAGACAATAAAACCATACTAGTGGGAGACTTAAACCAACCATTATCAAATTTAGATAAATCAAATCAAAAAATAAATAAGAAAGAGGTAAAAGAAGTGAATGAAATCTTAGAAAAATTAGAATTAATAGACATATGGAGAAAAATAAATAGGGATAAAAAGGAATACACCTTCTTCTCAGCACCACATGGCACATTCACAAAAATTGACCATACATTAGGTCACAGAAACATAGCACACAAATGCAAAAAAGCAGAAATAATGAATGCAGCCTTCTCAGATCACAAGGCAATAAAAATAATGATTAGTAATGGTACATGGAAAACCAAATCTAAAACCAATTGGAAATTAAACAATATGATACTCCAAAACCGTTTAGCTAAAGAAGAAATCATAGAAACAATTAATAATTTCATCAAGGAAAATGACAATGGCGAAACATCCTTTCAAACCTTTTGGGATGCAGCCAAAGCGGTAATCAGAGGCAAATTCATATCCCTGAAAGCTCATATTAACAAACAAGGGAGAGCAGAGATCAATCAATTGGAAATGCAATTGAAAAAACTCGAAAGCGATCAAATTAAAAACCCCCAGCAGAAAACCAAATTAGAAATCCTAAAAATTAAGGGAGAAATTAATAAAATCGAAAGTGATAGAACTATTGATTTAATAAATAAGACAAGAAGCTGGTACTTTGAAAAAACAAACAAAATAGACAAAGTACTGGTCAATCTAATTAAAAAAAGGAAGGAAGAAAAGCAAATTCACAGCATTAAAGATGAAAAGGGGGACAGCACCTCCAATGAGGAGGAAATTAAGGCAATCATTAGAAATTACTTTGCCCAATTATATGGCAATAAATACACCAATTTAGGAGAAATGGATGAATATATACAAAAATACAAACTGCCTAGACTAACAGAAGAGGAAATAGAATTCTTAAATAATCCCATATCAGAAATTGAAATCCATCAAGCCATCAAAGAACTTCCTAAGAAAAAATCCCCAGGGCCTGATGGATTCACCTGTGAATTCTATCAAACATTCAGAGAACAATTAACCCCAATACTATACAAACTATTTGACATAATAAGCAAAGAGGGAGTTCTACCAAACTCCTTTTACGACACAAACATGGTACTGATTCCAAAACCAGGCAGGTCAAAAACAGAGAAAGAAAACTATAGACCAATCTCCCTAATGAATATGGATGCAAAAATTTTAAATAGGATACTAGCAAAAAGACTCCAGCAAGTGATCAGAAGGATCATTCACCATGATCAAGTAGGATTCATACCAGGGATGCAGGGCTGGTTCAACATTAGGAAAACCATCCACATAATTGACCACATCAACAAGCAAACTAGCAAGAACCACATGATTATCTCAATAGATGCAGAAAAAGCCTTTGATAAAATACAACACCCATTCCTATTAAAAACACTAGAAAGCATAGGAATAGAAGGGTCATTCCTAAAAATAATAAACAGTATATATCTAAAACCAACAGCTAATATCATCTGCAATGGGGATAAACTAGATGCATTCCCAATAAGATCAGGAGTGAAACAAGGATGCCCATTATCACCTCTACTATTTGACATTGTACTAGAAACACTAGCAGTAGCAATTAGAGAAGATAAAGAAATTGAAGGCATCAGAATAGGCAAGGAGGAGACCAAGTTATCACTCTTTGCGGATGACATGATGGTCTACTTAAAGAATCCTAGAGATTCAACCAAAAAGCTAATTGAAATAATCAACAACTTTAGCAAAGTTGCAGGATACAAAATAAACCCACATAAATCATCAGCTTTTCTATATATCTCCAACACAGCTCAGCAGCAAGAACTAGAAAGAGAAATCCCATTCAAAATCACCTTAGACAAAATAAAATACCTAGGAATCTATCTCCCAAGACAAACACAGGAACTATATGAACACAACTACAAAACACTCGCCACACAACTAAAACTAGACTTGAACAATTGGAAAAACATTAACTGCTCATGGATAGGACGAGCCAATATAATAAAAATGACCATCCTACCCAAACTTATTTATCTATTTAGTGCCATACCCATTGAACTACCAAAATACTTCTTCACTGATTTAGAAAAAACCATAACAAAGTTCATTTGGAAGAACAAAAGATCAAGGATATCCAGGGAAATAATGAAAAAAAACACATATGATGGGGGCCTTGCAGTCCCAGACCTCAAACTATATTACAAAGCAGCAGTCATCAAAACAATTTGGTACTGGCTAAGAAACAGAAAGGAAGATCAGTGGAATAGACTGGGGGAAAACGACCTCAGCAAGACAGTATACGATAAACCCAAAGATCCCAGCTTTTGGGACAAAAATCCACTATTCGATAAAAACTGCTGGGAAAATTGGAAGACAGTGTGGGAGAGACTAGGAATAGATCAACACCTCACACCCTACACCAAGATAAATTCAAAATGGGTGAGTGACTTAAACATAAAGAAGGAAACCATAAGTAAATTGGGTAAACACAGAATAGTATACATGTCAGACCTTTGGGAGGGGAAAGGCTTTAAAACCAAGCAAGATATAGAAAGAATCACAAAATGTAAAATAAATAATTTTGACTACATCAAACTAAAAAGCTTTTGTACAAACAAAACCAATATAACTAAAATCAGAAGGGAAACAACAAATTGGGAAAAAATCTTCATAGAAACCTCTGACAAAGGTTTAATTACTCATATTTATAATGAGCTAAATCAATTGTACAAAAAATCAAGCCATTCTCCAATTGATAAATGGGCAAGGGAAATGGATAGGCAGTTCTCAGATAAAGAAATCAAAACTATTAACAAGCACATGAAGAAGTGTTCTACATCTCTTATAATCAGAGAGATGCAAATCAAAACAACTCTGAGGTATCACCTCACACCTAGCAGATTGGCTAACATAACAGCAAAGGAAAGTAATGAATGCTGGAGGGGATGTGGCAAAGTAGGGACATTAATTCATTGCTGGTGGAGTTGTGAACTGATCCAACCATTCTGGAGGGCAATTTGGAACTATGCCCAAAGGGCGACAAAAGAATATCTACCCTTTGACCCAGCCATAGCACTGCTGGGTCTGTATCCCAAAGAGATAATGGACACAAAGACTTGTACAAAAATATTCATAGCTGCGCTCTTTGTGGTGGCCCAAAACTGGAAAACGAGGGGATGCCCATCAATTGGGGAATGGCTGAACAAACTGTGGTATATGTTGGTGATGGAATACTATTGTGCTCAAAGGAATAATAAAGTGGAGAAGTTCCATGGAGACTGGAACAACCTCCAGGAAGTGATGCAGAGCGAGAGGAGCAGAACCAGGAGAACATTGTACACAGAGACTAATACACTGTGGTATAATCGAACGTAATGGACTTCTCCATTAGGGGCAGTGTAATGTCCCTGAACAACTTTCAGGGATCCAGGAGAAAAAAAACACCATTCATAAGCAAAGGATAAACTATGGGAGTGGAAACACCGAGGAAAAGCAACTGCCTGAATACAGAGGTTGAGGGGACATGACAGAGGATAGACTCTAAATGAACACTCTAATGCAAATACTATCAACAAAGCAATGGGTTCAAATCAAGAAAACATCTAATGCCCAGTGGACTTACGCGTCGGCTATGGGGGGTGGGGGGGGGGGGAGGAAAAGAAAATGATCTATGTCTTTAACGAATAATGCTTGGAAATGATCAAATAAAATATATTTAAAAAAAAAAAAAAAGTACGTGAGGAATTTCCCTTTCTTACACCTCTGCAATGCTAGCTAAAGGAAGCCTTGAAAGTGACTAAAGGAATAAGAGCTGTATGATAAAAGGAGTCTCTGAGAGATACATTTCCTTTGCAGAACAGATATGGACCTTCTGTTTCCATCTCAGACATAAATTCATTTCCCGAGATATGCAATTCACCCTCCTTTGTGATCACAGACACCTGTATTTTTAACCTCACATCTGTGTATCACCCCACACCCCTACTTCTGTTTCTGGTCATTCAGTCCTTGTCACTATAAGATATAAACATCTTGGACCACTCCTCTTCTAAGAGGCAGGCTTTTACCTGTACTTACTTCCTAGGCATTCAACTTAATAAATTCAATTTTTAAAGATAATCATCAGAGCTTGTAAATTCATTGAGGGAGTATCCTTCTCGACCCAGGGTAATATCAAACTCTCCCACAACAATCACTATCTAGTTCAATTCATATATGACTAAAAATTCCTTTTTCAGCATACCCTACAAAAAGTGATTCAATTTTTGGGTGGTAACCTTGAGTAAATAGAAACCTCTGTCTTCTAAGACATTCCATTCTACTTTTGGACAGCTTTAATCACTAGATTGTTTTGCATATATAATCATGAATTACAAATTTAGAGCTGAAAGGGACCTTAGAGGTCATCTATTCCAAATCCTTCAGTTTTTAGATGAGGAAATAGGCCAAGAGAATTTAAGGGATTTGCTCAGGGTCATACAGAGAGTATACCGCAGAGGCTGGATTTGAACTCAAACCTTCTAATTCCAAATCCAGGGCTTTTCTTTCTGTATTAACCATTCAGTCATTTTCAGTCATATCTGACTCTTTGTGATCCCCTTTGGGATTTTCTTAGCAAAGATACTGGAGTGGTTTGTCATTTCCTTCTGCAGCTCATTTTACATATGAGGAACTAAGACAAACAGGGTTTGAGTTGCCCAGGGTGTCTGAGTTCAAATTTGAGCTCAAGAAGATGAGTTTTCCTGATTCCAAGTCCAGTGCTCTATCCACTGTACCATCTCGCTACCCCCTATAGTCTAGCTTCTTATTGAAGATTGAAATTTGTCCATCAATTTTTCACTGCCTAGTTTAGACTTTTAGAAAAAAATCTAATCTTTCCTTCATATGACACCATGAAAATCAAAAGCATAAACTATTGACCTCCTTACTTTTCCCCACTTTACTTACCTTCTCTTCTTCAGACTGGACACCTCCAGTTTCTTTTGCTATCATTGTGTGTATTCTTTCTGAGTCATCTATTTAACCTAGAGATCAGGCTAAATGCTATGTTTAAAAAATAAAATGGAAAGAAAGATTTTCAACTAAACTGAGACCTGATCATCATCTATAAAATAAAAAGGTTGGATTTGATGAATTCTTAGAAACTTCTCAGTCTTAAGACTTAAAAAAAATAAAACTAGTGTTCACTTTGCTTATGAAATACAAGGAAGACCAGTACTAATTTGGAATCCATGACCATTGTGTCTATAAAGAGTATGTTTAAACTAGATTATCCTATAAACCTGGGTACTGTGTCTTGTTTCTGCTACTCACTTCAATCTTGAAGAATTTGCTGCATTGGCTATAGACAAAAGGAAAGACTAGTTTGACAATGAAATCTACATTTTCAAATATGGTCAATAGGTTCATGTATTTTAAGTACCTTTATTTCTTACAAAGGAGGGCTTCTGGTTGTAGCCAAGATGGGGTGTATATGTGTATTCATGGAGGTAGGGGGAAGTCAAGGTAGAGAGAACTGATAAAGAGGAAGGATGGAAGGAAGGAAGGAATGAAGGAAGGAAGGAAGGATTGAAGGAAGGAAGGATGCAAGGAAGAAAGGAAGGATGGAAGGAAGGAAGGATGCAAGGAAGGAAAGATGGAAGTAAGGAAGGAAGGATTGAAGGAAGAAAGGAAGGAAGGAAGGATGGAAGGAAGGATGGAAGGATGGAAAGAAGGAAGGAAGGAAGAATGGAAGGAAGGAAGGAGGGAGGGAGGGATTGAAGGAAGGAAGGAAGAATGGAAGGAATGAATGAAGGAAGGAAGAATGGAAGGAAGGAAAGAAGGAAAGAAGGAAGGAAAGAAAGAAGGAAGGAAGGATGGATGGATGGAAGGAAGGAAGGAAGGAAAAGAGAAGGAAGGAAGGAAGGATTGAAGGAAGGAAGGAAGGATGGAAGGAAGGAAGGAAGGAAGGAAGAATGGAAGTAAGGAAGGAAAGAAGGAAAGAACAAGGAAAGAAAGAAGGAAGGAAGGAAGGAAGGAAGGAAGGAAGGAAGGAAGGAAGGAAAGAAGGAAGGAACAAAGGATGGAAGGAAGAATGGAAGGAAGGAAGGAAAGAAGGAAAGAAGGAAGGAAGGAAGGGAAGGAGGAAGAGAGGGAGGGAGGAAAGAATAGAAGGAGGGAGGAAGGAGGAGGAAAAAGAAAGAGAGAGGTAGTGGGAAGTTAGGAATGATTATAGAATCATTTTTGGTTCTTCTTTTCCAGATTGAATGCTTATGTTTGATTTCACAACAAAAAATTATAGAAATAAAAAAGAATGATTTTGTCATATCCTCAGACAACTTCCTCCTCTGCTTCCAAATAATCAAGGAATAAAAGAATGAATAGTTATTAAATGCCCATGTTCTAGTCAGGCATTACATTAGATTCTGAGGTTACAAAGTGCACTAGCAACTGTACATTATTGTTTCAACTCACCCTTCCTATCTCAGTGTGGCAAGCTAAGGCAAATACTCAAGCTGTTGGTATTTTGATAACTTAGAGGCATATGTAAGAATGGAATCCTCAGAAGTGGAAAGTAATTATTTCCTAACCACTGGGAAATTAAATCATAGAAGCATAGAATAGAAGGGATCATCTAATCAAACCTTTTCATGTTACAGAAGAAATGGAGACCTACTGAGGGGAAGTGACTTGCCCAGAGACACCCAGGAAATTTGAAGAGATAGAATAAAAACCTAATTATTATGAGTTTTACTACTTTTACAACTATATCAACATAATTCCTTAGACACCCTTGCTAAAAAGAGCATTGTACCAGAGTTTTGACTAGCAGTAGAAATTACAAAGGTCAGCTAGGTGGCAAAGTGGATAGAGTAATACGCCTGGAGTCATGAAGACCTGAGTTAAAATCCAGTTTGAGACACTTACTACTGAGTGACCTTGGGTGAGTCACTTAACCCTGTTTGCCTCAGTTTCCTCATTTGCAAAATGGGCTGGAGAAGGAAATGGCAAACCACTCTAGTAACTTTGCCATGAAAATTCCAGATAGGGTCATAAAGTCAAACATAAATAAAATGACTGAACAAAATGGATTACTAAAACTGTAACCAGGTAGAAAGAGCCCACAAGGAGCAAATTTATTTGGGAGATGTTATAAGGGATTTTAGCAGGAGCAAGCTGAAAGCAGGAGATCCTACAGGCCAACATTCCAGAACTCTCCGGAGCTGAGGAACTGATCACACAGACAGTTTCTGGGAGCAGTTGGTTTCTTCTCTGGAGGAGAGAGGGAGACTTGAAACTGCCAGGAGACTGGACCTTCCTTCAATCAAAATCAGCTTAAGGAAGTGGTAGAGATAGTGGATAACATTTTACCGGTGGATGGTGTATGTTTATCCATCACTCCCCTTCTGATCCTGATTCCTGCTGTGCTACTCTTTCTACTGGGACTTCTGCTAAACCCAAAGAGGACTCCTGTTTTTTGAGATTTACTTTGGCCCTTGTTCTTGCTCCTACCAACCCCTCCCATATCTTAAATAGTAATTAAGGAGTTAGTTTAGAAGTTATAGAAAGTTGTTAGGGTTTTAGTCTCTGATTTGGGTGTTAAATTAGATATTCCCTGATTCCCTTTCCCTTCTCCCTTTAGTTTAAATAAAACTGTTATTTTGATATATATATTTAGTTTTGACCCCTTATTCTACCCACCTATTTCAGAAGAGAGAGAAGTCTTGAAGGGAGGCATGACAGTACAGAGGACAGTGTGAGGGACTGGCACAAGACAATTCCATTGCTAGGATGAGGTGTGCTGCCCTCTCAGAAAAACCCATGAAGAGATATTTCCCAACACATCCAGAAGACTATGATGCAAGTTTATAGACTGTGGTCCCCTTTGGGGGAAAGCATAGAAGCTCATTCTCCTGGGCAAAACTTGTTCTCCTTTCCTCTTCTCCTAGCATGGCAGTTTCTGGAGCTAAGTCTCATTTGATGAGTGCTAGTTAAATTTCTATGGGTTTCCTAAAGAAACAGAGTAATATCTCATTTATCTGGCAATGTCAAGCATCCAGAAATAGGGTATTGTAAAGACAGAGAGAGAAAGAGAGAGAGAGAGAGAGAGAGAGAGAGAGAGAGAGGGATATCTAAAATAGGACAGAATCAAAAAGGATATCTAAGCAACATGCTCTCTGAAGTTTTTAAAAGTTGTGAGCAAACAAACACGTAGCATGAGCTGATGTTCATGAATCTTGAACAATAAACTATAAAGCCAAGGCATCTACATAGCTGTTGTAATCAAAATTCAAAAGGAAGTTAAGCTGACACCCAGCCAATGATAGAAATAATCATTACTGTGCCACATGGTAATCAGGCGTAAATAGTATGTGATTCACATAAATGACTGTACTGTAATTAGTAATACTTTTACACAGTCAAACCAAATTCTTAGTTTTCTCCTTTTACTTTTTAGTGCTTGAATATCTATAATCACTGTCAATGTGGACAAGGTTCCTTGATACCAAGTACACTTTAATCATCATCATTACTAAATATATGAACACACACTGACATTCACACATGTTTAGAGACAAAGGTCCTGGGTCTCAATCTTCAACATCTGGGGTTCCCTGGCCTCTGATCCACCCACACCCCTGTCACAGGGCTCAGGTTCCTGTGTTCTGTACACATACACCCATTCTGGCAGGCCTATCCTATGTCTTTCCCAGTTTCTTATCCTACTGTACTTAAAGGATCAATGATCAAGAACTCCTTGCTTATTACCCTTTGGTTCTTGGTCCTAGGAAGCTTAGAGAAGAACTTAAAGCAAGAGATACTCTGGATCATGAGATTCAGATGAGCCAAAATGCATGAAAAGAGTTTAAAAAAATTTAAAACACTATACAATGCCTTGTGATTGCCTAGGTGTGTGGAGGTAGGGGAAAAATCTGATTTATTATGCAATGAATGATAGAGGAGAACAAGACCCGGATGCTTTGACAAAGAGGCCTGAAGATCACACAGTAAGCCTGGCTTTGAATTTGGTGTTTCTGAAAATCTTGGGGAAGACAAATGAGGGGGAAAAGTTTAGGTTTATTTTAAAGGAGAGGAAAGGGAGCTCACCAAGGGAACTTTAAATAAAGTAGCACGTTTGCTTCTAAACCCAGTATTACTTTAATATGATTTTAAGAAGTCAGAAAAGACCCCTTCTTTCTAACCTCCATCCAAATTTTTCCATACATTACTATTGCTTTCAATTTAACAGGATCTAAGAAATAAAATATTTCAGACAACTACAAATGGCAAAATAAAAACCATATTTTAAAAGCAAATAACTGAAAAACTGGTACATCGGTGAGTCTGGGTCAAAAGCAAATACTTGATCCTTCACAATTTTGTGAAAAGAGGGTTAGAAAGCAAGCAATCAAGTCTTGGAAAATGAAGAGGGTAGAGATGCTGCCAGGGGAGACAGAACATGAAGGGAGGCTGGAAACACCAAAGTTAAACTTTAACACATTTATAATTTCACAATTGGTTGTACTACATCATCTCTGAGCACAATCTCAGTTCTGATCATTGAAGATTCTATCAATCGCAAAGCTGTCATATTTCCCTGTTTATTTATAAACACATGGAAAATTATAGATGATATGCAAAAGTTCTTCATGTTCTGAGTGATCTCTCTCACCTTAATAGGAGTTGTAGTTTTAAGCAGTCAGATTCATCAGAGACATTACAATGTCCAAAACCTAATATCTATTTGAAATAGTTATGGAAAGTAGAATTTACAGCATTTGATTCATATTTATTCTAATATTCAGGCACAATTCTAACAAACTCATGCAGACTGACAAAGACTGGCCCCTTCCAAATAGCAAGAAGTAGTAGCTTTATAGCTGGTAACTTCACTACATTGAACCCAAATACTTAGAAAAAGCAAAGTGGTTTGAGACCATTTAGGACAGAGACAGAGTGCTCACACACCTGATTCCCATTGATATTCATAATGGTGAATGTATCATCACAAAATGTTTATCCTTGAAGGATAGGATAGAGTTTGAAAAGGCAGAGAAGAAAGAAGAAGACATGCTAGGAGGCAGTATAGTGTTGTACAAACCACCTCAAGCCTGGGAGTAAAAAGAAGTCTGAAGTTTAGTCCTGGCTCTGCCACTTACTTTGCAAATTATGTAATATTCTGAGATTTAGTTTTCAAATCTGTAAATTAAGAGAAAGATTAAATAATCTTTAGGAGCTGTTGTAGCCTCATGGAGGAAATGAAATAACAAGATATGAAAAGGCTAAAGGAGAATAATGCATTTATGCAAACATTTATTAAGTACCTACTTTGGGCAGAAAATTATAGGAAAAAGTAGGTGAGTTATGTACAATTAAGACACAGGGCAAACTGAATGTTCTAGGTGGGTAAGTAGCATGAGATCAAATTATGGAGGTCTTCTAATGGTAAGATGATTAATTTGAATCTCACCCAAATAAATAAAGCCATTATAGGTTCCTGAGCAAGAACCCAAGCACCTCTGATATTAGGGCTTGCTGAGCCCTTTTCAAGGCTTCTCTTCTACCTTTGGTGTCAAGCTGGCACTCTTACTTGTAGTTCCAAGAAGCTATAGCAAGCACAGTAGCTACACCCTGGCAAACCAAATTAGTAGATGGATTAAACCAAGTTGAGGGCAACCAACAGGCTTCAAACTCCTGGCTGAGTTAGGAAGATGTCTACCCCAACATGTGAAGATTTTTCCTGGTGGAAGGGGTGGATGAGAACAATTTATTCTAATGGCCATGATCAGGCATGGAGGATGCATCGCCAGCCATCACCAGTCATTTTCACTTCCATCTTGCCATGGGACTTCAATGATTCTGCCTCCCTTAAATCTAATTCATGCACATTAGAATGATTGTAATGCCATTGGTCCTCTTCAAAATGAAGGACAAACAACAACAACATAGATCCACAGACTGTATATACCCTAACAAAATATTTGAACTACCCACCAGAGAAACTATATTGGATAGGAATCTAGGAGACTTGGGAGGTAGACATTGCAATTGAATTCAAGAAAAATACTGGGAGTTGGGGAGGAGAAGACAAATATGTGGCAATGAGAGGAGGAGCAATGTGAGAAGCTGACAGAGGAAGTATGGGAAAGAAACAACAGATCACTTTAAACCTTCACAACAGAATTTACTGACTTTTTATTTTCCTGTCTGCTGTTACTGTTGGTGGAATCATAGCAATAACTTCTGCTACTTTCGAGCATACTCAAATAAATGGTTTCTGAGCTTGATTTACAGCCTTAGCCAAGTGGTAGCATTTAATCACCCTCGGCAGCTGTTTAAAGTTCCATATATCATTGAACAAGAGAGATTATCTCCAAAACATATTTAAAGGCAAAGAGAGCTATTGAGTGGTTACAGAACAGAATGGCATGGGATTGGAGTTCAGGTTGGAATTGGGCCATTTGTTAGATGTGTGATTTGCTTCTTTAAGGTGACTGATCCTTGATTAAAATGAGTGAAATAAAAACCTTCCCCCCCTCCCCCACTGCTGACAGAAAGAATGACTATCCCAGAAGTGCTTTAAAATACTGACAATAAGAAGGCCTCCAGACATGCCATGTGTTCGTGAAGCTACACCCATTAGAGCCATAAGTTGAACATGACTTACACGCAACCGCATCATTAAGGACTGTTAAATTTGTACATGTTTTTTTATAGTCACTGACTTCCTAACTAGACACAAATCCTGTTCTTAGATTACAGCAGAACGCTGGCAAATTTAAAGCCAAGTAACTGAGAGATTTGCCTAAAAATATTTAGGACTCTTGGCCTGAGAGGATGTTATTGTTGATGCCATAACTGTTAATCAGGGAAGATGTTCTCATCTGTAAGGTAATGAGTGCTCTGTATTTAAATTTCTTGGGATAATAAGTATGCATTTATGAGTAGTAGTTGACATGAAAATTGTTGTGATCAACAAAAGCATGCCTTCTTCTCCTCTGATTTTTCCATGATGATGGTAGATATTTTATAACATCCAATTTCTTCCTAGGGTATATCCAACTAGATAGCAGTTAGTCAGGAATTCACTACTAACATCATTCAGAGCATCTCCCAAGTCAAGTAAGTCCTTTACACTTTTCTCTTACTATTTAAACTTAAGGGGAGCTGACTCGCAACAGGGATGCTTTTTAAGGATTTGAGATCAACTTGAAGAGCTTGTTGACAGTGAAGAGAGCACAGTGAAGGATTAAATGGAATCAGAGTATAAGTGGAAAAACGTTTCTGGCCAGGGATTTCCAAAAGACAGTTGGAGAATACATGCATTAAACTGTTGCATTGAGCCATGGGAAAAGTTTCACTTCCATTCAGTAAGTTGGAGACTCAGTGAAATGGGCATATTTAAAATCTTCTTAAATTGGTTCCCTTATTAATACATAATTACTTGATTTGAATAGCTATATTCTAGAAATTAAAGTTATTTAGAAAATTTTCCTAGTGCAGGGTTCTAGACCTAGATTTCATAAACTATTTTTAAAATATCTTGATAACTTTTTAATATAACTGTTTTGTCTGTAAGTTATTTCATGTGCTTAAAATTCTGGGAAGATGTTGATAGGAAAGAAATTATTTGTTTGGAATTTCAGACTAAAAAGAAGGTAAAGAATGACTTGCTGTTCATTTTATACAACATTTCACCTCCCATCTCTTTATCTTTGCCCAGGCTGTCCCCCATGTCTAGAATACCCTCTCTCCTCAATTTTACCTCTTAGAATCCCTAGCTTCCTTCAAAGGTCAGTCCAAATGTCATATGAGATCTTTTTTGATCCTTAGCTACGAAAGCCTTTCTCTGATGAAATGGCTTTGTATTTACTTTGAAAATATTTTATTATCTTCTCCCCAAATAAATATAAACTCTATGAGAGCTGTAGCATCCCAAGCATATTCACATCTATGAAATATAAATGACTGTATGGCTACTGTGTCTCCAAGCATAAGGTTATACCAATGAGGCTTGTGAATGTAACCTTGAACTGGCCATGTGGCCCTTGGCTAAGACAAACTCATTAACATGCTCGGACTCAATTCCCTGGGAAAGCGCGGTTTGCAATCTACACGCCCAAAGGTGTTCCCTCTACGTTGCCACCCAATCTTAATTGTCTATACTTTGTGATGTGGGTACTATGTCCTTGGGAGTACCGCCCAAGCAGGACAGGAATAAAATTCAGAGGCAATCCCATGAACTTCCTCTTGGCCATTCCCCCTTCCATGGAGCTCCACTGGGCTCCTCAATGACCGTCTCTCTCTCCTCTTGACCTTCTCCTTCCCGAGGCTGTAACCATCTCGGCCTGCATTTCCTACCTTAATCTCCTCCTCCACCTCGTGTTCCTTTGTACTCATTACTCTCCTATCAAAGGGAGTATCATAGGGTTTGCCTGCCCTATTCATCCACTGACTTGTCCGTGTCTTTCATTTCCACCCTGGTTCTCGGTTCCTACCTCTCCTCGAGTCCCATCACAAAGGTGAGCCCCTTCCCTTGTGGGACTCTGCTGGTCAGGGAAGTCCATTAAGGAAAACCCCACACTTGGCACCCCAGATGGGACGGATAGCCAAAGCCACACACACAGGCATATATTCCATAAGAGATGGATATACGTGGGCTGCTGAGGTTGGAGGTCCTGGGACACGGTGCTTGACACCCTCATTCACAGGTGGCTCGGGGACCAAGGTCCAACCATATTGCCATGTGGCAGGCATCTAGGTGGGTATATCCCTAAAATGCATAATCAGTACAAGGGAGAAAAAGGAAATTCCCCTTCATATCCAGATGCAGTCATCTTTTATCTTGCTACGAAAGCACTGGCAAGTTCTTGTAATCCTAACTGTGTGTGGGTGATAATCTAATGCACCTATCCTATGTTCTATGGGACTACTACCTCAATAATTCAGGACAATCAGAGTGAAAACTATTTTCTCATTACTTTTGTCATTATTTTTAATCGTTTATGAAAATTTTCATCCTTGATTTTTGATTGTTTAGTATTAAGAACACATTTTATCTTTGCAATAATCTTTATGAGCAAAGAGGAAGATTTATTATTATTGATAATCACAATTACTTTTTTCAGCAATATATGGTGAATATCTATTTTTAATCACTTGAAGCATCAATTGGTAATCCCATGAACTTCCCCTTGCCTCTTGGCCTTTCTCCCCTTCCATGGAGCTCCACTGGGCTCCTCAATGACTGTCTCTCTCTCCTCTTGACCTTCTCCTTCCCGAGGCTGTAACCATCTCGGCCTGCATTTCCTACCTTAATCTCCTCCTCCACCTCGTGTTCCTTTGTACTCATTACTCTCCTATCAAAGGGAGTATCATAGGGATTGCCTGCCCTATTCAAACACTGACTTGTCCCTGTCTTTCATTTCCACCGTGGTTCTCGGTTCCTACCTCTCCTCGGGTCCCATCACAAAGGTGAGCCCCTTCCCTTGTGGGACCCTGCTAGTTAGGAAGTCCATTAAGGAAAACCCCACAAGAGCAGAAACTATTTTGTTTTTGTCTTTGTAACCTGAAATCCTAGCATTGGGCTTGAACCATAACAGAAACTTACTAAGTGCTATTTGAATGAAAGGGTGAGAGCCTCAAAATGATGACATTGTATTTTAAAGGTTTTAAAGATGGCAAATATAACATTGGACTAGATAATCTTTGACATTCCTTTCAACTTTGGGATTCTATGACTCTATGTCCCATCAGGTTTTGTTCCTGAAATCTCTGTCAAATAAATGATTATACTCATTTAGTCAAATATTATTACAATAACAGTAATACAATAAGTGATGAAACAAATTCTTACTCTACCACAGAACTCTATTAATCAAATATTTCTAGAAATTATCAAGACTAAACTGCATGTGACAGCAATCTTTAGTTATAAATAGATTTTGTATATAGTAATATTTGAGGAAATGGGATTGAGCCTATGGATTCATATCATTTTCTGAGGTCACAGAATGGCCAACATAAGGCAGTCAACAATCATTTATTAAGCATTTACTTAGTATCAGATACTATACTAAGTTTTTGTTGTTTGATTGTGCTTGACTCTTCATAATCTCATTTAGGGTTTCCTTGGCAGTGGTACTGGAGTGGTTTGCTATTTCTTTCTTTACAGATGAGAAACTGAGGCAAACAGAATTAAGTAACTTGCCCAGGATCATTTAGAAGGAAGTGTCTGAAGTCAAATTTGAACTGAAATCTTTTTTCTTCCAGGCCCTGTGCTTTATCCACTGTACTACCTAGCTTCCTCACTGTACTAAATATTGGAAGTAAAAAGAGAAGCAAAAACAGTCCCTACCCTCATGGAACTTACATTCTATATAACATATCAACAAGTAGTTACAAATAAAGTAGGTGCATAATTGATGGGATGTAATCCCAGAGGGGAAGGTTCTAGAAGTATAGGAGACAAACACAGGATGGATTATTGATACCTATCTCAGAGTCCAATCCCTGCACACTTAATGTCCCAATGGAATAAAAAGCTACTTTCTGCTATACTTTATTTGTTTTGTTGTTATGTACTTCATGACAAACAAATTATAACAAGTAATACCTGATGACTCCTTGTAAGATACCAAATGTGTTTCTTTCTTTAGGGGAATAAAGATAAGTAGCAATTTTTTGGACTTCTCCCCAAAATTCTAATAAGAATAACCATTCTATTTTGGGGAGAGAGCTTCTCTGTCCCCAACCCTACTCTCTACCTGAACAAAGCCCACCAGCTTTCCTCTCCTACATTCTTGATTCATTAGAAATTTGTCCACTTCTATGTCATAGAGTCTTGATGTAAGTCTTTTAGAGATATAAATAATCTCTAAGTAATGCTTTGACTGCATCCCAAAATTTTGTTGTTTTGCTCTCCTTGTCATTTTCTTTAACAAAATAGTTCTTTGACCCTCTCATTCTTTTTAATCTTTTTTCTCTCCTTGTTCAATATATTTTTTATACATTACAGTCTGAAAAATGATAAATTTAATATTCCTACTTTTCTACATTTGGTTATGAGGGCTTTTATATCCTAATATAAGATCAATTTTTGTAAAGGTACCATGTATGGTTGAGAAAAAGGTATATTACTTTCTAATCCCATCTGGTTTTCTCTAAGAGGTCTATCAAGTCTAACTTTTCTAAGATTCTGTTCACCTCTTTAATTTCTTTCCTGTTTATTTTTGGTTTGATTTATCTAATTCTGAGAGAAAGTAATGTTCCCTACTAATATGAATTTATTGTCTATTTCCTCTTATAACTCAGAGTTTTTTCCTTTAGAAGTTTGGATACTATGCCATTTAGTGCATATGTATCATGGAGTCTTGTATGAAATGCAGAAAAATTTAAAATGAGACTCAGGTCCATTTGTGGTAAACAAAGCTTCTATCTGTGGCTTATAGTCTTCTAAAAACCAACAAAGTGAAACAAAAATAAATGGCTCTTCCTTAAGTCTTAGCAAAATGTTTGTTTCTAACATGAAAGTTATATGCTATTATATTGTTATATTGAGCTAGTTCTCCATTGTAAAGTTTTAACCAGAAGAAATCATCTGTTACTCTCATTTTCTATCACCAAATAATCTTTAAATATTATTAAGAACTGTTTTAATGGTATCTTTGTAAAGGAAATCACACAGCAGTAGCTGGGATAGGAATTTGAAAGCAAAGCTATCTCTAACCTATCAATCAATTACCATGTAACACAGAGTAACCTGAATCATCTGAAGGCTTCACAAGATGGATCAGTGGATAATTCACTTATTCCATAGGAGTAAAAATACCCATCTGACTTAAAGATGTTTTCTATTTAAAAATAATGTGATAATATTTATCATTATAGCAATAATCACAATGAAAATTATCATTTTCAGTTATATAGATCTATTACTACAAAGAACTTGGATCCCTTATTAAAATGCCCACCTCTTCATCCATTTTGAAGGCCACAGGGGAATAAGGTGAGAAGTAATTTCATATTTTCCCCCTGGGGGACACTGAAATGATCTCAACACATTTTAGCAGACTTTCCTGACAGGTCTCTGGCTATTGATGAAGCATCCTGCTTTTTTATTCCTCCCACTGAAATCATACTCTGAAACATCTTGCTTTTTTATTCCTCCCACTGAAATGATGTGACACTCTTTCTCCTTCTTTTTCCTCTCTCTTTTTCAGAAAGTCTGGATAAGCCCACAGATTTGACTGAACCATTCTCCAGGGAGCATCTTGCTTCCTGATGCTCTCTTTAGGGCAGTTTGAATCACGTTAAAAATGAAATGCAAAATTGATATATGCCTCACAATTATGTAACAACACAGAGTTTAGATACACAAATGCCACAGTGCTAGATCTTGGACAGGAGAACATTCTGAAATTTCCAAGGTCACTATAATGGTTTGGTTCAGGGCCATCACAAGTTTAGAAGTTCTTAGATAAACTTTTCTGTCACCAAAAATACCTCTGTTGTATAGAGAATATGTTAGAATAGTTCTTAGCCTAAAGTCTGAGAACATGTCTTCAAACATATTTCAATAACTATTTCAATATACAGGTATCCATTCTATACTGTGAATTTCTAGGTCAGAATAATAGATTATCTGGGAATTTTGAGGGAGTTTTATGAAAGTCATGACAACAGGTAAAGGCTAGAAGATGATACAGAAAAAGTTTAGAAACTTCGAAATGCATAAAATATATGCATGGTACTATATAATATAAACATATTTATCTTTAAATACCATAAATGTACATAATTTCTTTTTTAAGTTAAAATCATAAAAAAAGTTAAGATTTGTGTGTAGAAGATGAAAACCAAAACATTTTACACAGATTTTGCTAGTTTTAGGGGCTTCACACATCTAACCCACATGATGGAAGGGATTTGGTTTCCTTTGTAATCCTCTGTATTTTATTTCATTCATTTAAAAGCATTATTGTTAAAAGTCCATAGGCTTCATCAGACTTCCAAAGAGGTCCATGACACAAAAAGGTTAAGAACACCTTTTCTCGATAATCCTCAGAGGTTTGTAATGACTTCACTAGGGGTCCTAGGGTTACCAGTTCATGAGGACTGCCTAAAAGATCCTAAAAGAAATCATTTAGATGAATAAAATTGTCTCACTTCCTAAGGAACTCCACACCTTCAGGAGCAGACCAATCTCCCTAAAGACACCTTGAAGATTTGGATTCGAATGGACCTTAAACCATCACAGCTGGTGACCATTCTACTTCTGTAACTGTCTTTTTGATTATCACTAGATTTCAGAATTGGAAAAGTCTTCAGATTCCATTAAGTCCAGTCTTTGTGACCCCAAATCCCCTTCATCAATTAGCTAACAGGTGATCATCCAGACTTTACCTAAGACCTCCAGGGGAGAAAGAAATTCAATTCATTAACTCTTGAGGTAGCACACAAGTTGACTATTTTATTGTTGTAGTTAAACACTTGGATTGGATTGGAATGATAGCATTTAGAATGTAAAAAGCATAGAGAGCACCTGTATTTAAAGTGTGTAGCTTTTTCTTTTTTTCTGAAATTAAAAAAGATTATTGTTAAAACAATGTTAGCAAAAATCTGTCATATCGTACTATATCAGCATAGCTAATTTCCTATTAAAATGTTTTTGCTGTATTGCTACCCATTATTTTACTAAAGTAACATAATGGATAGAAGAGCACAAATGACATGAAGCAGTGATTAGGTAATTAAAATTGTTTTCACTGTTCTCCAAGTACTGAAAATTGACAGTTGATATTTATGTGTGCTTTTGATGCTACTAAATCATTGCTAGCTATATTGCTGTGCAAAATAAAATTGATACGGAATATTTTCATTGGCTACACAGAGGTAATTCCAAGGCAAGACTGTTTAAAATGCTAAATGAAAAACTATGATTTTGAATTATAAAACTATAGATATGGAATGTACCAGATCTTAACTTCCTTTCTGTTGAATTGACTGAATTTAGAGCTAGAAAGGTCCTCAGAGTTCATTAAATTCAGCCTCCTCATTTTATAAATGGAGCTGAGGCCCAGAAAGGTTAAGAGAATTACTTAAGATTTTCATAGCTGGTTTGTGGCAAAAACCCACCCAAGAACCTGAATTCAGTGCTTTTCCTGCTTCTATTTCCTTTCATGGTTCTAGTTCTTTTTGACCCCAGAAAGCAGAAGTTGGAGCCATTAATGAGGTAGAAGGTGCAATTTAAACTTCCTATTAGCAAACGCTTCCTAATAATTAGAGCTATTCATAAGTAGAATGATTTTCTTGGGAAGGTAATGGGCTTCCTTTCATGAGAGGTCTCTAAACAAAGGCTAGATGACCATCTCTCAGGCATATTTCAGTCAGGATTTGTTAAGGCAGAGGTTGGAGCATGGGGCCACTGACATCTCATACAACTCTAAAATTTTATGATTCTGATAACGGAATGGGCTACAATTTGTGGATGCTGGCACTTTAGCTCTTGATTGGCCGGTGGTCATTGCTCAGAAAATCATTCCAACTGAATTTGGGAATCAATTTAAAACTGTTTCTTCCAGTTTTATCTTCTTTGGAGATAGAGAGCACTGAATTGGTTCCCTTCTTATAATAACTCTTTACATACTTGAAGGTGGTAATTAAGTTGTTCCTTAGTCTTTTTTTCCATACTAAATTACCCCTACTTTCTTTTTCTTTCCTTTAAAGATTGTATTTTATTTAAAGATCTTATTTTCCAACTTGTTCATTTTTTCCACTGCTCTTCTCTGGTTCTCCTCCAATTCCTCTATGTCCTTTTCCAAATAGGAAGACAGAATTGTGCACAATACTGTCATTTTGGCCTGGCCACTGAGAAGTGGCAAGCTATATATTATGACTACAATTTTTCCAAGGATTTACTTCCACCACCAAGGGACACTAATATATTATGTGGCTATGAGACACACAGTACATGTTGATTCTTTATTTTCTACAGTTTCTTGTATCTGGATACCACAAAGAACTTCTTCAGTCACAATTATACTGTAGTTTATAAGTAAAACTAAGACTAATTTGATTTACCAATGTCTCCCAGTCATAGTCAGGCTAATCCAGAAATTAATTGCATATTTTCTAGGCCATCTATGGGATAGCCAGATATTTGTTCTATTTTTCTAGGTAATTTTGGGATATCAGCAAGAATCTTATGTCTCTAAAAACAACACACATGGATAATCATGAATGGAATCTTTCCAGGTTGATGTATATACTCTGATTCTGCCATGGTCAATCATGGACAATGCCAGACTTAATAGATCTATTACTGTTTACTTAATGTGCAGATTACCTACTTCAACCCAGATCTTGTGATCTGGGGATAAAGCAATAAAAGGCAATGCTTGAATGAGGCAAAACATAACCTGTAAAGAAGAGCTGTAACCAATGTGCTTATCATGGGCAAAGTGTTTTCTCACTTGTAGCTTCACCTGACCAGCATCAAAAGACTCACTAAGCATCCTTTTTGTCTTTACACACTAGAGCTAAGTGATGGAAAATCTAAACTCTCTGCCAGTTCTAAAACTGCCAATTTCATTTTGTGAGTGACCGTATAGATGCCATTAGCTAAACTGAAAGTATTTTGATGAAAGTGTAGTCTAGTTTTGTATTTCTAACATGGCCAGGGCAAAGAACAAGTAGATGGGATGATGTCAATTTTGTGGAGAAAAGTAGGTTCCTCTTCAGTCACAATGCAAAGACTGCTGCTAAGTTTATCCAACACCAAAATGATCACAATGTTCTCAAACCTGAGTCAAAGAGGTAGGGGACTCTCCCTGGAAGGCTAAGTGATCTCATCACTCATCTGCCTACACTTTCCCTTTGAGACATTTAGCTTTACATGAATAATATTTGCATACTTTAATATATATTAATAACAATTTAATACTCAATAAACCTTTCATATAAAACTGCCCCATCACTTCATAATCTTTAGCCCAATGAGAACAAAATGAGCTTATCATACTTTGAGGCCATTGGAATCCCACAGAGGCTTTGTCTTTTAGAAATAAACAAGAATTTTGACAGAGAACAAAAAGCTATAGGCTATTGGAAATTCTCTCTCTCTCTCCCTCCCCTTTCTTTCTCCCTCTGATAGAGATTGACTCTCTCTGTGATTGTATCTATCTCTCTTTTTCTCCCTGACTCATTCTTTGCCTCTGTCTCCATCTCTGCCTCTTCTTCTGTCTCTTTCTCTCCACGAAATGACCTCTGTATCTCATTTTCTTAGAGAAAGGAGAAAGAAGGAAGAGGTCAAAAGGCATATTTTAATTTATATATTTTTAGAATATTTCTCCATGATTCATGATACCCTCCTTTTATCCCCCCCCCCAAAGCTGACAAGCAGTTCCACTGGGTTATACATATATCATTGTTCAAAACCTATTTCCATACTATTCATATTTGCAGTAGAGTGATAATTTAGCATCAAAATCCCAATTATATCCTGCTTGAACCACATGATCAATCATATGTATCCCTGCTGTGCTTCTGTTCCTACAGTTATTGCTCTGGATGTGGATAGCATTCTTTCTCATAAGTTCCTCTGGATTGTCCTGGGTAAATGGTATATTTTCAATCTGGAAGTATTTTCCCTATATAGACAGACTCCTTATGTCTAAAAAACAGAAATTAAAAGTCTGGTGATCAAAGAATGAAAGAAACATTTCTTAGTTATGAATGTCAGATATTTATGACCATTTTTATTATTTCTCCTGCAAGCCATTCATTCTTATATCTGTCAATTGGTTTTTAATATATTTAACAAAATAATTAAACATAGAGCCTATCCTACATAGATATATTTTTACCCTCTGAATTTATTACAGGTAAATAATCCCTTAGTGGTATTAGACTCATAATCTGCCTCAGATGATGGAAATGTTGGGACACTTTTATAGAATAAAATTGAATGGAGCCAGAAAAATAAGACTTTTCACCATCCTTGTTTTTCATAATCCTGAATATGAAATTCCATACTCATGTCTTTCACAGCACAGAGAATGGCAAATTCTGACAATTCAACTTTAGTTTTCTTTGCTATAGGTCTATGTGATTTAAAAAGAACTAGAAATATTCTCAGGTACTGGAACATCAAAAATTCCTTAGCAGTGCCAGGATAATTTCCTTTTATTACTCATTTTTAGAATAGAAAAGGTGGGAAGAATAACATATACCCTATTCATACCTATATTCCTGTCAATCCTTAGAACAAATGAGGTTTTTTTCTTATCAGATGTTTTCTTAGGGTCAAATTGCACCTGAAGGCCAAGAATACATTTTCTCTTGTTTTCCAGGGTGGGTGGGAGTAAGTACCAATCATCGTCTGCTCTCAACACTGACTACTAGTTTGGTATTAAGAAAACTTGCCTGGCCTGTTTTGTTGTGTTTAAACCGGTCCTTTTAGAAGCCCAGTCTTATTTCCTAAGACAGTATTATATGAAAGGTAAAACCACAGGAAACAGCTCATAGATATTTGGAGATAGGACACTGAAATTATCAGTGAGAAAGAAAGGAATTGAGGACAGTTGTTTTGTTTGAAGAGAGTTAGTTTTCAGTGACCTACTGAGTGATCTTTTTTTTCACAGAAAAGAACCATTGTGTCTCTTCTAGGACAATCAACTTTTATTAAAATAAATAGCACAATAGATGGACACCCCCTCATTGTCCAATTTTTTGCCAACACAAAGAGTGTGGCTATAGTTTTGGACGAGTATTTTTCCTTATTCTCTGGGGTACAAACCTAGCAATGGTATGGCTGGATCAAGGGGCAGGCAATCTTTTAAAACCCTTTGGGCATAATTCCAAATTGCCCTCCAGAATGGTTGGATTAACTCACAACTCCAGCAGTGCATTAATATCCCAATTTTGTCACACCCCCTCCAACATTTATCACTTTCCTTTGCTGCATATTGACCAATCTTTTAGGGGTGAGGTGATACCTCAGAGTTGTTTTGATTTGCATCTCTTTGATTGGGGAATGGCTGAACAAATTGTGGTATCTGTTGGTGATGCAATACTATTGTGCTGAAAGGAATAATGAACTGGAGAAATTCCATGTGAACTAGAAAGACCTCCAGGAATTGATGCAGAGTGAAAGGAACAGAACCAGGAGAACATTGTACACAGAGATGGATACACTGTGGCACAATCAAATGTAGTGAACTTCTCTACTATATAATGCAATGCAATGCAATGCATTGATCCAGGATAATTCTGAGGAATTTAGGAGAAAGAATGCTATCCACACCCAGAGAAAGAACTGTGGGAGCAAAAAATGCAGAAGAAAAACATATGATTGATCACATGGTTCCATAGCTATATGATTGGGGTTTTGGCATTAAAAGATCACTCTATTGCAAATATGAATATATGTAAATAGGTTTTGAATAATGACACATGTATAACCCAGTAGAATTGCTTGTCATCTCTGGGAGTGGTAGAGGGAAGAGGGGAGAGAAAAATCATGAATCATGTAACCATGGAAAAATATTCTAAATAAATTTTAAAAATTTAAATGTCACACTTTGTTGAAAATGCTATAGTAAATTGGAGGAGATATATTAATGGCAATGAAGCCCTTTGGGAAATGAAGGATTGAATTTCAAAGCATGCTTTGGCTCCATATATGAATGTAGTTCATGGAATGTTCATTATTTGAGGGCAAAATATCTCAAGTGGGAATAACTGCATACATTAAAAAAATAAAAAATAAAGATACTATCTACATTTACCTACTCTGATCCCAATTGGCTGCAAAGAGCAAAAGGATCTTCCTGCCATAGTGATCTCTCTTTTCCAGTACCCCAGGGAATCCATCAATCAGAGCACGCTTGATCCCTGGGTCATCAGCCTTGAAGTTTTTGAACATGTCCAGGTTTAGCTGGCGGTACTGGAAGTACTGAGCCAGTAGTCTAAAGGCATCTGTTTGGTGAAACTTCCTAGCTCGAAGAAATCTCAGGATGAAGGCATCATCTGTACGTAAAAATCCAATGTCAGGTCTGGTGATGATCATGTCCCGGACTTGCTGAATATCCTGATGCAATATATCTGGATTTTCATTCAGTTCCAGACGAGCTTTCTCTATAGTCTCTGGACTGAGTCCAGCTTGTAAATGGGTCATCTTTGCCAAATTTCCTTTCCCAGTGCTCAATATCTGATATTTTAAAAAGAAAGAGACTGATCCCATTCAAATGATAGTTTTCAGGAACCTTGACCCATTCAAGAACAACTTCACTGCCAAGCTGCTGCAGAGAAAGTCTAGAGGGTCTTTTTCTTATCCTTGGAAAGCAGTAGGACATTCAAGCCATGTATGGTGGTCTCCATCCAAAAGGGAAGCAGAATTTATGCCATCTTTCTCTACAAAACAAATCCAGAAAAATATATGACAAATCACGCCACAGAGAAGATATACAAAGAAAGTCTATGAGTGATTGTTTTTAGTTCAGTTCTGAGAACTTACTCCATTATACTGTGCTGCTGACTAAATAGTCAAAGAATAAGTATTAAATTATTTTAAAATGAGAGTATTTAGCAAAATTCTATCATTGGCATCTTGAAGTTATAATATGCATATTTAAAATATATATTTGATGAATTCATAATTACAAGGGACAGGTAGCAATAGAAATATAAGATCAGATTAGTACTAGATTGTTCTTTTATTAATTGATTTAAGAAACAGTAAGAGAAAAGTAAAATTCATTCTCCCTATGTAGGACTCTTCTTAGTCCAAAAATATGGCAGGTATCTTATAATATTATTTCTTATTGGATTCCTTCGTACCAAACAAATAGCTGCCAGAACTATACTTTTAAAAAATAACAATAATGTAAATCTTTAAAATACTAAAAGAATTTGGTGCAACAAATATTTAATTTAGGTTGGAGGGCATCAGGTGAATCATTGCTCTATTATTTAGCATTTATTAAAGTCTTATGGGAGGGGGCTTGCCTCATTAATAGAATGAGTCTCTTTACAAACAACTCCAAGTTCACTATTTGAGTAGAATCCCTTCACCAGCAAGGGAGGATAATTGAACTGATTGTTTATGACCTATTGTGAGTCCTTTATGTATTTTCTACTTATTTTTTTAGGGAATTAAACAAATCCTATCTCAATCCCCTATGCGACTCATTCAAGTTCTTACATGAAAGCAACATGTTCTTTTACCCACATAGACATAAACTTATAGTATGAGATTTTTCAAAGGAAATTTTGGGTGGGGATGAATTAGATCAAAAGCATATGATTCTTTGATGGGGCTCCCATGATTAAATTTGCTCTATATAAGCCCAGAGCTTGAGGTACAAAGTCATGAGTTACATAAGGACAAACATTTATCCTCTCTGAGGCATGCATCCTGGAAGTGGTGAAGAGCAGAAGAAACATTCAGGATGAACAAACTAGGAACTGTAATTATGTTTCCTAATTACAGCTTTTCTGACTTCACAACATCTACAGCAAGAGGAAGAATTTCCATTCCCAGGCTATTTATGACTGGTATTTTCCAATCCCTCCAAAGCTACCTCCAGAGAGGAAATTCCTCCTCCTCAGCTTGGGGCCAACTATGATTTTTCTGAAGGCAGGATGTCCACTCTGCTATTCCATTCCCATGGTATTTTGTAGTTGGGCTGAGGGGAAACAGGGAAGAATGAAAGTAACTAATTTAGTTTTGCTTTTTTAGCTACAATAATGGAAATAACCATTGTTATTTAGACTTGACAATGAAGAAAATACATATGATGAAGCTGCACATCATATACAAACCAATCATTGAAGGCAGAATTGGGCCTCAAAATTTTTGAAAAATATAAATTCAGATACCTATAACAATGTAGTAGTAGAGCTACTATAAACTAGGATGTGGTGGCAATACGTGTGTGGACATTTCCCCACCCCATGGCATTCCACAATTATGAACTGATATGTCATTCATAGATAGAATAATTCAGATACATTGTTTTCTTATTCTATTTGATTTATTAAATGGCTTTTCTGGTAGTAGAATCTTTACCGTTCTGTCTCTGAAAAGCTAAAATATCTTTTTTAAGCCTTTATTATTCTCCTATATGATTCACTTTTATCTTTTCTCACTTAAATATGGTCAAATCACCATTAGTCTTCTTCTATTCATTTTAAAGCACCATTACATGCATTTTTATTTTATTTTAAGATTGGAGGGGTCAGCATCCAGAGAAGGGGGGAAAGGACCTTAAAATCTACCCTGATAACATGACCTCTGGATTTCTCAGGGATTGCTACTTTTCCTGTCAAGTGTCTTAACTAACAATCCTTATCATCTATGCTACAGCTGCACCCTTAGGCCACTGTATCTTTTGATACTGCCTTCATTTAAATCACCCTAAATGTATTATCTCACTCACTTAACATAAGAGTTCTTTAGAATCAGGGACTACCTTAATTTTCCATTTCTATTTTCATCACTTAGTAAAATCTTTGGGACACAGCAAATGTTGAATAAATGGTTCTTTGTTAATATAATTCATTCAATAGCATTTAGAGAATATCTGTTTTTTTCACTTGATAGTGAAATATATTCATTCAATAGTGTGTCTCATGAGTTTTACTCGTAGTCCTTAAAAACCTGTGAGAATAGAGTAGCATAGATAATGAAAGAAACATTTAGATAGGGAGTAAACAGATTCCTCACTACACTGTTAGAAAACATAAGATTTTAGAGGGACAGCTATGTGGTTCAGTAAATAGAAATCCAGGTCTACAGAAGGGAGGTTCTGGGATTAAATGTGACTTCAGACATTTCCTAGCTGTGCAACCCTGGGAAAGCCACTTTATCCCAATTGTCTAGCCCTTACCACTCTTCTGACATAGAACTGATAGTATTGATTCTAAGAAGATAAGGGTTTAAGACAAAATGAAAATATAAGATTTTTAAAGCTACAAGGCATTTTAGAGATATTCTCCTCCGGTCTTCTAATTTTACAAATCAGGAATTTAAGGACTAGAAAAGTTAAATAATTTGTCCAATGCTACACAAAAAGTTAAAAGCAAAGTTAAAAGTTGGACCCACATCTTCTGACCCCCCAAATTAGTTATTATTCTACTACCATAAATATTTACCATCTATGTGATATTGTACATGCAATTTAACCTTTCATTTCAGAGTGCCTCATCTTAAAAAATTAAATAAGAATACTTTATCTTTCTTAAGGCAAAGATTGGACCAGACAATCTCTTGAAGTTTCTTCTATCTTTAAGAATAGTATTTCTAATGGGGACACTCATACACTGTTGGTGGAGCTATGAACTGATCCAACCATTTTGGATAGCAATTTGGAATTATACCCAGAGAGTTATAAAACTATATATACCCTTAGACCCAGCAAAAACATCACTGGGTCTAGTTCAGGAAAAAAGTAAAAGAAAAGAACTCAAAAACTCCAAAATATTTATAGAGGCTCTCTTTGTGGTGGCAAATAAATTTTCATTGAAAGGATGTCCCTTAACTGGGGAATGACTAAACAAATTATGGTAGATGATTGTGACATAATATACATGATAATGAAAAGTGAAATGAGTGGAACAAAAAGAACATCATATACAGCTACAAAATTAATACAGGAAGAATAAATTGTGAATGTTGTCTCCAGAGACTGAACTGAAATGTGGAAATATGAAAGACTTAATTTGTATGAACATGTCTGTCTCCTGGATAATACTTTCTGTGATGCAGGGAGGATGGGGAGGGGCTGAGACACTTGTGGATAAATTCTATTAATGAGAAGGAAAGAATGGTATTGCTATTCTTTTGTTTCTCAAGGTAACCTGTTTCACTGTATCATTGCTCTTAAATTATATTTTAACCTGACTCTGGCTTTTCCTTTTATGGTTTTGAGTTTGTCTCAAGTTTGTCATCTTACATGTTCCACCACATCCAGCATAAAAATACTGCAGATATAGATTGATTTCTTCTTCTTTATTTAGGATTGAAAGGAGAAGAGAAAGCTAGATCTGTGGCCTGAAGTTGGAGAAAAGCCATAGATAAAAAGCCTAACTGTAACTAATATATGTGCCATTGCCAAATGGGCTATGCCTTAAGTAAAATAGCTTAAAATTCTATTCTTGGCTTAGAATAATGGGTGGAGATTGAAAATCCTATAGATTTAATGTACAGAAAGAATGCTTTATGCTTAGTGCTATTCAAGAGCAGATGAATTGGCTTGGATTGTCAGTTGCCTGTCTCACTAAAAATCTTGAAATAAAGGCTAAATGACCATTTTTTTTTGCATTATTGAGGAGATTCTTACTCAGGTACAAGCTGGACTTGATGGCCTCTGACATCCCATCCATCATTTAGATTCTTTGATACCAGAAAGAGTATTTGACTTGGAGTTTAAAAATTCTGCGGTTCACTTATAATCGATGTGGCCTTGATCAAGAAACTAATCTTTCTGAGCCTCATTTTTCTTATCTGCAAAAGGGGTTTAATAGGCCTTGTAGCAGATACTTGTGTGAGGAAAATAGGGTTCCAATGAGATAACAGCTGTAAAAGTTCTTTGTCACCATTTCATGCACCATATAAATGTGTTTCATTATTGCTATTTTGTCCCCTGACCTCTTGAGCTACTGGGATTTCAAGTTGATCCATGTTGCTATGGCAAGAGTAGAATATGGCCTTTGACGCTAAGATTAACAACAGATGCAGCAGTTCATGAGACTGTACAGATGCGAGAAATTGGAGTTATAGCTAGTGTAAAATCCCAATTTACTGAAAATCTAATTCCTAATTATTCTCCATTACTCACTGTGGGAATAATTGTGAGTCACTAATGTGTATTTTCTGCTTCGACTTTCCTGATCAGGCATGCAGAACTCTCTCACATAGGCAAGGTAAATTATTGTCAGTCCAGTTTGGCACAAGCTTCAGTGTAATACACCTGGCTCCTCACAGGATCCCAGCTTTTGAGAACTTTGGAACTAAGCCTAATTAACTCCCCATTCCTTATCTTATTTTGTTTATGAATGCCAATATCAACAACTCAATCATTAAACATTTATTAAGTACCCACTGTGTCCCAATCATATTGCTAGGTGCTAGAAACAAAGAGAAAAATTAAATAGTCCCTGACCTACAGGAATTGCATATTATTAAAGGAGGTAGCATATATATATATACATATATATAAATAAGTATATAATAGTAATAATAATAATAATAAAATTTATATAGTACTTTAATTTTTACAAAGGGTATTGCAAATATTATTTTATTCTCACAATAACCCTGGGAGGTTATTACTTTTATTATTATTATTATTATTACTCCTATTTTACAAATTAAATAATTGAGACAGTGGTCATGGGATTTGCCTAAGGTCACTTGACAATTAAATACCATTGGCTGAATTTGAACTTAGATCTTCTTGGTTTTAGATTCATAAATCTGTGCACCACCACATAAGCTAGCTTTCTTTAAACTACATGCAAAACAAGAACGAGGAAAATTATTGGATGGGAAGGCATGGGTCTCTAGAATATGAGAAAAAGTTCTATGCAAAAAATGTTCCTTAATCTGCATGTCAATGAAGATAAAGTGGGAATGCATTCCATTTATAGGGACAGTCAGGGAGAAAGGCAAAGATAGAATAACCTCATGTGAGGAACAATGGGAAGGCAAATTTGAATGGGAGACTATAGGAAAATAATTCAATTGATTTGACCTATTGGAAAGAAGATTAGACAGCACTGGATTTGCTTGGAATGGAATCTTAATTTTGCTGGGTTTGGAGTCAGGCAAACTAGGTTTGAGTCTTGATTCTACTACTGTCTGCTTACATAGACAAGAATTTGTAATCAGACTTTTAAGCCCTCTAACCAACCCTCAGTTTGCTCAACTGTGAAGTGAAGTGACTGTAAATCATCTCCAAATATCTCTTTGAGATCTCAATTCTATGTCCCTGTTGACTATGAATCTGAAAATCTGGGTTCCTGGATTGGAAGTTTGGAAGAGATGTTGGTGACCATCTGGTCAAACCTGTATCTGACAAGCAATTGTCACTACAACATTTGAAAGAAATAGTTGGGGGCAGCTAGGTGGCTCAGTGAATTGAGAGTAAGACCCATAAATGGGAGGTCCTGGGTTTAAATCTTGTCTTAGACACTTCCTAACTGTGTGACTGCCATATCATACTGCTATCTCATTGTAATCCACTAAAATTCTCATATCTTTGAAGACAATTTGCAGTCCATCCACACCTTCCCCAATGTGTACTTAATAAAGTTGATCTTAAAAATTCAAATATAAAATTTATATTTTTCTCTCTCTTAAATTTTATCTTTTTGTATTTGACCCCAATTTTTAGCCTATCTAGAACTTTATAGTTCCTGCCTCTGTCATCCAGTGTATGGCCAACACATCTAACTGTGCTATATGAAAATTTGGTATGCATGCCATTTATGACTTCATTCAATTTTTTTTATTAAAATATTACTAAATGCAGGGCAAAACATAGACCCCTGGCACCTCACAACTAATGCTGAATGACTGGAATATTATTTTGGTTCAGTCTTTCAATCATATAAATGTACAGTATTTTCAATCATATAAAAGTATACTATTTTCAAGTATTCACCTAAATACATAAGAATATCATGAAAGAAATTTGTTAGATGTTATGCTGAAATCTTAGACTATATCTGCCATTTTCTTTTACTTTATATAGCTAGTAACTGTCAAAAATGACAGTGTGATGATATTGATGAAGCTGTGCTTTCTCTTTGTCATCATAATTTCCTTTCCTATGTGTTCACTAGTGATTCCTTGACTAGGATGTTCTAAAATTTTGCCAGGAATTAAAGTGAAACTCATGACTTTTTAAAATAAAAGATTCTATCCTCTCTATTTTCTCTGATCTTCACAAACTTTCAAAGTCAGTGACAATGCTACTATTGTCTCATTTGTCAATCCTTCCAAGACAAGTTAAAATATTTTTACCAGCTTACTGTTCACAAGGCACTATGCTAAATAGTGGTAACATAAAAATGGTAAAAGATAGCCCTTACTCTCATGGATCTTACAAGTTAATGGCAGAGATAACTTGTAAATAACTATATACAAATAAGATATACACAGGATCAATGTTTGATGATCTCAGAGGGAAGTTATTAGCATTAAAGAAGAACGGGAAAAATTTGTTATAGAAGGTAATAATTTGACTGAGACAAAGAAAACCAGGGTATTCATGAGATAGATATGAAGGACATAATTCCAGGCATAGGAGACAGACAGTGAAAATACTCAAAATATGTAGGTAGAGTATTGTACAAAAGTAGGTAGGAAGAAAGAATGAAGGAGAAAGAATGGAGGAAAGGAGGGAAAGGAGAGAGAGAAAGATAGCAAACATTTATTGTCTACTTTGGCAGCTCTTATGCTAAGTACTTTATAAATATCTTATCTGATCTTCATAACAACCTTTGTGTTATATTATTCTCATTTTACAGTTAAGGAAACTGAGACAGGCAGAGTTAAGTGACTTTTCCAAGGTCATACAATTGGTAAATTTCTGAGACTGAATTAGAACTGAAGTATTTCAAACTCCAGATTCAATATTCCATCTATTGTACCATCTAGCTGCCTGTGGAACAGCAAGGAGACAAGTGTTATTTAATCTTAAAATATGTGAAGATATGTAAAGCATTAGAAAATTGGAAAGGTTGGAGAGAACAAGATTATTAAGCATTCTGAATAACAAATAAATGATTTTAGATTTGCCCTTGAAGGTGATAAGGAGTCAGTGGAATTTTCTGAACGGAGAGTATGTGACACAGTCAGACTATGCTTTAGGAAGATTAATTTGATGATTGAGTGGTAGACTGGAGAAGAAAGAAACTTGGGCATGTAGAAGGGTATTGCAATAATTTAGGCATAAGATAATAAAGGTTTGCTACCAGTGTGTTGAAGGAGAGACAGGGTATATAAAAGAGATAAATATTATAGAAGTTAGCAATAGATAAGATATGGAAGGGGTGAGATACAAAAAGGAATAAAGAATAACGCTTGAGCTTCAAGCCTAGATAGTTGTGCTCTCAAAAATAACAGAGAACTCCAGAGAAAGAACTGTTTGAGTCATACAGATGCAAATTGAAGCATGTTATGTTTAAATCAGGGTATTTATGGTTTTATTTTGAGATTTTGTTCTTATATGAGAGTGCTCTTACAACAATGACCTATATGGAAGTGTGTTTTGCATAATAACTAAAAAATTTTAAAGTAATAGAGAAGTTAGAAAAAGAGAAGGGTTTAGGAGCAAGGGATAAGGAGTTTAGTTTGGAATGTGTCAGGTTTGAAGTATCTGTAATATCTGGTTCAATAATACACAGAATAATATGTTCAATAATAAAAGCTAATACCAGAGAGGAAAAATAATAATAAAATAATAAATAATAAAAGCTAATAGCCAGAGAGGAGGAATTAGAGGTTAGGAGAGTTCAAGAGATAAGTAGAACTAAGAATTATTTACATGAAGACAATAATTGAATCCATGGAAATTGAGGAGTTCATCAATTGAAATAATATATATAGAGAAGATAAGAGCTCCCAGAATAGAACCCTGTGGAATACCCATAGTTAGTAGATGCAGCCTTGATCTAGTAAAGGAGCCTGTGAAGGAGTAACCAGTTAGGTGGGATTGGAAACAAGAAAAAAGTTCCACAAAAACTTGAGAGGAGAAAAAATCCAGGAGAAGAGGATAATTGTGTCAAAGACTTCAGAGAGATAAAGAGAGGTAGATTGAAAAAACATGATCAGATTTGGTGATTAACATGTCACTGGTAACTTTGGAGAGAGAAATTTCAGTTGAATGATAAGATCCAAATGAAGAATAGAAAAGAAAGAAAGCAAAGGCATTGATTATAGATGACTTTCTCAAGGAGTTTAGTCACAAAAAGGAGGAAAGTTTAAGGTCAAGAACTAACAGGGATGGATGAGATATCAAGTGAGATAGGTTTTTTTTTTTTTGAGGATAAGGGAGAAAGGGGGGGTTTCTATAGGTAGTTTAGAGGTAGCCAATAGACAGGGAAAGGTTTAAGAGTAGTGAATGACTAGGGATTATGAGAAGGGCAATCTACTAGAGAAGGCAAGAGGGAATGGTATGCCTTTAGTACACTGGGATATCATTTTTTCAGGCTTTGTGCCTTAATTATAGAAGAGACCATTCCAACTTGTCAAAAAACTAGTTATGTAATCTTTAAGAATTCAATGAATTGTGGGCAGCTGGGTAGCTCAGTGGATTGAGAGTCAGGCCCAGAGATGGGAGGTCCTAGGTCCAAATCTGGCCTCAGACACTTCCCAGCTGTGTGACTCTGGGCAAGTCACTTGACCCCCATTGCCTAGCCCTTACCACTCTTCTGCCTTGGAACCAATACGCAGTATAGACTCCAAGACGGAAGGTAAAGGTTAAAAAAAAAAAAAGAATTCAATGAATTTCCCTTGTCTCCAATGTCTTTTCTACATTTTAAGGAAAGATATATAGGGATAAGAATTCTACAGTGATTTCATTTGTAAAAAAAAAAAATCTCTTTAGAGGGAATTTCTTCTACCAGTTTGGCATCTTTATCAAAACTTAGAGAGTCACCCAGAACCCCATTTCATTATATGATTTGCCTTGAGTCACTTATTCCTTATGGATTAACAGAGGGAGTTGAATTCAAGTTTTCCTTACTTCAAGGTCAGTTTTCAAACCTCTAGACCACATTGTCTCTAATAAAATATTAGATGATAATAATAATATTTTATATTATGGGTGCAATGAAATGAGTTCAAGATTCAGAAGCAAAGGCTCAGATCATTGGCTCCTGCCTAAAACCATGTGACCACAGAGAAGTCACTTATTTTGTCTTTAATTGGATCATTTCTTCTTTAAAAAACTCTTCCCTTCCATCTTAGAATCAACACTAAATAGTTGCAAGGCAGTAATGTGGTAAGGGCTAGACAATGGGGCAATGGGGATTAAGTGACTTGCCCAGGGTAACACAGCTTGAAGAGTCTGAGGCCAAAAGTAAAACCCAGGATTTCCCATCTTTAGGCCCAATTCTCAGTCCACTAAGCCACCTAGCTGCCCTGATTGGGTCATTTCTAAAGTAGGGTTGAGGGAACAGGTAACTTAATGAGGTCCTAAGCAGCTTGAAATCTCTCAACTGAGATATAACAATTATACAGTGCCTTACAGTTTATAAGGTATTGGCAATAGGCTTTTCAGCTGAACAGAATTGGTTTAAATCCTCCTTTTTAAATATAGAGAACCCGAGATCAGAGAAATTAAGTGAATTACTCAAAGTCATACAATTAGTAAGGAGCAGCATCAGGACTTGGAATTAGGACAATGAGTGAAACTCCAGTGCTCCAATTCTTAGGCCAATGCTCTTTCTCCTAGGTGGAGCAGTAGATAGAATGCTGGCCCTGGAGTTAGTAAAACTCGAGTTCAAATTTGTCCTCAGATACTTACTAGTTATGTGACCCTGAGCAGGTCATTTCACCCTATTTGCCTCAGTTTTCTCAACTATAAAATGATCTGGAGAGGGAAATAGCAAATTACTCCAGTAACTTTGCCAAGAAAACCCCAAATTTGATTTTCCCCTATACCAAGATACCTCTCTCATTTGGGTTTCATAATAATCTTTTTTGGTAAGCAGAGGAAGTAGTGGCAGGGGGGATAATTTTTTTATGTCATTCTTCCATTACAATGCACTTTGTGTTGCCTCATTTGATCTTTGCAACAACTCTGCAAGGCAGGTATTGAAGGTGTTATTATCTCCATTTTAGAGATAAGGAAACTAAAGCACAGCTTATATTAGGTGATGTGCCCAGTATAACACAGATAAGATGGTTCTTAAGTCCTTTCCATTGCTAACATTCTTTCATCCTGTGACATTTCCACAATCCTATGACATTTCCAATAATTCTTTAACTTCCTACTGAAACTTCAGAGTTATGCTCATTTGTCCACTGTGGAAATTGAGTTTTCTCAGAGGAAGTTTCCTGCTGTATCAAACAGGTACACTGTTTCTACTTTCTTGATATCCTTATTTATGCAATAAAGAAAGTTACCACCTTCAAACTGGCTTCCTTATGCCTCAGCCATTTTTGACTATTTTTGCTCATCCCTGATGTGTTGATTTCTCAAGTAAAGCAGGAAATAAGAGCCCCTGACCTTCTTTTTCAAGGACTGTTGCTACTCTGCTCCATCTGGCATCAAATCAAGCACACAGCAGGTGCTTGAAATCTACTTGTGAACCTGATGAGATATTTTAGGCAGATTCCCATGATCCTCAAGATCTGGATTTTGTGCCATTGCCAAACAACACAATGACTAGTCACTGGGGTGGAGGGGATAAGGAGAAGAGAAGTAAAGATCATAGGATCAGAAACTTAGAACTAGAAAGGACCAGAGAGGTTATGTAGTCTCTTCTCATTATATAGATGTGACAACTGAAATCTAGAGACATAAGCCATGGCCAAGAAGCCAAGAAGTATCTAAGGCAAGCTTCCATCCCTGTCTCTAAACCTAACATTCTCTTCTCTTTACATCACTCTTTCATAGTAGTTATAGGATCCTATGATGAAATTACAAAATGGGAACAACATATAAGGGAAAGAGGAGGAAGGAATGAAGAGGGAGAGAGGAGAGAAAGAAGGTGAAAAAGAAGCAAGGAGGAACAGGTAATGAAGATGATGATGATTTGTTTTAAAACATGGCATTTAGAAGCTCCAAATTAGTCTTACATTCCAATGCCCATTTTTTCAAACAATCAAGTGATTTGATCCAAAAGAATCATTAGGTACCTATTATATATATATATATATATACATATATATATATAACACATACTTTGTGCAAAGTGCAGAAAAGACAGGGTCACTCCACTCATGGAACTTAGAAGAGAGCAAGAGTATATAACATAAAAATAGCAAGTGGCCATAGCTCAGAGTACCTAATAAATACCTAAAGGAGATACAAAGGTTATGTGAACTCCAAGGGGCTTAGTGAATAGTGATGGAAAGAATTAGGGAAGTCTTCATGGAAAAAGTGGAATTTGAGTAGAGCTTAAAAATATGGGCAAGAATTCAATAGGTGAAAGAATGAGAATTGAAATATTTCAGACATAAGAAACACCAAGGGAAGAAAAGCCATAAGGGTTGGGAAATCAGGGCACTAACAAATAAATACAGACACACAAGTAGTACTTAGATATAGATTGATATGAAGCTAGAAAAGTAAAGTATCAACTGATTTTTGGAGGCCCTCAAATGCCATGCTAAAGATTTTAACTTTAGATAAAAAGAGAACTATTATAGGGTATTGAAGAGAAATGACATGTCCAGATAAATGCATAAAAAAGCTGATGGCAGTGGTATGATATATTATTCAGAGGCAAGAGAGAATGGAGTTAAGATTTGTTAAGAGGCTACTATACCAGTTCAGATAATGAGATTCGATATTAGGTTGCTGGCAGTGAGAAATTAGATATGAATTAAATGAGACATAGAATTACACAATTTGAAAATCAGAGGTTATTTCAATCACCACCAGACCAACTTATAGCCCAAATCAATTCCCAATATAACTAACTATATTACAAATGATCATTCAGTCCCTGATTGAAGATCTCCAAGGAGAGGAAATCGGACACTTCTCAAGGTAGCCCATTTTCACTTTTAGACATCTCTGTTATTGAGAAGTCTTGCCTGATATCAAACCTAAATTTGCCTCTTTGCATCTTCCTTTCTGTTGTTCCTAATTCTGTCCCCTGGGAAAAAACAGAACAAGTCTAATCCTTCCTTCACCTGACCATACTTCAAATACTTGAATAGAGTTATTGCATTCTCCAAGAGTCATTTTTTTTCTTCAGGTAAAATAAAACCAGTTCATCAACTGGTACCCCTATGATATGTATTCCCTTATCATTCTGGTTGCTCTCTTCTCGACACTGTTCAAATTATTACTGTCCTTCTTAAGTTATGGTGCCCAGGAAGGAAGACAGTACTCCAGATAAATTCTGAAAACATCAAAGTAAAGGAGAACTAACTACTATATCCCAATTCCTGAAAGTTATGCTTCTCATTATATCATAATATTGTGTTGTTGCTTTTTTTTTTGATTGTCACATTACAATATTGGTTCATGTTGAACTTGCAATGCCCTAACACTACCAGATCTTTTTTAGAAAATTTCCATCTAGGAGATTCTTCACCCATCTTATACAGTAAAGTTGCTCAAACCAGTTGCTTCATTAAAAAAACAAAACCAAAAAGAAACCTAGGTAAACTGTTTATATAGGAATCTACAGTATTTATTACTTTAATAAATTGAACAAAAAAGAAACGTGGTTAGTCTAGCATTACCTATGACATAATGAAGTCATGTTTACACTTTTCATTCAGCATTTCCACTTCTAAATGTTTATCAATCATCTCTTTGGTGATCTTGAATTCCTCCAGGAATTTAAATCAAATTCATTTGCCTGTGATTTGAAGATTCTGTTTGCCCAAACCAGGGCAATATCTTTCTCTAACCCTGTAGCAACTTTCTCATTTTCCCATGATCTTTCAAATATCTCTTTCAGGGGCTCAGAACTATAAGTTCTTTCAGGTCCTAGGTTATAGTTTAATCTGGGCCAGGTAACTTGAATTCATCCTCTAATTGGCATCTATTTAGTGGTCTTTTTTCAGTCCTCATCCTTCTTGAGGTCTGTGCAGTCTTTGACTCTATCAATCATCATTTTACCCCCTAATACTTTCCTCTCTCCCTCAAGGAGAGAACAGCTCTCTCCTTGTTCTCCTCCTGCCTATTAGACTTCTCCTTCCCAATCTCCCTTTCTGGTTCTTCATTCAGGTCATACTCACTAGCTGTGGGTGTCCCACAAGGCTCTGTCCTGGGCCAACTTCTCTTCTCCTTCCATATTATTTCACTTGGTAATCTCATCAACTTCCATAGATCCAATGATCATCTCTATGTCGATGATTTTTGTATCTACTTATTTAGCTCTAACCTTTCTACCAACCTCAAGTCTTTCATCCCTTACTGAAAGTACTGTAGTTATTTAAAACTAATCATGATTGAAACAAAACTCATTTTCTCTCCTAAGCCTTCCCTTCTTCCAAACTTCCCTACTGCTATCAGTGAAGCCATCATTCTCCCATTCCAGCTCACAAACTAGGTATTATCCTCAATTCTATAATCTCCCTCATGTCTGTTGCCAACCCCTGTTGGTTTTGTGTAGTACCTCTCAAATATGGCCCCTTCTCTCTCTGACACTGCCACCACCCTAGTATAGGCTCCCCATGTGTTCCCACTCAACTAAATTTTCATGGCTTCCTATCAATTCCAGGACCAAATATAAAACTCTCTGTTGGCTTTCAAAGCCCTTCACAAATCTGCATTTTAATTGCCTATAACAATTACTAACTGTGCAAGTAACTTAATTTCTCTGGACTCAGTTTCCTTATCTGTGAAACTGATAATAATACTTGTGGAAATTATTCTTAAGAGTTTTTGCTGGGCATAAGAAAATTAATGTCCATAAAGTACTTTGAAAAATGTAAAGCAGCATATATAAGTGTTTATGTATAGAAATATATAGACACATATAAAACAAATATGTATACATATATGTGTTAGTTTTTATTTGTCAGTATTTTTACATTCACAGCTTTACTAATACCATTCCTTTTGACCAGAATACCATTTCCCCCCCATCTTAGCCTATTGAAGTTTTCCCTGTCTCTCCAAGCAAATCTAAAATGCCACCTCCGAGGTCCTCCAAGTCAGAAGTGATTTCTTTTTCTTGTTAACTCAGTTGATTAAAATCTTATTTTTGCTTCTCTCTTGTATGTTTCATAGGCTATTGTTATTATTTCTTTCTTTCATATCAACACTAATAGATGGCCTTATTCACCTTTGGATCTTGCCCGGTTCTCTGCATATATAGCATTATTTCTATAATAGGAAGTTAATAAATGTTTATGGAACAAATGAAAAAATAAATTGAAGAAGCAATCAGTATAGTGTTCTACTTGAATTCAGTAAACACTTATTAACTGTCTAGTTATCTGAAGAACTAAGTTAGGTACTGGAAATACAAAGATGAGAAATGAAATAGCCCATGCCTTGAAGATTATATTCTCTCATAACTGTGAGCTCTTGTATTTATATAGTAATTTCTATTTCCACATATATTCATATAAATAATCCTATTCTATCAATGCAATAACACTGACAGGTCATTTTCCAGCCCCATTTCCAAACCAACACACTGAACTGCCTGAATTCTGACTATTATATTGCCTATCCTCAGCTCTCTTCTCTTCTCTTCTCTTCCTATTTTATTTCATTCAGTGTTCTCATTCCCATGAATTCAACATCATCTTCATGCTGATGATTCTCAGATCAACTTTTGCAGTTCTAATCTCTTACCTAACCTCCAAACTTGCATCTCCAACTGTCGATTGGATTTCTGACATCTTACGCTCAATCTATCCCAAATTGCACCCATTTATTTCCCCTTCAAAACTCTCTCTGCCTTCAAAACTTCTCTGTTATTGTACAGGATACCACCGTCCTCACAGCTACCCAAGCTTGAAACTTGGGTGTCATGCTTGACTCCTTACTCTCTCTAACCTCCCATATCCAATCTGTTATCAAGACCTGTCAATTTTACTTTGTAATTTCCCTGGTAATGCCCTTCTCACCACTGTCATTGCCATCACCTAGCCAAGCACTCATTTCCTCAGACCTGAACTATTGCAATAACCTGATGCTTTGTCTACCTGTCTCAAGTCTCTCTTCACTTTAGCCCATCTTTCACTCAGCTGCTGTCAAAGTGATCTTCCTTAAGCATCAGTCTGACCATATCAACTACTCCAACCCCACTCAAAAACTCCAGTAACTCCCTATCATTTCAAGTACCACATATTAAATACTTTGGTATTCAAAGTTAATTACCTTTCCAGTACTCTCTGAACCAATGACTCTGGACTCCTTGCTTTTCTTCATCAAAACTCTTTATCTCTATACTCCAGAAATTTTCAATGGCTGTCCCCATTGTCTGGAATTCTCTTCCTTCTCTAATTCATTTTCTGGATTCCTTGGCTTCCTTTGAATTCTAGCTAAACTCTCACAAGAATCTTTTCATAATGCCTCTTAATTCTAGTGCTTTCCTTCTGCTGATTATTTCTAATTTATCCTCAATATGGTAGGTTTGCTTATAATTGTTTCTATGTTGTTTCTCCTCTAAGATTGTGAACTCTTCATGGGAAGGGACTGTCTTTTACCTTTCTTTGTATCACCACCTCTTAGGGCAATGCTTAGTACATAGTAGACTCTCAGCTAAATACTAAATACTTTATCTTTTCAGACCATATTCTACTATGCCATATCTATCTATCTATCTATCTATCTATCTATCTATCTATCTATCTATCTATCTATCTATCTGTCTGTCTGTCTATTTGTCTTCTATCTCTCAAAAGTTAATTCCTAAGATTAAGAGAACTAAAACTCTTGGTTAATAAATCATTATATATGAAAAAGGTGATTTTCATTTAGGTATTATCAATTATCATCATATTTTCCATAAATAAATGATAATTGATAGATGATTCACTCAATGCCACAAGGAAAATTAATGGTATAGCTGAAAAAAAGAAGCAAGGTGTAAAGTGGAAACACTGTACATGGAGTCTTGGCTACAATATTCATGAACTTTCACCACTAGACAATTTACAATTTCTCTCAATGAAGTAGTCTATATTTACACTCTCAGGGTTGTTGTGAGAAACGTGATTTGTATACTATAAAAGGTTATGTAAATATAAGCTCTAGACCCAATGTTCTTTGTAAGGTCTAATAAATATGTCTCCTTCCCATTCCCATACTCTCTCCATAAGAACCTCCTTCCCTTCAGAAAATATGAAAGGAAGGTTTCATGAAGCTCTAAATGTTTCCATAAGTGATAAAAATGCACACAGAAATAGGAAGGGGGAAACCATAAAAAAGTTATGAAATCTAAAACGTGTACCAGAAATATCAACAATAAAAACCTTGATAAATGATCCAAATACTGGCATTTTAGAGAGACAAACAATATTTGAAAACTCAGAAAAGGAAATGTACTTTGACCGTAAAATTCCACTGTTAGGACTATGCCCTGAGGATCTTATAAAAAATTAAGTGTTCATGGTTCACAAAGAGATATGTAGCACCCCTTTTATAATTAAAAAAGCAACATGTAAATAAAACTAAATATCCAACAATAGGAGAATAGTTAAATTGCAGGACATTCATTTATTAGGATATTGTAGTGCAACTATGATTGACAAGTATAAGGATAATTAAAGTACTATAGAATGACCTTTACGAAATGGGGAGGGGGGGTCACATGAGAGAACTCTGGTAATTTTGTTTAAGCCTAGCTTTACCTAAATTCCTATCTGAAGGACATTGGGTTCTCTCACTCTTCTTTGAGGATGGCTTATTCAGAGATGCTTTGGACCTAATCAGAAAAAAATTCATTTTCCTGATGAAGGTAATGTCATGTTTTCCATTAGTGTCAGTAATGGAAGTTCTCTTTGTCAGTCATGGAGTGGTTTCTGAATCCTAGATCACTCTCTTTATGATGGGGGAAAGAGTTAATGCTATCAAACTTGCAGATAAGCATTATCTCTACTTTGGTGAGGGTGCCTTCCATTAAAGCGGTCAGAATCCATTCCCTGGCTCACATCCATGCCACTGCCATTCTTATCACAGACCAGCTCACAGCTCATGCTTGCAGCATAAATATTCATGGATATAGGTTCCCTGCACATGATGGCCATGCTCAAATTTAGTAACCATGCACAGATTCATCTCCTTCTATTTGCTTTTGCATATGCTAAAAGGTAACTGTGAGGCAAAGTGAGTTCCAACACTGGTTGAAAGATAGAGATCTTTTATTTTTAAAAATGCTAAAGCTGAATGACATTAGCTAGGAAGATCTAATTAATGTGAGTGTGCCTAGGAGAAAAAGTGTCAGCACTGGTAAAACTGCGCCTAGAGCTTCCTACATGATGAATAGAGAAACCAAGCCTCAAAAATTCTTCTTACTTGGATGAAAAGATTAGACCGATTATGAATGTCCATTTCTAATGGTTTGGTTATGAGGGAGGACTATGATGAGTCAAAAACAATAGACTCTTGGTTATTAGCATGAGAATTTTCTGCTTCTCTAAAGTAGGCATTTACTATTTAGAGTTGAATTATCCGTACACATTACTGCATATGGAATTCAGTAGATTGCTTCAATTTAATGCAATAAACATTTTAAAGTTTACAATGTATTTTGTATCACTTCAGTTTCACAATTCTGAATGTCCATGAGATTGGCTAACTTAGTGGAAAATATAAAGATTAATAAGTAATCTGACATGGAGGCAGAAAGACCTGAGTTCAAGTTCTATTTCTGACACACGGTAGCTTGTTTGACCCCTTAGGCAGGTTACTTAATACTTTACCAAGCCCAGTGCCTAATAGAAAGTCTGCACTTAATAAAGGCATGTTGACTGAATGATCACTTCTCAGTGCCCCACCCTGGATAATTCTCTAATACACAATATAATTACATATTTGAATTGTTAGAAGAAGGCATCTCATTGGAAATTCTCGACACTGATTAAGTCAAACACCTAATCAAAAAGATTGGTAAAGATATTATCATGTCCCTGCATTCCTGGAGCTTAAAATTAGTAGGATGGGGGTAGCAAGGTGTTTGGGTTGGATAGAGAGCCAGGTTTGGAGATGGGAAGCCCTGAATTCAAATCTGACTTCAGATACTTTTTAGCTATATGATCCTGGGCAAATCACTTAAGCCCAATTGCCTAATTACTGATCTTCTGCCTTGGAGTCAATACTTAGTATCAATTCTAAGACAGAAGGTAAAGGTCTGAAATATATAATATTCTTCATATATTGCATATATTACCTATATATCATATTAATCCACAAATAATTATGCTATAAAATAGATCACAACAAGTAAAATAAACTAGGACTGCTGTAGTAAAGGTTGTAGAAAATAAACCAAAAACTTATTAAGTATCCCTAAACAAAAGCAAGGATGGACAATGAGCAACCAGTCCTTAAATACATCAGTTGTAATTCTCAGAGGTTCCAAACTTATCCTAGAAAAGTCATATTTTTCCTGTTACAGATAGTTAAACTGGTTTGTTCATCACTTGAGAAAAATGAATTTTTATTGGCCCCCTTGCCACACAGCATTATGATAGCTGACATTATCTTTGTACAACACAGACATACAGTCTACTAGGGAATATAGAATTATCCCTAAACACACACACACACACACACACACACAAACACACACACATGCACACACACACACACACACACAAACAGAGGGAGAGAGGGAGAGAGGGGGGTAGAGAGAGAGGGGGAGAGAGAGAGAGGGAGAGAGAGATGGGGGGGGGGAGAGGGAGAGAGAGAGGATGAATTATATATGAGCCACAGGGAATTGTAATGCTAAAACTTTTTCATTCCAAGACCCTGCTGAAGACTTACAGCCTCCTCCTTGTCCCTATATTACTCTGCCATAAGAAAGAAAAAACTATTTCCAATACAAAAGAAAGTCTAAGAAATGAAGGGATAGTCTATGGATATTGATTGAGAGTTGCATCATCTTATCCCCTCCCTTCCTAAAAATGAACAGGTTTTTTTAGAGCTGTGCTGCTCCAATATACAAATACCTCTCTACTTCCTCCATGATCTCAGTTAATGTGTACCAAGGACAGTGAATTCTTGTACATAGATAAGTGTGGATGAATGAATGCAGAGGTGCCAGAATGGAGCTGCTAAATCTTTAATATAAATTGTGTTTGAACAAAAAGGTCATGGGTTTGGTGCTTTTTTTTTTCCAGGATCCATCTAAAAAATAGAATTATCTATGATTCCTCCTTCTTCCCCACCCTATCCCACCAAAGTAATATGAAAGGGAAGATTTAGAGCCCACATAAAGGCAGAGAAACAAGGGAGCTCCAAGCAGTTTCTATTCCCCTCAAGAAAGAAGACAAGACTACAAGAAATTTCAGCTTTGATCACCCATTATGTCTAGTCTGACATACCTACCACCTATTCTCTCTATCCTGAGAGGAATGAATTAAATATCAAGTTTACTTGCTTATAGAAGTGTAAGGCATGACCTGATTACTGGTGAAGTCTTTGAAGGAAATTGCTGACCATCTATTCTCCATATTCAAGACAGATGAAATAAGACAATAGACTTCATCTAGGTACAATTTGGCTGGTAGAAGCATGATGATCTCAAGGAAAGGGAGACATGAAATTAACATCATCCTTGGGATGTTATAATGCATGTTCAACCCTTCCCTTGTTTTCTGTCTCCAGAATTTTAAAGTAGAATCAGGTTGAACGGAACATTGGTGATGGTATTCAAGGAGGAAGGAAGGTGCAAAAAAAGGTAGAAAAAAACAATTATTTGGGCAGTAACCTTGTGAAATGGGGAAAGACTTTGTCTCACTGAAGATGGAAATCTGATTGTATCTTGAAGAGTCACAGATCCTTTTTGGCTTGCTAGTTGAAACTACTCCTTTATTCAGCCCCAAGGCTGCCTTTGCTGATTACAAGCAGTATAGAACTCACAAAATATAAGGTCCAGGAAATCTACCTTGCTTTGACAAATCTTAGGAATGCCTATGCAGACAAGGGAAATTTTTTTTAATTCAAGATGATATAAAACTGGAAAGATTACTTGTTGAGGTCATAAAATAATTTCTATTGACATCTTTAAAAAGAGAATACACAATGTGGGGTAGATTATATATTCACTTTTCTTACAGGAGAAAGCTGGACTAAATCATCTTTCTAGGACTTTCTGGTTTTACAATTCTATAATAAAGGGTGTGTGTGTATGTGTGGGTGTGTGTGGTTGGGGAGAGAGAGAGAGAGAGAGAGAGAGAGAGAGAGAGAGAGAGAGAGAGAGAGAGAGAGAGAGAGAGAGAGAGATTGAGAGAGAGAAACATCTTATAGTTTCTATAGTGTTTTATTCCCAATCACCTTGTGAAGTAAAGTATTATGATCTTCTTTTGACAATAGAACAAACATTTATATAGTTCCTACTATGTGTCAGACACCTTGCCAAGTGATTTTACAAATATTATTTTATTCTCACAATAATCCTGAAATGTTGTTAATATTAGCCTCATTTTACAGTTGAGCATGTTGAAAAAACAGAATCTAAATGACTTGCCCAGAGTCACAGAAATAATATGTATCTGAATTCTGATTTGAACTCATCTTACTGACTCCAGGTCCACTGCTCTATCTTCTACTCCACTAGCTACCTCTCTAAAGTAATTGGAGGAAGAGAAATAATGTAACATAATCTCTACGAGATCCAGGATTTGAACCCAGATTACTTTTTTACTTTATGCCATACTTTTATTCAATGGTTTTTTAAAACAACTAAACTTTGGAATATTCTTTAAAAAGAAAAGGGGGACTATGGTGGTAATTTGCACACCATGTTCCTTTCTATTTCCAGAAAATGACATTTTCCATTTACTTTTTAAACTTTACTCAGATTATGATAAAGTTCCATTGTTGCAAATGTGGAAAATGGATCATTTCCAGGACAGTGAATGAAGAAGGTGGTGAGATACATTCCATAAAAATTAATAAGCTCAGAGCTTTTATTTCTAGCCAGGAGAAGAATTGCCTTCTAATATGTGACCCTGCAAATCACACTAAAGCAGTATTATTCTGAATTTCCTCAGTATCAGTAAATGTCATTAAATACCAAAAACAAGAGCACTTGAGGCATTGGTCTCCTTATTTGTGCATCTTCTTGGAGACAGATAGATGATGTTTTGTATGAGCTGGTTTAAAATATTGGCAGGGCTGAATTATCCTTTGAAAGCAGATAAATTGAGTCCTCTGCATTGTATTCCACAGGGGCTTTAAATATGGAGGTATTATCTGCTCTTCATAGACACTACAGATCCAAGGACACTTTTGGGAAGACCAAATGATTTCCCTCATGTCCTTTTCAGAAAATTTCTTTCTCCCACTGTCCCCAAATGACTAATGTGATGAAAACTATGCTTTGGTTCTCTTAGCTGTTTTTCTCCATCCCAGAAGTGACTGCAATTCAGGAGCCAATGAAACAATTCACATATGCATATAATTGGTAACATTAGATTTTAAAAGATGACTCTTTCAATATGATACTTTTATTCATCCCCAAAGTATTGGATGTCCGTAAAAGTCCTGTTTATTTGAGAATAATATATCTTTTTATCTCCTAAATATTTCTAGGAACATAGGGATTAGAACTAGAAGAGACCTTAGAGATTGTCTAATTCAATTTTTAATGCTGAAATAATGGTTTCATATTAAACTTGTTTTAGGAACAGACAAACAAATTATGCCATGATTTTAATTGACCTTTACTGTGCTTTGTTTTAAATCAAATAGTAATAGCCAAATGGTACCTGATGTTCATTTCTGAAAAAGCATCCGCAATTCTAATTTTTAAACAAAGTGTTATTTATATTGAAAACAAATGCATGTAATTGGCAAAGGAGGCCTCTGTATAAAAAGTGAAAATTTACAAAATGTAAAGTAGACCCCCCAAAGATGTTAAGGGTTCCAATATCTGTATTCATTTGTTCAATCCATTATGGCAATTTTACTAAAGATTTCTAGAACTGAAATGACCCAGTAGAATCCTTAAGTTAATGTTAGTTATTGCTCTTAAGAAAAATGACCCTGGCTAAAGTAAATGTGCCCTATGAACTTGTATTTGGACTCTAAACTGCACATCACTAAGAGACTTTTAAGATGATTTAACTTACTTTTAGGGAAGAAAAAAATGAAAACATAGTCTGACAGAATACAGTTACATAAAATGCCTTTTCCATGTTTGCAGTCTATTACCCTTCACTATTATAGGGGGAAAAATGGTGTTATTGGCTGATTCCTGAGAAAGCACACAGAGTCTTTACTCCCAATTCTGAGCCAGGCACTGACTAGTGGGGAACAAAGCCTGGCCATCTGCTCCTGAATATCATTACTACTTGGACTATTTGAGCAAATATTTAAGAATCTCTGATTCAAACAAAGGTTTAAAATTTCAATGACTGAAAAGAAGCTCGAGTAGCAATAAGGAAAGCTCTTAACACAGGCCACTTCCCAGGGAAAGGAGCCTTCATTTGACTATCATTATCACTATTATTTTTATTTGGGTTGGAGAGTAAGTATTTAATGTCTCCATCTTTTTAAAAAAATCAGCAAAACTTAATTCCTGAGTTTCTGCGGTAAATGCTCAGGAAGGAAAACAGGGGAGTGTGGGTGAAAATGACTCATCAGCCACCCCCACCCTCCTCCCTGATGAATCTTCTTTGGAAAACCAGAAACAGTAGAGCTTTGTGTGTGCCCTAACATACATACACACATACATACATACATACATATATAATCATAACACCACTATGCTCCAGGCCAGTGTTAATCCCCTGAACTAAACAGTTCATAATACGCTGAAAGGCAGCTGGCTAAACTGCTGGTCTTTGGCAAGTGCCCCATCTGTCTTTGCCTAGCTGGACGTCTTTCTCTCTTGCCTTCACTTTCCCCTTCTCCCAATCAGGCTTCTCTCTTTGTTTTAGGAGGAGTAATTCATCTGAACTTTCCTTCCATCCCTAAAAACTTGGGCTTCTTTTCCTCTGCAAGCCGTGATCCGGGGCTTTGTCTGAATGACATGACATAGTTGTGGTGACTGTTGTTTCGGGGATGATGATGGTGATGGTGATAGTGATGGTGATGGTGATGGTGATGGTGATGGTGATGATCCGTGGGAGCACAGGCTGAGCAAGTGCCAAGGGAAGATAGGTGAACAGCTGAGGCAGAGAAGAGACTGAAAGAATGAAGTGCAGAGGGATTGCAGATGAGAGCTGTCCACGAACAGAAGTGCTGAAACGCCGCAGCCATGGTTTTGCAACGGGGTGGAGGGAAAAGGACTGGGAGGCGCTGTGCAAATACAGAAAAGAAAATGAAATACCTTCACACGGCTGCACAACCTTGCTTTGGGGTATGTTTATCTGCAGGTGTCCGCGCTGTTGAGCTGGGTGGGTGAGATCCCCTTTGCTGGCAGGTTCAGGCTCAGATCTCTCTAGAAAGCTGTGAATGAAAGCCCCAGCTCCACGGGGCTGTGATTTTGGTAGGAGGCGTGTGCGCCCGAATCTCTGTCCTTCCACAGGAAAGCTTGCTTTCCCCTGGGTCCTAAAAACCTCCTAACCATTTTTTTCAGTACGTCCTGTTAGTAAAATAACTGTGATGTCTGGGACAGAGAGCTCCTGGACTTCTCCTTCACCCTTTTGAGCCTTTTAAAAATGTTCTGCAATGCTCACCATTGAGGTCCTTTAAGAATCCAAGCTTCTGCCAGCATATAATCAAAGTAAGCAATAACTAGGAGTTAGCTTGAATATCCTGGAGCAGACAGAGAGTTCTGTCATCCCTAATAATTAGGAACACATGCTCTAGTCTAAATCTTGATTTAGTTAGTTGTATAGAGCAAGGCGGAAAGACAAAGTGTGGATACATGTAGAAATTTCTAGGGAAGTATAGGGAAAGCACATGGATTTTAAGCATACAAAGAAGTAAGTAGTATTTTATAAACATTTTACTGAAACATGGTTCTTAAGTGTCATTACATATTGCATTAAAATAATTTTAATGTCAGTCAGCTCAACTATTTTTTCTACTCTTTTGGATTCTTACTCCTTTTTCTTTCATTCATCCACCCAACAAACATTTGCCAGGTGCTTTTATGTGGAAAGAGCTTGTGCCAAGAGAAAGAAGCAGCAAGATAAAGAAGATATAGTCCTTGACCTCAGAGAGCTTCCAATCATGAAGCTTATTTATCTTTCATTGCTAAGTCTTTGAGATACCTTTTCTAAGTCTTTGATATTACATTTGTCACTAATGTCAGAGATATCAAGAAAAAACTTTAAAAAAGGAAATCCAGTATTGTGAAAATTTTCACTTGGAGTTTAAAGTGAAATTTAATATCTTTAGTTGG